>NC_048592.1:21002500-21602500 GCF_013265735.2 Oncorhynchus mykiss
CAGCTTCCACCCCCAAGCCATAAGACTGCTGAACAATTAATCAAATTGCCACCCTGACTATTTACATTGACCCCCCCCCCCCCCCCCCCCCCCACCTTTGATTTTACACTGTTGCTACTCGCTGTCTATTATCTATGCATAGTCACTTTACAAATTACCTTGACTAACCTGTACCCCCCACATCACATTGACTCGGTACCGGTACCCCCTGTATATAGACTCGTTATTGTAATGTCATTTTCTTGTGTTACTTTTTTTCTTCTTAACTTCTTAACTATTTCTTGTACCTCATTGTTGGTTAAGTGCTTGTAAGTAAGCATTTCACGGTAAGGTCTACCTGATGTATTCCTTGCGTGTGACAAATACAATTTGATTTGATTCCTTATATTCTATACCTAACGCATCATTTGCATGTGTCGACTCTGGCACCCACCTGTATATTTTGTTATTTTACTGCTGCTCTTTTTATTACTTGTTACTTTTATCTCTTATTTCTATCTGTATTTTTTTTTTTAAACTGCACTGTTGGTTAGGGGCTGGTAAGTAAGCATTTCACTGTAAGGTCTGTTGTATTCGGAGCATGTGACTAATAACATTTGATTTGATTTGTTTGCGGGGGAGGCTGATGAGGGAAGGACAGCTCATAATAATGGCTGGAATGGAGTCAACGGAAGGGTATCAACCACATGAAGACCATATATTTGATGTTTTTGATACCGTTCTACAAATTCCACTCCAGCCATTACCACGAGTCCGTCCTCCCCAATTAAGATGCACAGCAAAATGCCAGTAGAAACATCTGGCTGACACGGAGGGGAGCGTGATGCAACACCCTCCTCATATAGAGCACTACGGCTCCGGTGCGTGCGCATTTGCGTGTATGTACTCGTGAGAGAGACTTCTAGAGAGAGTACAGGGAAAAGAGAGTGAGTGAGTAGTTCATTGGAGAGTTGAGCTGCTGAGGTGGGGGGTCCTGTCATTTTTGTGTCTGAGTATGGTGGGACCAGACCCCAGGGAGATCGAGAGACTAGCAGACCCAGGGCAGACCCCCAGCTGCAGCACCAGCCACCCCCACTTGGGTCACACAGTCCCAAGTCAGATCCCAGGACCACACCACCTCCCTCCTTTCCTTTCTCATCCATTCACTTCTTTGTTCTGCCTGAGAATTTAGTGCTCAGCAAACTCTATTGGTCAATAAGCCTCCTTGGGTTGTTACTTAACTCACTTCATAAGGCAACTTCCTCATGTCCCAGGAACTGATTTAGACCAGTAAATTAAAAGCCAAAGTACTATAACTCGAAGTGGCATCAGAATGGAGGAAAAATGAATATGCCATAAATTATAGTTAGATATACATTTGATTAGTATCACATTTGAAGTGTGCTTGTGAGAATGTCAACCCTGAAAGTTATTTTTGTTCTTGAAATAGCTTCTTTACAATTAAAAGTTTACATTTTACTGAATGTTTTTTGGATACGAATATATTTGGATAAGTGCACTGTAATATATGCAGGGGTTATATATATACATATATATATATTATGTACAATTGATGACCATTCTGGTATAATTCTACAACACTTTGCAGTCCTCCACAAACCATAAATACTCACTGTATTATCTCCTTGCATGTATCAGTACAGCAAATTGGAGATTTGTTGGGCCAAGTAGAATTAATTGAATAGCTTTTAGTAATTAATGACTTTAAGAGTAAGTCCTGCTATCAAGTACTTTAAGAATATATTGGAGCCACATTATAACATAGGGCCTACTTTACTTTCTCTCATTTAAAGGTAAATTATTATTTCGTCCTCTAGATGAAAGAGCCCTATGCTCCCAGAGTCCCTTGTGATTTAATGCTGGTCACCAGAACCTGTTATCAGAAAATTGGTTTAAAGAATTTAGTTTTAACACAATAAAACACTGTCGGTTCACAATTAAAAACCATAGGCTTCTCTTGGAGTCGTTAACCTTCCGTGATACTTTTTGGAAATAAACCATAATGTACTTTTTTTTAATGGGAACAAATCAAATATGTTCCACCAGTTTATTGAATTAAACTGCAATGAATGTTTCCGGCTCAGGTCCAAATTTGGAGAATAGCAATACTTTTCTCAAGTTGATTAAAATATGAGATATTTCACATTAGTTAGCTTTATGGGCGCCGAGGTAATTCATTGTCTCTAAATGGCTTCATGTCAATGCGCTCAATGAATGATGTCATTTAGAAAGTCTATCATTTTAAACATCCTGACTACACAGATCGACTACTTGGCCTTTATTTGATTATTGGGAGTATTACAGTGTACATGTTCATAGATGAATATGAAATTATGAAAATGATTGCAATCTCAACTATGATCATGTGTAATATGTTACGTTATGCATGATAGCCTGACAATAACAGGTGAATATTAGGATAATAGTACGAAAATAATAATACTATTAAAATACATAATTCGTTTTTTTCAGATGCATTTTTAGGGTCCTATTTTGCATGCTTCTTGAACACAGCGGCCGAATAAAGGTAGGCCTACCCCCATTGACGCTCATTTAAATTACACTTAATGCAAATTCATGTTCAAATCGAAGCACGTTGAAAAGAGAATACCAGCAACTGGGGGGAAAAAATCTAAATAATGCATATTTATTGAATGCTAATTGCTGTATATAAATGCAGAAAGCTCTCTGATTAATTGACGAAGATCAGATGTAAATGAATTGCTGCATTCTGAGTGAGAACACTGAGCTCACACGACAACTGACTGACACACATCCACGACAGAGAACACATAGAGAGGAGAAGAGTAACAAGATTGGGAACATGTTTTATTAATTAACATTTTAGGAAAATGTCTATATATTAGGGTAATTATCTTTAAAAAAATGTTATTATGATTAGCTTATTATTATTAGGCTATTGTGTGGTAGGCTAATAGTAAGTACGCTTACGTACAATAAACGCATAGTCTATTAGATCAATAGCCGATCAATAACGGTCATTTAAAATGATTCGTGTAAATGATCTCCAGTCATTTAACATAATTAAACATCCGTGACATTTTCACACACTCAGCCTACGGTTGTGGTTTTCCCCGCTCCATACCCTACGGCTGCCAGTTGGAAGAAGTGCGTTTATTCAAATGATCTAGCTAAGAGGTTAATTCCAGATTTCAGAGGTTTTGTTTTTGGAAATAGCTGTGTCCTGCCAACTCGCCCTGGGTAATTTGTCCTGTGTTGGGGGGCTGCTAAAGGGGTCTATTCTCACATTTATTTGTTTATGGTCTTTTTAAGTTACTGATTGGTTGCAACCCATTCACTGCTCCTCCCGTTTAGTGAAGCGAAATGTAGGACACACAAAACACTCATCCATTTCAAATCACAGATGGTCTTTTCAATGGTCGCTGTCTTGTTTTGTGTGAGAGTGCGCCGGTTTTTCCCTCCTCGCTGTCCGCATTTTGCTGCTCGTTGTTTCTTTGTGTCTAACTTTCTCTTCTAACGGCTTTGTATAAAGCATCCCCTTCTGCTCCTCTGCCTCGCTATTCACCTCGCGCCTCCTGTGCTACGCTTCTCGCGGTTGCATGCACACATGGCTGTTTGAGAGAAAGAGAGAGAGAGAGGGAGAAAGAGAGAGAGAGATAGAGGGAGAGGATAGGAGGGAGAGAGAGGGAGGGAGAGGGGGAGAGGAGAGGAGCGGAGAACATCTCTATTTCTAAACGGAGCAGCGCATTAAGTGCCACTGACCATGTAGTTTAGACAGTAGAGACTTGGTTTTATGACGAATGAAGTCAACGAGAAAAAACGAACAAATATTTGGTTTGTTATACACTTTCTGGACATCTCATGAATCATCGTTGCACTATTATCTTGTCATGTTATTTCTTCAGAGTTGTTTCACGTTTTCTGGAGAATGAATAGCCTACCATCAAATTATTCATTACTATAACTTGAAATACGCGTAACCATCGGATATGGTGAGACATAAATACAATTGGGCAAGGAGAGGAATGGCCCACACTTGAGAAATAGAGACATGTGGGCCTAGACAGTGACATACAATTGAATTGTTTTGCAGATTATATCCAGTGGTGAAAGTCCATTTTAAAAGTAAGGATGCCGTAATAGAAAATGACTCAAGTAAAAGTCCATTTTTTAATTGAACCTTTATTTAACTAGACAATTCAGTTAAGAACAAATTCGTATTTACAATGACGGCCTAGGAACAGTGTGTTGGCTGCCTTGTTCAGAGGCAGAACGACAGATTTTTTACCTTGTCAGCTCAGGGATTTTCGGCTACTGGTCTGACGCTCTAACTACTAGGCTACCTGCCACCCCAATAATAAAATATTACTTTAGTTAAAGTCTAAGAGTATTTGGTTTTAAATATACTTAAGTATCCAGAGTAAATAGAATTGCTGAAATGTACTTAAGTATCAAAAGTAAAAGTATAAACCATTTCAAATTCCTTATATTAAGCAAACCAGTGGCACAATTTTATTTTTTAGTGACAGCTAGCCAGGGGCACACTCCAACAGACGTAATTTACAAACAAAGCATTTGTGTTTAGTTAGTCCGCCAGATCAGAGGCAGTGGGGATCTTGATTTGTGTGTGAATTGGACCATTTTCCTGTCAACAAGTAATGATAACTTTTAGGTGTAAGAGAAAATGTATGGAGTAAAAAGTACATTACTTTCTTTAGGAATGTAGTGAAGTAAAAGTAGAAGTTGGCAAAATATAAATAGTAAGGTAAAGTACAGATACTCCAAAAAACGACTTAAGTAGTACTTTAAAGTATTTTTGCTTAATTAAGTACTTTACACCACTGATTATATATAATACCTATTGCCATATATATTTGTGAAATTATTATTTTAAAGTACAAAACACACTTGAAAATGTTGAATAATCATATGTATTTTAACATTAGTGTGTGAGGGTATATTGCCATGATAAACACCATAATGTGGCTAATTGTAAAATGACCCACCTGTCACACAGTGTGGTTTAGGAACCATTTCCATGACATTCATAGTCTCACTTTTAATAGAAAAGCAGCTGTGATTCTTGGTGGTCTTTGTGAATTTTACATTAAGTCTACCATGTAAAATGTAGCTACCATTCGGTGTGGCATTACATTATAAAGACAGTTGGTGGCATTGCACATTTTATGGCATAGGCAATCATTTTTTAGGGCGGATATAATGTTTCATGCACTTGGATGGTATAGGAGCTGCATTGTCACCAGACCACAATCAAAACGGTAGTTGACCATTGACGTTGTTAAATCACATTTCATCTTGTGTCTGTCCAGTCTCTCTATCCATCTCCTCTCCTAAAGTGTAATAAACACAATAGCTGTCTTTCCCATTGGCAGGTTGTGGCCAACTTAAGCAGGCGAAGCCTCTGCTCCTTTTTGAAGTCCCTTTCAATGTGGGTATTGTTGAGTGTAGCATGTTAATGTCTTGTACCGTAAAAATTGCTGCTGCTATGGCTATTAGGTGCGGTGCTAAAGTACAGGGCACCAGCGAAGAGCAGAAGCCCCACCACAAAAGCCAGGCAGCGGCGGCTGCCGGCTTCAAATACGGCGGTAATTGCATTGCTGTGAAGGGTTAGCCTTTTCTCTTCTCTCTCTCTCTTTTTTGTGTGTGCGATTTGTCTCTTAAGCCGGCGTAACGTCTCAGACGTGGCTGCAGAATGTGGAGAGCAAATTGGAGGCTGAGCGTGAACAATGTAACATGGAACACTGCAGGGGCATTCTTTAGTGGATATTACCCCCTCCACATGAAGGGGGAGAGAGGGGGAGAGAGAGAGAGAGAGGGGGAGAGAGAGGGAGAGAGAGAGAGAGAGAGAGAGAGAGAGAGGGAGAGAGAGAGAGAGGAAGAGAGAGAGGGAGAGAGAGAGGGAGGATGAAAAGAAGTGTGTGTGTGTGAGAAAGTGAGAGTGTGGGGAGGATAAGAAAGCAAGAGGGAGAGAGAGAGAGAGAGAGAGAGAGAGAGAGAGAGAGAGAGAGAGAGAGAGAGAGAGAGAGAGAGAGAGAGAGGACATAGAGATGGAGGAGATGGGGAGAGGCAGAAAGAGAGCACAACAGCGTTGCCTGAAGTAGAGTTCTTCTTGAACCGGTTGATTTGCTGTGTAAAGGTTAGAACAGCCTCTTCTCTTCCTGTCGTTCTCTCTTTCTCTCCATCTATCTCTCCAACTATCTCTCCATCTATCTCTCCAACTATCTCTCCAACTATCTCTCCAACTTTCTCTCCATCTGTCTCTCCATCTATCTCTCCAACTATCTCTCCAACTTTAGTGAGATGAGCACATTCCAGAGCCAGTGGTTGCTCTCTCTCCAAATGTACCAATGGATAAACAGAAATGTAGATATATTTATTTGTGCTTAACAGAAAGGGCCGGTCTGTCTGTGCTTTACTGTATTCCAGGGTTCAACTAGTGGGGAACGGGTTTGGTTTGTGATGCTGCTGGTGAATATATCGTTCACCAAAAGTAAACAGATTAGTGAGGAGGAAGCTCAGCTATTCCAGGCACCTTTTTGATGTTTAAGAGCCTAATTTGATTTTTCACCTCCCATTGTTTCAATGTTTTGCTCCTCTAATCCACTTTAAAGTGGATGCAGCTTTCATCTTGGCGGGGGGGGGGGGGGGGGGGGGGGGGGCTGGTTAGAGGGAGGGAGAGCTGCCTGCTAAGCTTGCAGTGAAGTACTCTACCATCTCAGTAAAGGCTGGTGTGCGTTAAAGCTTCCTCCCAAGAAGGCCTGTTGGCCCCTGGTGGTGTATTACAGCCAAAGAAAGGCAGGAGAAGAAAGAAAGGAGGTGGAAATTGCCACCAGAGTTTGCCGCAAAATGTCCAGCTTGCCTGCGCTGGCTTAATGTGCCCTCCTCCGTGACCCCGAAAATGCACACACAAAACCGGGGGTTCGACATTATCCAGGAGCCTTGAAAAGAGCCACACAGAAATGAGCCTTTTGTGTTAATTCCTTCTCCAAACCATTGACTGCTGCTGCATTTTTTCTCTCCTCAAACCTGTTCAAACCCCCAGAGAGAGAGAGAGGAAGGGGGAGAAAGAAAGAGAGAGATAAAGAGAGAGAGAGAGAGAGGAAGGGGGAGAAAGAAAGAGAGAGAGAGAGAGGGGAAGGGGGAGAAAGAAAGCGAGAGATAAAGAGAGAGAGAGAGAGAGAGAGAGAGGGAGAGAGACAGAGACAGAGAGAAGAGGGGGTAGGATTCCTGTCCTGGCTATTTTTAAGAACCATCTGTGACAAAGTTTGTATTCATTGGAGCAGCAAAAATAGCAACTTAAGGAAACCCTGTTCTTCCACCCTCCTGTTTGCCTGTTTGAACAGCTTTGGTATTGTAGGAAAGTAACTGTGTAACAGGAGATTTAAGGTTGGTTATACAAGGCTTATTGTTATTTTGTGATTTTCTATGAAACACTATTTTTTTATGCTCATTGATCTTTGGTTGCTAACTATTTCTAAAGAACATACAATACTTATGAAGTTAAAATACTTCATATTTTTACACAACCTTTTTCATGATAATTTATGATTTAAACTTCTTGTGGACAGTGATTAAACGTGTGTATTATCAGGTTCACTGTTCCAATGAATGTGTGAGCTGATGTAAAACACTTTCCAATATTGAACCCTCACTCCCTCTCTCTTGTCCCAATGTGTGTATGTTTGAGTGTGTGAGCATATACCACATGTGTAAATGTGGGGTGTGTGTGTCTGAGGGATTAGGACTGCTTGAGGTTATAGCGGTGGACTGCTAACTTTGCTCAGTGTTCAACATGATACCCTCGAAGATACTAACACTACTGGCTGGTGATATCATCCTCTCCCTCCTGATTACACACACACACACATACACACACACACACACACACACACACACACACACACACACACACACACACACACACACACACACACACACACACACACACACACGCACACACACGCACACACACACACACACACACACACACACACACACACACACACACACACACACACACACACAGTGGGATTCCACAGCTACAATAACCCCTGGGCATCATCCACCAGCAGACAGAGAGGGAGGACCACAAGTCCATCCCTGATAGCTCTTAAGTGGTCACCATCCAGAGCTGACAATGAGAGGATAGGCCTACTACCTTTTCAAGTAACCTAATCCCTCTTGAGTGGCTGTGATAGTCCTAATGATCCACACAGGCAGGGAACACTGAAACCTGGCTGGGCTGCACCTGAGTGTGCTCCTCAACACAACCACTTTACTGTGACTCTAAACTCAGGGTCTTGTTGCTCTGACTCCAAACCCAGCCACAATCAATCCAGACTACACTCTTAGAAAAAAGGGTTCCAAAAGGGTTCTTTGGCTGTTCCAATTGGATAACCCTTTTTGGTTCCAGGTAGAATCTTCCTGGAACCCAAAAGGGTTCTACCTTGAACCAACAAGGGTTATTCAAAGGGTCCTCCTATAGGAACAGCTGTAGAACCCTTTAAGGCTCTAGATAGCATCTTTTTTTCTAAGATTTGGTGCAGCCCAGCCAGCCCCATCAACAGATTGGTGTATATTAATCAGAGTGTGGATCAACCAGACCTTGGTGTATATTAAACCAAGCGTGGATCAACCAGACCTTGGTGTATATTAAACAGAGTGTAGATCAACCAGACCTTGGTGTATATTAAACAGAGTGTGGATCAACCAGACCTTGGTGTATATTAAACAGAGTGTAGATCAACCAGACCTTGGTGTATATTAAACAGAGTGTGGATCAACCAGACCTTGGTGTATATTAAACCAAGCGTGGATCAACCAGACCTTGGTGTATATTAAACAGAGTGTAGATCAACCAGACCTTGGTGTATATTAAACAGAGTGTGGATCAACCAGACCTTGGTGTATATTAAACAGAGCGTGGATCAACCAGACCTTGGTGTATATTAAACAGAGTGTGGATCAACCAGACCTTGGTGTATATTAATCAGAGCGTGGATCAACCAGACCTTGGTGTATATTAAACAGAGTGTGGATCAACCAGACCTTGGTGTATATTAAACAGAGTGTAGATCAACCAGACCTTGGTGTATATTAAACAGAGTGTAGATCAACCAGACCTTGGTGTATATTAAACAGAGCGTAGATCAACCAGACCTTGGTGTATATTAAACAGAGCGTAGATCAACCAGACCTTGGTGTATATTAAACAGAGTGTAGATCAACCAGACCTTGGTGTATATTAAACAGAGTGTAGATCAACCAGACCTTGGTGTATATTAAACAGAGTGTAGATCAACCAGACCTTGGTGTATATTTGTGTTTTTTCCTTAGTGCTGCTGTGTTTTGCTGTGTGTTGTGACACGGGGACAAATGAGTGACGTGTCCCTAAAGCCTTCGATGTTGAGCATTGTTGGCCGGGTGTGTGGTGGTGGTGGTGGTTGGAGTGGTGGTGGGGTAGCCTCTGTTTTGGAGTAGCGAGGCGAGGCAAAGTAAGGCGGGGACTGGCAGTGGGTCTGAATGGGGAGATTTGGGCCCTGGTCCAGGGAGGGTGAGAAGGGGGTGGGGTGGGAGAGGGTGACATCACCCAGGGAGGTGTGCCAGTGTTATTTTTCACTCAACTGCACTGGCTCTAGGTACTTTCTGCCTCCCTACACCCTTTACATTCAGCCCTCGCTCACATTCATCCCAGACACTGAGTGGCACCCTATTCACTATATATGGAGCCATTAGCGACGCAGCCACTGTAGTTCCTGGAAGGAGGCTATTTAGCCTCCCTAAACTAAGCAGTACCTGTTAACTACAGACTAGGAGGTGGTTTCCTATGATACTCTGTAGCCTCGGTGCTTTACAATGCCTTCCTGTTCACAGTGTCATAGACACCAGCAGTCTGACTGCCCCTTTTGGAGTTACAGTACTGTCTGTCACACATAGCAGTGGTGGTGCATCCTGGCACACACACCGTTCAGATCCCCACCAGAATGTCTCTCTCAATAAGGGGTTGGTTGTGCAACATAGCAGGAAACAGCCAACAGTGCAGTAACACGGTCACATATCCCCCTCTTTCCACCATCACCACCAAACACCAGCAGCACCATACTTTAATGGCCATTTCCTTTTCAATTCATTGCACACAATGCAAACATCACTCAGGTCTCCCCGCTCCTGTCACTGGGTTTGAAGGGCCAGGGGTGGATGGAGAAAAATGAAAACCAAAAAAAGTCACTGACGGTGACGTAGCACCCGGCCTTTTGCCTCAGACAGGCAGCAAAGAGGGGGAACATATTTAACAATTTGCCTGCTTCTGGTGGCCTGATGGAGCAAAAGTGAGGGCAGATTATAGGGCTGAGAGAAGAGGGCGGCAGGGACACAGGGACAGACATTGACAGGATGGAAGCCTAATGGCAATAATTGGCGGTGGCTTTGACAGGGCTATATGATAGCTCACAATAAACACCCTGTGTTTTTAAAGCAAAATTTACACAAAATTGCACAGCGGCCGCTGAAACCATCTGTTTCTGTCTATACCCTCCGTTGACTGCTCACATCTCCTTCTTTGATTTACTCAGTCAAAGCCTGAGTTGTAGATAAACAGGTTTGGTGTCTTGACAGTTGTAAATGCTGTGGTTAAGCAGAATCTCCACGAATCTCCCTCTACCTGGTTTTTGGTTTAATATAATTTGTGTTTGGTAGGTCACACACACACACACATGCACGCACGCACGCACACACACACACACACACACACACACACACACACACACACACACACACACACACACACACACACACACACACACACACACACACACACACACACACACACACACACACACACACACACATGCATGCACACACGGACCAACCGCATTGGCTAGATTGTAGAAACCAAGACACATTAAACTGCCCTAAGGGAGTCTGACGACTCAACTCCTGCCTCGTGTTGTTGAGTCAAAAGGAATCTGAACCGTCAACCGCCGTACCGATGGTCCCTGATTCATTCATCCCTGGTCCATTTTTTCTTCCTTTTTTTTACTGCCTATGAAATCTACTGCATGTATGAATGTTTGTTCATCGTCGTTTATTTTACCACTTCCTGGTAAGTAAGGGTAGTTAGGTCTGATGTCTTTCTTGGGGAGGGATCAGCCGGGGGGGGGGGGGGTCTGGGTTAAATCTGCTGTTTAATCCTCTGAAAGCGTCTCATCCCATACTTTCCCAGGCTGATCTGGGGTCATTGCAGATGACTGACCCCCCCCCCCCCCCATCTGTCCGTCCGTCTGTCCATCCAAGGATGGGTCCTCTGGACCAGTGTACCCTAACTGTCCTCACTTTGTTCTCTTTGTACAACTAGTAATTACGTGGTTGCAGGGTGAAACAAATCCAAGGGTCTGCAATGATTTTGAAAAGGGAAAGAGGAGGACGAGACACAGGAGGTTAGAGAGGAGGAGGAGGCAGGGGAGGGAAAGTGTGTGGGGGAGGGTCGCATTATTACAACAACAGACCACTCAAAAGGAGACTATCCCTGCACCTGATCGACCAGCATCATGTGTGCCAAAATACTTCCCTCTGATCTCGGTTCAAAGACAGCAGGGAAGAGACTCAAAGCATTCGCGATGGAAGGAGGGAGGGAGGGAGGAGGGGAGAGTTGGATTGTTGGCTTACTCCAAAAAGGCACATCCCTTGTCCCTGGAGCCCACAAATCATTCAAGCAAATACTGACTGGGGGACATGGAGTGCTAAAGCTGGTTTTAAAGAGACTGATGCCCTGGTATTGAGCAGGAGAACCAGCATGGCCTCTGGTCCATCCTTCCCACCGCTAGATGGACATCTGTACTGGGGGATAACTTTCCACTGCGCTGAGGGAGAGAAAGAAAGAGCTTGTGTGTGGGCGTGCGAGTGTGTGCAAAAGTACGTGTGTGTACGTACATGCGCGTGTGTGTGTGTGCAAGACACATGTATGCATGTTTGTGTGTGTGGGTGTAAGCCAGGTTGTCAGGTGGCCTGTCCTTGGGCAGAGCAGTTTAACTGTATTGGAAATGTTCTTGGAGGCCAGTGAGCAAAGCCTTCTGGGTCTGATTGCCTTAACAGTAAAGCTAATAGAGGATGATATCCTTTTAGCCGGGCCCGCTCTCTCTCTCTTTCTGTTAAGAATCCATCTGTTTTCAAAGGCAGGAGGTTGCTGCCCTTGTTGAAAAGTCAAACTCCTGCAAGTCTAGGGGAAAGTCATTGAGGATGACTTTGAGACAAGAAAAAAACATGAAGATCTTCAAATATGGCACACTGTACATAATGGAATGGGAACACTTTCCCATCGTAAATATATTGGGTTTTTCACGTCTTCGTGAGCTGTCTAATATTGGAGGCTTTGGGATTTGTTTGGATATGGGAAAAAAATAAGCATTTCTCTAAATTTACGTCCTAGTTTGGCTGAAGATGCAGTAATGGAATGTTTTATGGGACACCCTCAGACTCAATTTCCACTCGCAGTACACCATGGTTGTTGGAGATGGGGAAAAGCCAGTCTTACCACATTCTTCCTAATGTCTTTTGCAAAGCAGTGACAATGACTTGCCATTGCACTCTGTCACTGTCACCACAAATAGTCCTATTTTCCCACTGACACGTACTGTACATCAGCGTGTGTTTTCCTTGCAATTATTAAGACCACTAAGGTATGCCATCATAAGGTCATGGAGATGTAAATACTGTCGCCATGACATTTTATACTCTCAGTGCTGTAAGTCTTTGTTAATTATAAAGGTCAATGGACATTTACGGTGAAGGACAGATGGACGGACAGACATTTCTGATTGTAGTAGTCAAGGTCTCTGTCTTTGTCTGTCTGACTGCCTGTCTGACCGCCTGTCTGGCCAACTGCTCTCTTCCCTTCCCCCTCTCCAGCCGCCCTATTGCCCCATGAAGCCTCAGCAGGTTGTGATTGGCCTGTTTAGTGGAAGGTGTTGGTTGGGTCAGACCAGACTAGGGGGAGGAGGAACTTCATAGGGGGTCACCCCAGGACCACTTCCTGTCTGACCTGTGGACATCTGGGGAAGTGATTGGTCCTCTCCCCCCCTGGTGGTGCCTCTGCGTTTTGCCACGCAAATGGTTTGTGGTTCCTGCCGCGGTGAAGGGGGCTGCCCCTAATGGTCATTTCAGCCTTGTGGATGGGTCAGACAGATCAGACAGACCTGTTCGAGATAGGTGAACAGACAGGATCCTGAGCCTCCTCTCTCTCTCTCTGTCTGTCTCTCTTCTTTCTCCTCTCTTCCTCCCTCCTCCCCTCCCTCCCTTTCTCCTTCCTCCCACTTTTGGGCCTTGTTTATGAAGAGGGATTTATAGGTCTGAGAGGGGCTGTTAGCTGGCTGTGGCTTCCACTGTGCAGAGCGCTCTATCTGCTCTACTGGGCTCTGTTCTGCCATGAGGTGGAGAGTAGTGGTGTAGAGGTGTCACACACACACACACACGCACACACACACACCTCCCACTGTACCCTGTTAGAATTCCTCTGATGGGACCCTCATGACAGGGTAAGGCAGTCAGCCCCAGCCCTGCTTCAGGCACTCATATGCCCTCCTATGCAGCCAGGGGGAACCTTTGTTCCCGGCAGGCACAAAAGAAAGGGGGCTCATACTCTAACCGAGGTGGTCTGAGCTGACTTGAGCTATTTTACTTTCAATTAGAGGAGCAGGCTGAGCCAGCCTGGCTTGACAAAAGAATGGAAACGGTGGCGATTCAAGTCAATCAGCGGGGTTACCATGAAGGAGCTGTTGGGACACTCCATCTCACCCCCACAATCACGCCCTCCCCCAACATGGCCTTCCCAGCAACAGATGACTGAAGGAGGGGATCCTGTGACTTTTATGAAGCCAGCATGAGGAACGGTCTCAACCTGTGTGGCTGCCTCTTAAAAGGCCATGGTGCTACTCAGCAGTGTGTTCCACCGTGTGCGCATGTGCATCAGTCAGACTCTATTGAATCCGATATTACACTCTACCCTCTCTTAGTTACAACTATCACTGCCCCCTCTCCCACTTTCCCCCTCTTTCCACAAACCTTAGCCCAGACTCTGGAGCCTACAGACTATAACCTCCAGCTGTTAGAGCAGCCAGCCTGTGTGGTTACACCGTGTTAGTGGTGATACACACACACACACACACACACACACACACACACACACACACACACACACACACACACACTCACGCATGCAAGCTGGCAAACAGGAGAACACACCACACATCCTACTGTTGTAGTTCCTCTTGGTAGGAACAGAACGAGGGGCGGAGTCTAACCGCGCCATCAAGGTGTCATTTATTGTGGTGGAGGTCATGTCTAACTGTAGGTGTTACACGCCCCTCCTGACCCTCTCTGCCCCCATGTCATACATATTTAATATCACACCACATGACATCCCTGCATATAGAGTCCTCATTAAAAAACAAAGGCTAAACATGCTAAAGAGTTGACAAGGCTGGGAGTCCCAGGCTAGGTCTGAAGCAGCGTTCTATGCAGCATAAAGGCCACTACGCTCTTAGAAAATAAGATTCTATCTAGAACCTAAAAGGGTTCTTGGGCTGTCCCCATAGGAAAACCCTTTGAATAACCCTCTTTTAGTTCCGGTAGAACCCTTTTCGGTTCCACCTAGAATCCTTTCCACAGAGGGTTCTACATGAAACGCAAAAGGGTTTTTACCAGTCACAAAAAAAGGGTTCTACCTGGAACCAAAAAGGGTTCTCCTATGGGGACAGCTGAAGAACCATTTTGGAACCCTTTTTACTAAGAGTGTAACATTTGACCAGAGCTCGGGTCAAAAGTAGTGCACATATAGGGAATAGAGTGCCAAAGTTTTTGTCAAAAGTATTGAACTATATGATATAGGGAATATTTTTAGACGTAATAATTTCAGACACAGCCCCAGACAATGCCCAGCTCTTTCCCAGATGACCTAACTTCCCTCCCAGCCCAGGCAGCATTCCCCTGGCTGTGCGCTGGTGTTACGATTTGGTCTTCATAGACACATTCCCTGGCTGTACGGTGGTGGTGGTGGTGTTGGGTCTTCACAGACACATTCCCTGGCTGTACGGTGGTGGTGGTGGTGTTGGGTCTTCACAGACACATTCCCTGGCTGTACGGTGGTGGTGGTGGTGTTGGGTCTTCACAGACACATTCCCTGGCTGTACGGTGGTGGTGGTGGTGTTGGGTCTTCACAGACACATTCCCTGGCTGTACGGTGGTGGTGGTGGTGTTGGGTCTTCACAGACACATTCCCTGGCTATATGGAGGTGGTTTGGGTTTTTGGTCTTTACAGACACATTCCCTGGCTGTACGGTGGTGAGGGTGGTGTTTGGTCTTCATAGACACATACCCTGGCTGTACGGTGGTGGTGTTTGGTCTTCACAGACACATTCCCTGGCTGTACGGTGGTGGTGGTGGTGTTGGGTCTTCACAGACACATTCCCTGGCTGTACGGTGGTGGTGGTGGTGTTTTGGGCTTCACAGACACATTCCCTGGCTGTACGGTGGTGGTGTTTGGGCTTCTCAGACAGATGTCTGGGTTGTTATGTACTACTGCAGTAATTAGCAGGCCGGCCTGAGCAGTAAACCTCCAGAGGATCCGGAAGAATCAAGTGTTTTTACGAAGGAAGGACAGGAGAGGAAGAGGGGAGGACAGGGGAAGTGGGTAGGCTGGAGGCACCCTCCCCTCCCATCCCTCCCATCTTCTTACCCCCTCCTCTGAGATTCCACAGGAGAATGGCTTCTCTTTCACAACCAAACATGTAATGTGGGTGCAACTGAGACATTGGCTCTGAGAGTTTTTCGTTGTAACTTATCACAATTACAAACATCTTCTGAGCGCTAGTATAATTCCCAAACAAGAGGTAACCAAACAGAAGATGTAGAGAAGAAAACTGCTATTCTACATCTTCTGTCTTGCAGTTCACTCTGTCTCTTCTGAGCATGTGCAGACAGACTGACCCCCATTACCACGACAACTCCCCAGCTATGCTACAGCTGTGCTTGCTCGTTTGTAAAGTGCAAATCTTTTCACCTTTCCTAAACAGGACTGATAACAGTAGATGTTGATCAACCCTGCCCTCTCGGAGCCTATAGATGGCCATCTTAACGGCCTCCCGTTGCCTCTGCTTTTTTTCTCCAACCTTTAATCGGCCCACGTTTTATGCCTGCTCTCTTTACTTCTGCCAGAATCGATTTCCTTTCACACTATCTCATTCTGGCTTTTCCCCCTGTTCTTTAACACACACACACACACACACACACACACACACACACACACACACACACACACACACACACACACACACACACACACACACACACACACACACACACACACACACACACACACACACACACACACACACACACACACACACACACAGTCATTGTTTGGATTGGGAGTCTTCAATATTTCATTGGAACGTTGTAATTACATTACACCACTAGATTCTGTGCAGATACCACCGTATTATGGGTGACAATTCACCACATTATTAGCAGGCTTTAATCTATGGGGTGTCATGGCGCATTCAGACAGAAAGCAGTTAGGCCAAGGGGCTTATATTCAGTGGTAGTAGACTAGACTATAGAAGTTACATCTCAAAAGGCAACCTTTCCCCTATATAGTGCCCTACTTTTGACCAGGGGCCATAGGACTGAGTGCACAAAACATTAAGTACACCTTCCTAATATTGAGTTGCACCCTCTACCTTTGTCCTCAGAACAGCCTCAATTCGTCGGGGCATGGACTCTACAAGGTGTCGAAAGCGTTCCCTGGCCCAAGTTGACTCCATTGCTTCCCACAGTTTTGTCAAGTTGGCTGGTGGACCATTCTTGATACACATGGGAAACTGTTGAGCGTGAAAAACCCAGGAGAGTTGCAGTTTTTGACTCACTCAAACCTGTGTGCCTGGTACCTACTACCATACCTCGTTCGAAGGCACTTAAATATTTTGTCTTGCCCCTTCACCCTCTGAATGGAACATGTACACAATCCATGTCTCAATTGTCTCAAGGCTTAAAAATCCTTCCTTATCCTGTCTCCTCCCCGTCATCTACACTGATTGAAGTGGATTTAACAAGTGACATCAATAAGGGATCACAGCTTTCAACTGGATTCACCTGGTCAGTCTATGTCATGGAAAGAGCCGTTCCTAATGTTTTGTACACTCAGTGTATAGTAGACAGGGTGCCGTTTGAGGCACGTATAGAGACACTGGGCTCTCACACCATGGCATGGAAGACATATCCAGCAGCACTGTCACAGCCCCTGTTTTAGATGGAAGACAAATGTGACGGGAGTCGGGGTGAGGAGGAAGAGCGAAAGTGCTCCCCAATAAAGGGCTTTGTTAACCTTGTGTCGCACTAGACTGAATGGAGGGGAAAATTAGGCGCGAGATTATGATCGTCATACAAGAGACTGTTGAATGGCGAAAGGGAGGTGGAAGCTGCTGGGTAGTGTTGCTCTAAGAACATGTAAGATGTAGCTATTCCGAACCAAAGACATTCAGGAGACACGGTCCTACTTTTTGATGACTTACTGTATTGCAAAGATCTGTAATATGTACTAGACCTATGTGTCTATGGGATTGGTATTAAGTGTCATATCTGCCTATGAGCAACGTGGCGCTACAAACTGCAGAAGTCACGCTTATTCCTGAACAACATTATCTTGTTTTTATTAGACGACCCAGCTGTAAACACCCAGTACTCTACCTCTACATCTGCCCTCAGAAACTCCGACCCCAGCTGCTCTCAGTTTATTCTGCCAGGACCCCCCTCGCACTCCGACGAATGAGTCAAATCCTCAGCACTCTTTTCCCACCACACAGTGGGTTTGTTATAAGCTATGGCAATGAGCCCACAGTGTCCAGTCCACCACCTCACAGCCGTGCTCACTCAGTAGACAGTAAACACAACCCACTGCACAGTAACTACCTACAGGCTGGGCTGTGGACATCTCTCTGCTGAGGTTAGGCAGTGGCAAAGAGAGATAATTAAATGCAGGTTAATCGCCTGCTTCCAATGGCCCGTCTAAATGAGAATGGAACTGAAAGTGCAGCAGCTGGAAATGGCCATGGAGCTCTGCTGTGATTGATTCTGTGGTTAAAGATGCCCAGGAACAGAACCCATTACTGGGGTGTGAATAGGTAAAGGTGAGAGACAGCTGGGGTTTCCTCCAGACCTCTCACCCAGAGCAGGGGAGAAGAGACAGCCACTTAGCCCTGTCTGAGAGGGCTCTGAAAGGGGGAGATCTCAACCCTGTTCCCTTCTTCCTTATCCCAGTTACTCAGGTCAGGATTTACATTTAGCTGGTCAGACCATATTACTATAGGCTCAGGTAGGGTTGGAAATTCCATTAACTTTCCCAAAATTCCCAGGTTTTCCAGAAATCCTGGTTGAAATCCTGGGAATTTTTGGAAAGTTACCAAAATGTTGCAACCCTAGGCTCATGATAGTGTTGTACAAGTTTTATGCAGAAAAGGAGGTTAAGTCTTACGGCACATTGTTATAAACACATTGTTAGGGCTCTGTTAGTTTATATAGTAGTAAGCGATCAATGTGGGGCAAAGGCAGGTATCTAACTGCAGATGTAGATGCATAACCACTGGGTGGATGCTGCCTCTATATGCCACAAGCTCCCGTTGAAATCACACCTCTCATTACAGAGTTAGAAGCAAAGACCCCCGCTAGTTTGTTGGCAAATCATCACAGCGGTGAAAGAGATCTATAAAAGAGGCCCTCAATAGAGAGAGAGAAATAGAGGACGAGAGACAGAGGCAGAAAAAGAGAACGAGAGACAAAGGCAGAAAAACAGAATGAGAGAGATAGGCAGAAAAAGAGAATGAGAGAGATAGGCAGAAAAACAGAACAAGAGAGATACGCAGAAAAAGAGAACAAGAGAGATAGGCAGAAAAAGAGAACAAGAAAGATAGGCAGAAAAAGAGAACAAGAGAGATAGGCAGAAAAAGAGAACAAGAGAGAATGGCAGAAAAAGAGAACAAGAGAGATAGGCAGAAAAAGAGAACAAGAGAGAATGGCAGAAAAAGAGAACAAGAGAGATAGGCAGAAAAAGAGAACAAGAGAGATAGGCAGAAAAAGAGAACAAGAGAGAGGTAGAAAAAGAGAAAAAGAGAGAATGGCAGAAAAAGAGAACAAGAGAGATAGGCAGAAAAAGAGAACAAGAGAGAATGGCAGAAAAAGAGAACAAGAGAGATAGGCAGAAAAAGAGAACAAGAGAGATAGGCAGAAAAAGAGAACAAGAGAGAGGTAGAAAAAGAGAAAAAGAGAGAATGGCAGAAAAAGAGAACGAGAGGCAAAGGCAGAAAACGAGAATGAGAGAGAGGCAGAAAAAGAGAACGAGGGAGGTAGGTGGAAAAAGAGATCGAGAGATAGGCAGAAAAGGAGAACAAGAGAGATAGGAAGAAAAAGAGAATGAGAGAGAAAGGAAGAAAAGAGAGTGAGAGACAGAGGCAGAAAAAGAGAAACAGAGAGATAGGTAGAAAAAGAGATTGAGAGATAGGCAGAAAAGGAGGACAAGAGAGATAGGAAGAAAAAGAGAATGAGAGAGATAGGCAGAAAAAGAGAACGAGAGAGATAGGCAGAATAGAAGAATGAGAGATAGGCAGAAAAAGAGAACGAGAGACAGAGGCAGAAAAAGAGAATGAGAGAGATATGCAGAAAAAGAGAACGAGAGAGATAGGCAGAAAAAGAGAGTGAGAGAGAGTAGACAAAGCAAGGCCCAACACACTTTTCTACAGCAATCCAAAAGCACTCTCTATCTCCTCCCAAAATGACACAATTAGGTGATCACAACACCCGTAAGAGTGTCTACCTATAAAATACAGTTTGGCTTGTTACACCAGCCATCTGAGCAGGATATAAGATGGTGATTTGCTAGCTGCTATCAAGTCCCTCTCAAAGCCACCCCCTGAGGTGGAGTTCTAGTGTTGTCCCCCCTCCACACACCCCCAACACACTACCACTACCACCAGCACCACCACCCAGACCCAACTGTCTGTTTGTATGTGTGTGTGCGTGCATATGTGCTAAGTGTGTGCGTGTGTTTGTGTGCGCATGCATGCATGTGCGTGTGTGTGTGTGTGTGTGTGTGTGTGTGTGTGTGTGAAATCATCCATTTCCTGAGAGATTCTCAATCCACCCTGGTGATAAATCAGGCCCAGTGTTAATTGGTATGAAAACAACACTTTGGCAGTATATAATGTTTTATGTGTCTTTCATGTGCTTTATTATAATACTAATGAGGAGCTGTATATCAAGAGAGACAGAGAGCGAGAGAGTCGGCAGCATGGCGCGGTGCAGAGCGGTAGAGGATAAGCTCCTTAGTAGGATCACCGGGATCTGAGAGCCGCAACACAGAACAGGCGGAACACAATCAGCCAGCCTCTCATTTGCAATCAGTAATTAGTATGCAAATGAGCCCAGGGGACCACACAAGTACTAGTGTATTACAAGGGTCTGATTATGACTCCTCCGGGCCTCTGGGAGAGCAGACTGAGCACTGAGAAACCTCCTCACCTCCCTCAGCTGGTGCCAAGTATCACATACCAGCAGGCCGTTTGCTCCCCTACCTGTCAGTCAGGGCTCCTGGCCTATCAGCTGAGAGAATATGCCTGGGTGGGTGTTTTTTTTTTTATAGTGGTCCTATGACGTGAGAGCTGGGTTTTCCTGGTGACCTTCTGTGTCTGTCCCAGCCTCTCTTGTCTTAAGTGCTGGCCAGGCTTGGCTTTCTACAGCTAATCTGCTGCCACTCAGAGGCAATGGCTGTACATTTGACTGCTGGCCAGAAATGAACAAGCCCACCAAGGGAAATGGAAATTCTTGCTCCATTTTTGAATGGCTGAAATGACAAGCATTTGGTCATAGAATATTATTCTGCATTGATGGAGTACACTACACCCCCGTGCAAGTGTAATATGTGCACTATTAAGAATGCATTTCATGTAGTGTACTATACATGTCATATGTTAAGCATTATGTTGTGAAACATTTGGATTGATTGTAACAGTTCTGTGTTTATCCTGCTGACCAATTGAATGGAAAGCCACAATAGAGAAAATGGTGTATGCAACACTGTGACAAATAGGCAGGAGGCATTTAGCTAGGTTGCTGAGGGTGAAATTTACCCTCCCTGGCTTGCTGGGAAAAAGGAGAGAGAGCATCACACACACACACACACACACACACACACACACACACACACACACACACACACGCACACACACACACACACACACACACACACACAGAGAGAGAGAGAGAGAGCAGCATCGCATCACCAGGCCTCTAAATGAATCCCGACAGGCTGTGAGGAAGATTGGGGCCCATTATGGCGAGCAGTGTCCTCTGACACCCCGGCCTTAAAGAGTGGCGGCCAATTGAATCCCTTGCCAAACGGCGGCTGGCTCTGCCCGTGATTTTCCTCGTGACCTGATTTAAGGAGAACAGAGAGAAGCAGGATCTATAACACCCTGACTGCCCTCTCCCTTTGTTCTCCTACAGAGCCAGGAATAGTCAGGCAAGGCATATTGGGTGTGGAGATTATAGGTGTATTGATGGAATGGGAGGGATGTGCTGGAGTGGGGGCCTGGGAGGAGAGGATGCTGATCTACTCTGCTCTCACCCAGAGGGAGCCATTGATGCTGGCTCAGGTCCATCCACCCCAGCCCCAGGCACACACACACACACACACACACACACACACACACACACACACACACACACACACACACACACACACACACACACACACACACACACACACACACACACACACACACACACACACACACACACACACACACACACACAGCTCCTCCAGTCTATGGCAGTGTAGAGCAGTGAAGGAGTCAGTGTACTCTGACTGCCCTTGGCTGAACACTCAAGCTGAACAACATCCAGTGCAGGAGGGCAAGATGTTGGCCCCATACTGGAAAATATCCACCATCCACTATCCACACAATGGGTAGTGTAGAGCAAAGCTCATAAATCTGCCATTGATTCCCTGTGCTTTGGTATGGGGGTTAACTGATGCTGTCCTTTCCAGAGCCACCCAGGGATAGTGAGCTGTTGTCCAACAGACACACAGGAGGTGTACCATAAGATATGCCTGGACACAGTTTTTTTCTCTCTCCACACTGCAATAAAAGTTCTCGGCAGTGGCTCTTCATCCAGACCAGTTACGATCTGTCTCGTTGGTTTGGTTTACAGAAGACTGTGATCACTCAGGCAAGCAGGGAAGCCAGTAAATCACTGTAGTAAAATTCTCAGAGAAAAGGCATCACTAGTCAGGCGTCTTAATTGAGTGTTCCTGGATGTTATGTATGTGTTTTTGTTTGGGTGTCACCAGCCTCTCCAGCTCTGATACTCTCCACCTTTCCACACTCCTCCATAGTGCAATAGGGTGCAGAGAGGTCCCCATAATGTAACTAACCATTTTGTGTCCTCCTCTCCTCCCCCTCCTCTCCTCCTCTCCACCTCCTTCTCCTCCTTGTCGACCTCCTCCTCCTCTTCTCCCTCCTCCTCCTCTCCTCCTCTCCACCTCCTCTTCCTCCTCATCCTCATCCTCCTCTCCTCCTCTTCCTTCTCAGCCTCCTCCTCCCTTTCTCTGCTCCTCCTCTCATCCTCAGCCTCCTGGGTGACAGCAGTACTAGTGATGCTCCAGCAGGCCAAATGCTCCACAGGGGGCTCGTTCCACCAAGCAAATATTATTGCACACTGGAATCATTTATAAGGAGCGTATACCCCCCCTCTTCCTAAACGACCCTCCCTCCATCCCCCCACCCCCATCCCCTTTCTGGTGGCAGAGGCTCATAGAGGTGGTATTTATTAGTGGGTTTGTTCCCTCCCTGCTTCCAATTTTTCATCCAGTGAAAAGGGACGGGTGGGGGTGTATGGGGGTTTGGGGTAAAGGGACGGGAGGGGGGGTGTATGAGGGTTTTGGGTAATGGGACGGGAGGGGGTGTATGGGGGTTTGAGGTAAAGGGACGGGTGGGGGTGTATGGGGGTTTGGGGTAAAGGGACGGGTGGGGGTGTATGGGGGCTTGGAGTAAAGGGACGGGTGGGGGTGTATGGGGGCTTGGAGTAAAGGGACGGGAGGGGGTGTATGGGGGTTTGAGGTAAAGGGACGGGTGGGGGTGTATGGGGGTTTGGGGTAAAGGGACGGGAGGGGGGGTGTATGAGGGTTTTGGGTAATGGGACGGGAGGGGGTGTATGGGGGTTTGAGGTAAAGGGACGGGTGGGGGTGTATGGGGGTTTGGGGTAAAGGGACGGGTGGGGGTGTATGGGGGCTTGGAGTAAAGGGACGGGTGGGGGTGTATGGGGGCTTGGAGTAAAGGGACGGGAGGGGGTGTATGGGGGCTTGGAGTAAAGGGACGGGAGGGGGTGTATGGGGGCTTGGAGTAAAGGGACGGGAGGGGGTGTATGGGGGCTTGGAGTAAAGGGACGGGAGGGGGTGTATGGGGGCTTGGAGTAAAGGGACGGGTGGGGGTGTATGGGGGCTTGGAGTAAAGGGACGGGAGGGGGTGTATGGGGGCTTGGAGTAAAGGGACGGGAGGGGGTATATGGGGGCTTGGAGTAAAGGGACGGGAGGGGGTGTATGGGGGTTTGGGGTAAAGGGACGGGAGGGGGTGTATGGGGGTTTGGGGTAAAGGGACGGGAGGGGGTGTATGGGGGCTTGGAGTAAAGGGACGGGTGAGGGTGTATTGGGGTTTGGGGTAAAGGGACGGGAGGGGGTGTATGGGGGCTTGGAGTAAAGGGACGGGAGGGGGTGTATGGGGGTTTGGGGTAAAGGGACGGGTGGGGGTGTATAGGGGTTTGGGGTAAAGGGGTGGTGGTGGGGGAGGGGATAATGACACACACTACACCACCATCGTGAGCCTCTCTCTGCTGGCTGCTGTGACAGCTATAATTGTGGATCACATCAAACGGGAGAGCAGGGAACACCTACCCCACCTTTCTCTCCCTGAAAGGACACGAGAAGTGAGCTGCTCAAAATATCAAATACATCAGAACCCGAGTGCTTTGATGAGTGCTATCCTGTCTTAATGTTTCGATTTTTGATGTCATAATTATAGGTGTTGGTTTGAACCTCTCGAAACGACGCCAAGGCCTACTGTTAAATATATGACAAAAGGGACATCTTTCTTAGAATTGCTGGGAGGGAGACTGTGAATACGTGGCAGCAGTGTATAGAATTTAGATTAAAAGGTTTGAAGACAAGGCCAGAGGGGTCAAACCAAATGTCACATGAATAACAATGAGGCATGTGTATAAATTGGTTGCAGGTGCCTTTGGTCAACAAGGGTCAGGCCACCACCATTTTTTCTACCCAATTACAAATGGGTGACACGTCTAAATGTACCCTGTCTAGATGAGGCGTCTAAATGTACCCCTTCTAAATGTACCCCGTCTAAATGTATCCTGTCTAAATGTATCCTGTCTAAATGTATCCCGTGTAAATGTATCCTGTCTAAATGTATCCCGTCAAAATGTATCCTGTCTAAATGGTGCGTCTAAATGTATCCCATCTAAATGTATCCTGTCTAAATTTATCCTGTCTAAATGTATCCCGTCTAAATTTATCCTGTCTAAATGTATCCTGTCTAAATGTATCCCGTCTAAATGTATCCTGTCTAAATGGCACGTCTAAATGTATCCTGCCTAAATGTATCCTGTCTAAATGTATCCCGTCTGTATGATGCGTCTTAATGTATCCCGTCTAAATGGCACGTCTAAATGTATCCTGTCTAAATGTATCCTGTTTAAATGTATCCTGTCTAAATGTATCGAGCCTGTATGATGCGTCTTAATGTATTCCGTCTAAATGGCGTGTCTACATTTATCCTGTCTAAATGTATCCCGTCTAAATCTATCCTGTCTAAATGTATCCTGTTTAAATGTATCCTGTCTAAATGTATCCCGTCTGTATGATGCGTCTTAATGTATCCCGTCTAAATGGCGCGTCTACATTTATCCTGTCTAAATGTATCCCGTCTAAATGTATCCTGTCTAAATGTATCCTGTCTAAATGTATCCTTTCTAAATCTATCCCGTCTAAATGTATCCTGTCTAAATGTATCCCGTCTAAATGGCGTGTCTAAATGTATCCTGTCTAAATGTATCTGGTCTAAATGACGCTTCTTAATATATCCCGTTTAAATGTATCCCGTCTAAATGAAGCGTCTAAATTTATCCTGTCTAAATGACGCTCCTAAAAGTTTCCTGTCTAAATGACGCTTCTAAATCTATCCCGTCTAAATGTATCCCATCTAAATGTATCCTGTCTAAATGACGCTTCTAAATATATCCCGTCTAAATGAAGTGTCTAAATGTATCTTGTCTAAATGATGAGTCTAAATGTATCCTGTCTAAATGTATCTGGTCTAAATTACGCTTCTAAATATATCCCGTCTAAACTCTTTCATTGGCTTGTTTAGCCCTCTAGTCCCTGCCGTTATAGAGGCACTGTCTCATTCCTTTGTCTCTTCCCCTCTAGCCTAGCCCCTCTTAATGCTGGGAACATGACCAGGCAGGTGGACTCAGGTTTGTGTGAGTGTGTGTGTGCTGGGACTATGGGAGGGAGTTCACCCTACCCTGTCACTGTCCTGGCACTCACAGTGTGGTTATTGGAGCTTAATGATGCTATTCTGCCATCCTCTCTCAGCTCAATGATGGTCCTTTTCAAGGTAGACAGCTCCGAATAGGGTTCCATTCCTTGGGAGGGGTTAGAGGGGTGTAGGAGGGTGTATAGATACCCCCTGAGAGACCCCCCCCCCCCCCCCCCCCCAGTGGCTGTATTGTCTCCTTGGGCAAACATTCCCACAGAAAGGCAGGGGGAAGAAACCATTTGGCTCCCCCAGCTTGTGGTTCTTTTTCTGGGCTAGAGGAGGTCCCCGTCAGTCAACAGCTGGACATGACGTGACAAATTGGGGGCTTTGTCTTTCCGAGGAGGTGGGGGAGTGGAGGCCAAGTGGCTTTAGGAGCTGACATTGAAAGGATGTGTAGCCAATAGAATGGATTGTGAATCCCCCCCCCCCCCCCCCCCCCCCCCCCCCCCCGCCCCCAATGTACAATGCAAATGGCAGTTTAAAGGAAAATATGGTCCTGCTTTGTTATAAAGTAAAATGCTCAACTTCATTGAGGTGATAGAGACAGGGAAAGAAAGACCTCCCCTGTCGGCATTCCCCTTGAGACCACAGGTGAGGCGAAACGCTGATATCAGGATTTTTTACTTGGATTTTGTTACAACAGCGGATTTGGTAACAAATGAGTCTCCGCAAACCTCGTAAAACAACCCAGAATAGCAAAACATCTCACCACTGTAATTATTTGCTGGATTCTGAGCAGCCATAAAACACGCTCTGAGCTTTGGGTTTTAAAGCTCTACTGTGATTGGGTATAAACCAAGTGGCTCTCAGACTTAAAGGGGGGATGCTACCAGATTTCATAGTCATCATTCTGGGCTCAGACCTTAGCTCCTCGGCAAGTGGCAGCCATTTTAACTGGTCTCTGTCCTTTGTTTTGTAGTGGGCCTGGGTTCCCCCGCTGGCGACCCTGGGGTGAAAAAGCTCTGCATTTGACAGAGTCCACCTCTTAACTTGTTAACTTGCTAATTGGCCAGCAGTCACTTCATGAGCTGAACAATAGACTGCTAGCTGAGCGATGAGCCCCTCTTCTAGAGAGGGAGAGGGTGCGAGAGGCCAGGTGGTGGTGAGGGTGGTGGTGGTGGTGGTGGTGAGGGTGGTGGTGGTGGTGGTGGTGGGAGCAGAAAGGGGGGCAAGGGTGGAGGGACGGGTGACTTGGGGTTGTGTGTGAGGCGTGTTGTGTGTGGGGTCCTGCCTGGTTGCCAGGGAGACGAGGGGCCTGATATATTGGCTGGAGGAACGGAGTACTGGTCTGACCCAGGGAGATGGGGTGGTGGGATGCACTGTTTTACTCCCCTCTCTTTCCTCTTCTCCCGTCCTTCGCCCCCCCAGATTCAGAGGAGCAGAGGAGTTTGTTTGCCTAGTGGAGGATTGGCTTAGTAGTGCTGGCTGGCTGGGTTGGTTGTGGGCTAAAAGGAGGTGCAGGCGTTTAGACCCAGACCATGTTAAGTAATTAGGGAGAGCTTACAGGGCCATTTCCACGACAGCTGCTCCGAGAGCAAACAGAGAGCTGCCCAGAGGGAGCCGCGGATGCATTGTGATCTGTTTGTTGGAACAAGGTTGCCAAATACAATATGGCAGCATGTGCAGCCCAGACATCCAGAGATGTCCAACCAGAGTCTATGTATGGAAACACAAACACTATTACAACAGCAGCACAGAAGGGAAAGAACAGGGTACAAAGAGAACAGGGTACTAGTCTTGGGTTTCATCTAACCAGTAAATGGACCAATACACAAAATATGCAGTTTTCTGCACTTTTGCAAGATTAACTAATACACCCAAGGATGATATTCAGGTTAAAATACAGGTTGAACATGGTATTTCAAATGTTTCAAAGAATTTAAGGGAAATACATTTAAAAAAATGTGAGGATTGTTTTCTCTCCCTGAAGAGCAGGCCTCCGATGCCTGTCTCTCCCTGTAGTCTGTCTGAGGCCATATGGGACCCAGTTGGAGTCCCTGTGTTAAATAAATGGCTGGAGAGTTGGCCCATGTGTTAGCCATGTTACAATAACAGCCCCTGCATCCCATGTCCCGACAGGTCCCAGTGTGGCACTGCAAGGCCCGGGGGGGACCAAGGGGGGGTCAGGTGAACTCATGCTTAACAGAGGGCCCTTCCTATGGGCCGGCTCCCCAGCCAAGGTCCAGGCTTTACCCAGGGCCTTGTATATTTTCCTGGTTCTTCTTTATTTATCCACTGAAAATCCATCTGGAGCAGCATCAAAGGAATTTCCCCCCTTCTCTCTCTCCCCCCCCCCAAAACAACCAAGGTTGAGAGAGAGAAAAACAAGGTGTAACAGTGTTAGATCGTCTGGCATGTTTACCTTGCTGTCTTAAACTTTTAACATGAACTCTATCGTCTTAAACTTTTAACATTGGGAAAGGGAGGGGCTTTGTCTTGTCGTCATTTCCCCGTAGCTCATTTACTAGACAGGGGTTACGGGCCATGCCATTGGAACACACAAGCTCTTTTAAAGGGACTTTAAAGGGGTTTTCCCTCTCTAATGCTTAGTATTTGTGTAGGTAGTTTGTGGTTGCTGCCACAACTTATTTTGTCTAGGTAGAGAGCAGGTGTCATCCAGCTTTTTCCCCTGGCTGGTGTGAGAGTTCATACAGTAGCCATTTTGCAGCTTCAGGGCTTCCATCAAGTCTTATGGTACCCATATTCTACTCTACCTCAATTACAGCATTCTTGCTGTTGGTTATACACTCTCTATGAAACCAGCATGTTGGTGTGGATGCTTAGTGTACGCCCTATCAGCATTCTTGCTGTTGGTTATACACTCTCTATGAAACCAGCATGTTGGTGTGGATGCTTAGTGTACGCCCTATCAGCATTCTTGCTGTTGGTTATACACTCCAGTATGTATGAAACCAGTATGCTTAGAGCTAACGTACGCCCTAATGAGGCACTACATATTGTTAAAGCTGTGCGTACCTCTTCAACCGCACCACGAGCAAACCATTAAATCAATAAGCCTGGATCATTTCAAAAGCATCCAGTTAAACTTGGTCGTACAGCACTGCATTCAAATGCACTGATTTTCTCAGTCTGTGGGACATGCAAACACACTCACAAACACATCCACACCAACACACACACACGTTTAGCTACGAGTCTGCCTCCTCTCCCCTGTATACTGTATGTATCGGGCGGAAGATGCCTTTCATGTGGCTCCCCGCTCTCCTTCCTAATAGCCTGCCTTGTCTGCTAGCCTGATGGGCTGTTTTCATAGCTCAAGCTGTGGCAGGGAGGGGGGCAGAGTGTCAGCAGGAGCAGAATAACCACTCCATCAGGCCTCTGTGTCAAACAATACAAACATGATCTCTATATTTGGAGAGAAGCTGCGCACCGCTTGCCACACAGGAAAGGCTGAGGAAAATGTACCGGCGGTGGCGTGGTATCATTTAAACCCAGTGGCATGGAATGATAAATAAAACCCACAGTGTTTCGCCTCTCAGTCATGGTTGTTAGAGCTGGCGGAGAGAGGCTGCACCAGAACCTCATCTCTCTTTCTCTCTCTCTCTCGCTCTCTCCCTCTCTCTCTCTCTCTCTCTCTCTCGCTCTCTCTCTCTCTCCCTCTCTCTCTCTCTCACTCTCGCTCTCTCCCTCTCTCTCTCTCTCTCTCGCTCTCTCTCTCTCTCTCTCTCTCTCTCTCTCTCGCTCTCTCCCTCTCTCGCTCTCTCCCTCTCTCCCTCTCTCCCTCTCTCTCTCTCTCTCTCTCTCACTCTCTCGCTCTCTCTCTCTCTCTCTCTCTCTCTCTCTCTCTCTCCTCTCTCTCTCTCGCTCTCTCCCTCTCTCCCTCTCTCCCTCTCTCTCTCTCTCTCTCTCTCTCTCTCTCTTTCTCCCTTCTTTCCCATCCCTGCCATGTCTGTGTGGGTATGATGGGCGAAGCGTGTTTTAAGGGTTCTCAATGACAGCCTGCGCCCCCCCCCCCCCCCATGTACCCCTCCTCCGCCCAACCCTCCTCCCAACCCTCCTGCTTGGCATCTGTTAAGCTGCTGAAGAGAAAGTTGTGTGCTGAGACCGGTCCGTCTTGCTGGGTGGATTTGAACAAGCACATGCCTGTTCTACCCCGGTGGCCTATGAAATGAGAAAATCAGCCACTGTGATGCCGACGGGAGCAGGGCTTGGGTGATAAATCTGCGAGGGCTTTTTTGCATGTGTGTGTGTATGTGTGTGTGTGGATGTGTGCACGTGTGCGTGTGCGCGTGTGTGTGTACATCCATTGAGCCATGGGGTTAAGATTTGGGGATTTGATTTCACACCAGCAAACATCTGTGTCAGGAAACCCATCACCTTAAATGCATGACATTAAAACATGTATGAGTTAATTCTTTAGCTCCACTGACATTTATTTCTTATCATTTGGCTTGTTTTTTTATTTCTGTGAATATTCCACCCAAGAGTATTAGAGGTCACATTACTAATCTATAGCACTCACACAGGAAGGGTCCACCATCGTGTGACATAAAGGTCAGATATTGAATAATAAATGAGCCCTAGTACAACACACATTTAAGAGTCATAAGGTATATATTATAATAGGTTAATTGATCTGTCCGACTCAATTTCTGCTTTGGTTACAGATCTTTTTCTAGATTTTTCCTATCTTGTGTGTGTATTTTCTGCATTTACGGAAATGTATAAATATAGTCCTGTAATGATAGCCTAGCCATAATTTTCTGCAGCCGGCTTACCAGTCTGGTTCCAACCAAAATAACAATTATTTCATGCCTCCATGTCTATGGCAAAGGATACTGTCCTGAACCAGCTGATTATATCTAGATTATATCTAGATTATATCTAGACTCTTTCATCTGTACTCAACCTCAGAGGCAGGCAGAGGGAGGTGCCCACTGTGGTCTGGGGTGTGCTGGTAACATACACACCTGTTTAAGGTGTTTCCGCACCACTTAGACAGGAGCATAGGGGCCAATGGCCAGTACATCAGAGCTTAATGACCCTTCCCCACAGCACTACAACCCAGGTGATAGACCAGTCACAGAGATGTCACTATGCAACACAGACAGATCTCTCAGGTGGGTCCTTCTGTTGTCCTGTGCTTTACGAGGGGGTCAGGAGTTCCGTGCCAGCTCGTTGGATCTGGTCGAGCTGTGTGTGCCAGTTCATTGGCTCTGAGAACTATTAACCTCCCCTCACCAGTCCCAGCTGTCTCAGGAAAGGTACAGCCTGACTGAATCCCCACTCCACCTACTCCTAAAGGAGGCTCATGACAAGCACAGTCAAGCCGGCAGACATGGGCAGTTTGTCCCATACTGGAAAGGCCTTAGCTCAGTACAAACCCTGGGACACTCTAAATGTAAGTGCTTGGTTGTTCCAGCTAGTGTGTTTTCTACAACTCCCCTGGTGGTATGTATAGTAATGTATGTGTTTCTCATGGTCATATATACTGAGTGTACAAAACATTAGGAACACCTACTTTTTCCATGACAGAAACAGAACAGGTGAATCCAGGTGAAAGCTATAATCAACTTGACACAACTGTGGGAAGCATTGGAGTCAACATGAGCCAGCATCCCTGTTGAACACTTTCGACACCTTGTAGGGTCCATGCCCAGACGAATTAAGGCTGTTCGGAGGGCAAAAGGGGGTGCAACTCAATATTAGGAAGGAAGTTCTTAATGTTTTGTACACTCGGTGTATACTTGTGTACTGTATCTCCAGTATTTCAATTGGGGGAAAAAGTATTTTATTGAGGGCTAAACAATTGCGTTTTAGTTTTTTTTATATAGATATTCAACATTTTGTCTAGTAGGGCTGAGCGATGAACTCAAATTTGTTTATTTTGTGCTTTTAAACAGCTAATTGACCCATATCGATTCAATTATTCAAATTCCTTTTTTTTTTTTGTGAGCTCAATGCTCACATTGCGCAGTTTCTCTAGAGATCAATCAGACCAAGCCCGAACTGTGCGATGTAGTAGGGAGTTGTAGTTTCCAACAGGCCAATATTCTACATAGTTTAGCGTAGAAAAATGTGGTAATTAACTACAATGGAAAACAGAAAGGAAAACGCTGCAGACTCCTGCTCATGCTCCCAGGTGATGTTTATTTAAGGGTGGACACGTTGTTGTAAGTAAATATCACCTGGGAGCATGAGAAGCAGTGTGCAGCGGTTTCCTTCCTGTTTTCCTACATCTCCAGCACCTGCAGAAAGTATCTGGATGTGCGTATGTTCTTCAGCGTTTGTAAATGAACTACAATAAACATAATCCATTGTATGCCTTTCTCATCCGGTCTGTGCGTTTGTTTTACGCTTGCTACTAGAAGAGATGGAAGAATGCCCGATTGAGAGGGATAGGGGATAGAGTGCAGTTGCTTCACGAGGTATCTCTACCTGAAAATACATGATTTAAGCGATTGATGGTTGGTATTCAGCAGTCATACAAGTCTGCTTTATTTACTTTGAAGAACTACTAAAATAGTGATTTTGTCAGACAGCATAGTTAGCCACGGTGGACGCGTCATAATACCCATAAAAACACGGAAATGGTTCCAATGGTTTTTCTGCCATTCATTTGTCAGATTGTGAATTTGACAGAAAATTCTGTTTGGTGAAGGCTTACCTTGGCATGACCCTTTGATAGCTGTGTGATTCTCTCTCAGACAAGGTGAGTTATATCAACATATTCGCCTCACTTTCTATAAAAAAAATAGCAATGCTAATTGAGTCACCTTGTCCGAGAGAGATTTGCGAGGTTATCAAATTGTCACACCAGGATAAGTCTACAAGAAACCCAGACCTTATGTGAAGTAGTTCTAAAATCCCAGACACAAAAGTGAATGGGGAAATACATTTTGAAACCCTTTTCGTTGTTTATGACTCTTACTGTGGTACTCAATAGGCAGCAGCTCGATAGTGATGAGATGATGACTTGGAATGAAATAATGAAGTCATGAAACAAAGCAATTAGAGTCAAGTGAATAAATCATTTATCATGTGAATAAATCATGTGATAAGCAGTAATGGGCAGTCACTACCATCATGTTTTCATTCTGTGTTGTTACAGCATTCAACAGACATAATGCAGAGCGCATTTAATGTTTAAAAAAAAAATTGACACTTAAATCGAAAACCGTGGTAACTTTTTTTTTCAATGAACAAAAACCGAACCAACCCCAAAACGCACTAATCCCTCAGCACTATCAAGTAGCTTAAGTCAAACAGTGTTCATTACCATCAGAGCTTTGTGCTCTTACACTTCGATTTCATTTGGATTGTTATCTAGCGGCTTTACAACCTGGCCTAAAACCAGACGCCACAACATCAGAGTGAAGATTTAAGAGCTGTTTCAAAGGGCTGACATTCAGAGCAGCAAGGCGTTGTTCTGAATCTTCCACTGTGTTGGAGCAGAGGAGGCATCTCCATGTTTGCATCCCAAATAGAACCCTGTTCCCTACAAAGTACACTTCTTTTGTCCTGGGCCCTATAGAGATCCCCATGTGTCAGCTCCAGGGTCCCTGAGGGGCCTGGTTGGCCCTCTGTCTGTTAGTCAGGCCTCTCCCCCAGGCAGCACCAGCCTGGCTCCTCTTCCTGCAGCCTTCTCCCCTGCCTGGCCCCTCGTGTTGTGACTCCTGACAAGTCCTCCAATTTGCTCAGCTGTGTGAAAAGGCAGAGAGGCCATTGATATCTTCCCATTTATAAATGATCAGGCCCTGGGCTCGTGTTTCAGACCTGGTGGGCCCTGGCTGTCCCCCTGAGTCCCTCAGCTCCTCCAGCAGAGATCCTCCACCCCCCACCTTTCACACTCAGATCACATACCAACTGCCTCTGCGACTTGCTGGCTACCACCACCCTGCCTGCCACACAATGAAACCCAGAGTAGCGGCCATTGATCTAGTCCCTTCTTAGATTTAACGCAGCTCCATCAGTTAGAGGAGCAGTGGGGGACCGTGTGTGTCTGTCTTTGTGTGTGCCTGCATGTGTGTGTGTGTGTGCATGTGTGTGAGTGTGTGTGTGTCTAGCAAGGAGGATGAGGTAGCAGCAGCACATTTAGCCCTGACATTAATGAAGGTCGAAAGGATACCACTGTCACCCTCCATGAACAGTTAGATAATACACTTTATTAGAAATATTAAGACCATAGCACTGCCAATATACTAAAAAGCAAATTATTCTAGCATTAATCAATAAAATCACCTCACAATGAGAGGATGCTGTGTCAGGAGGAATGAGATCTCCATCGATTGGATGTACTTTCATGGTTCCTTCCTTCATATTCCTCAGCAGTAAGCACCAGGTACCAAGGCCCAGAGGCCTTCAGTTCCCAGCCTGATACGATACACACACTCAGCTATCAGTTTTCATTTCACACTTAATAATGCAGAGTTACATTGTGAATAGCAGTGTAGGCTGTGCAAAATTCCATTCACATAAAATGCTTCACAATTTAAAAAATCTTATGGAAACTGGAAAAAACTGGAAAAATCTTATTGGAAACTACTACGACATTATGTCGAGGCTGAAGGAATAACAACAGGCTTGGATGCTGGATGGAGACAGTGAGAAAACAAATCCAATGTGGCTTGTTCATTTTTCTAGTTCCTGTCTGTTGGACAAACACACTTCTTTCTACATCAGTCAGTCAGTCTCATCCCCCCTCCACTCATCCACTGCCCACCATTTTCCCTGCCATGGTAGATTCCTTAAAACCTGATCCTGGCTGATTTTCAGGCCTTCCTGATCGATTTTCCTGGGTGAAAATAAGAGGATACAAAAGCATGTTAGACGCTCTGGAATCAGATCCAATCCATTAGGGGGGGGGGGGGGGGGGGATCAATACACAGAAGGCAAAAGGGAGAAAAAAGAGCTGTTAGTGTTGACAAACCAAATAAATACAGATGCGCAAGAGAGGAGAAATTAGATTACTGTCAAAGAATCTAAGCACAACACTTTTAACCCCTAACCTAACAATCTGTGTTTACACCGCAGCACAAGGGCGAGGGAGGGGATGGGAGGGGATGGGAGAGACTCGAGAGATCAGACATGGGCTACAGGCATGCTGTGGTAGCCAGCAGAAATGTCTGGTCCTCACAGGATTTTACAACCTCCCAAGGGATACTGGGTGGCATTCTAAATGCTAGTATACTACATTTACATTTTAGTCATTTAGCAGAAGCTCTAAATCCAGAGTGACTTACAGGAGCGATTAGGGTTAAGTGCCTTGCTCAAGGGCACATCAACAGATTTTTCACCTAGTGAACTTGGGTATTCGAACCAGCAACCTAATGTAAAACATGTTTATTTAAGTTTGATATTAAGTGTTAAAATGTCTGTTAAAATGATCTAAATTGGAAAGGTGTGCAAATTCATGCGTTATCCTTGAGACATTCTAATACTGCTTTTCTCTTTTGTCTTCTCTTTTTTCCATGCACCCAATCTCCATGAATCCTGGGTCTCAATTTCAGGTAAGTCAATCTTCTTATCTTTTGATTCCTAAAAATACAATGGTCAAAATCATCCAATAAACCTCTTATGGATGACATCGACATTGTTCTGTCTGGAAAAAAAATCTCAATTAGTTCTTACAATGTCAAAAGCCACATACTCACACTCCATGAATTATGATGGTCTACATATGGGTATTACAAAGTACGAGCCGCCACCCAATTACTTCACAATATATGTTCTACCAGCCAAGTTCGTTCTGCTAAGTACATATTTTTAAGTGTTAGCAGAGTAGTGAAAATGCAACCTGTTGAAATGCAGACACTATTTTCTGCCTCCCTCCACCTCCCCTCTTCCTATGTAATCCCCCCTTTCATAATTCCCTGGCAGAAATACATAGGCTTGGTCTGCTTTCCAGATGGAGCCCCATGCAGCATGGTAAAAACCTGGCACCGTCAGTTTCCCCCACCTTCCCCCACTGCCCCCACTGCTCCCTGCTTCCAGTCACAGAACCAAGGGTAGTAGTTGGTAGTGGCACCTTTATTGCTCTCTTTAACTCTAGACAACCATCAAGGTGAGGGGACTAGATGGTGGATCTAACTACAGTCCTCAGAGCCCTATGAGAAGCCCTATGTCTGAGGTCAGGTGTCAGGGCTGATAGCTAGCTGAGGCCCTATGTCTGAGTGTCTGAGCTCAGGTGTCAGGGCTGATAGCTAGCTGAGGCCCTATGTCTGAGTGTCTGAGGTCAGGTGTCAGGGCTGATAGCTAGCTGAGGCCCTATGTCTGAGTGTCTGAGGTCAGGGCTGATAGCTAGCTGAGGCCCTATGTCTGAGTGTCTGAGGTCAGGTGTCAGGGCTGATAGCTAGCTGAGGCCCTAGGTCTGAGTGTCTGAGGTCAGGTGTCAGGGCTGATAGCTAGCTGAGGCCCTAGGTCTGAGTGTCTGAGGTCAGGTGTCAGGGCTGATAGCTAGCTGAGGCCCTAGGTCTGAGTGTCTGAGGTCAGGTGTCAGGGCTGATAGTTAGCTGAGGCCCTATGTCTGAGTGTCTGAGGTCAGGGCTGATAGCTAGCTGAGGCCCTATGTCTGAGTGTCTGAGAGGTCAGGTGTCAGGGCTGATAGCTAGCTGAGGCCCTATGTTTGAGTGTCTGAGGTCAGGTGTCAGGGCTGATAGCTAGCTGAGGCCCTAGGTCTGAGTGTCTGAGGTCAGGTGTCAGGGCTGATAGCTATCTGAGGCCCTAGGTCTGAGTGTCTGAGGTCAGGTGTCAGGGCTGATAGCTAGCTGAGGCCCTATGTCTGAGTGTCTGAGGTCAGTTGTCAGGGCTGATAGCTAGCTGAGGCCCTATGTCTGAGTGTCTGAGAGGTGAGGTATTGGGGCTGATAGCTAGCTTTACCCTTCATCTCTAACACAGAGAAAATGTTTACTTTACTCATGAGGCTGTCTCCAGGTCAGGCTCTTGCAGGATCAGTTGAAAACCTGTCACCCTCCCTAAGTGTCTGTCCCTCTCTCCCCTAACTGCCCTGTCACAGTGGACGAGGTGCCACTCAGGTGATTCCTATTGATTTCCACTACACAATCGTGTCCTCTCCAGGTGTAAACAAGCTGGGTCATATCGATGGCACTTGAATGTTCAGGGTTCTCTGGCAGCACACCGGGTCAATAGCAGCCAATCCTCAGAGAAAAGAAAGGGTGTGGAATGTGTCCCAAAAGGCATCCTATTCCCTATATAGTGCACTACTTTTGACCCAAGCCCTATGGACCCCATCCAAAAGAAGTGCACTATATAGGGAATAGGATGCCATTTGGGACGCATCCTTTGTGTTTTAGGATGGGACTTTGAGGGTGGGTTCCTAGACATTCATTGTCTATTGGTGGGTAATTACATTTGACCAATCGTTATGCATTTATTTCCCTTTGACTTCCCATCACAGAGATGTATTTTTGAGATGTGTGTGTTCTTCCGATCCAACATCATAATTATCGGATGCATGATTCCAGTATTCAATAGCCATGTTTTTAAAGTGTGATGATGACATTACGGGATGTGGGAATTAGATTTTAGACCTTGCTTTGATATTCAGTTTCCTCCTCCTTTCTATCCCAGCCCCTCCTTTTATGTACAGTATTATTATGTCTTCATGATTTGTGCAAGTATATGATGGTAGTCATTAATAACCCTAGTTGATAGGGGCTGACATATAGCTCAGGAAATACATACCAGCATGTAATTCAAGCAAGAGCCATGCCCAGAGTAGGAGAATGAGGAACTATTGTCAGTATCTCCCCACAACCCCTTGTCAAGGAGAGGCACAAAGTAAGATCACGACACTATACAACAACTTATTATAAATCAACCTGAATTAACATGCAATACCCCTAAAGCATCTCACTCATTCAAAACAGATATCGATTCAAATACAATTATTGCTTTATGCCATGTTTTTCATGTAGCTTGACAGATATGGATATTTCTGACTTTATCTGAGCGAGGATAAGACACAGGTCTGCCTGCCTGGTCTGAGAGTGACGGTCTCTACTCTGTGTGTCTCTCTCTCTGCCTGCCTCTGGCTGAGAGCCTGGAAGCAGCCCTGTCAGCTCTGGAAGTGATATTGGCAGCCGCAGCAGTCACAAGGCTTTTATTTCCCCTCCTCTAACTGCTAATTGGCAGCTGAAGCGGCGAAAGCAAGGCGAGGGGGGTGAAAAAGTGAAAAGCTATTAATGTTCATAATCATTGGGCCAAGTAATAGTTATCAGTGTTTTAGGGGTAATATTATTACCATGTAACGAAGGGCTTGATTACTTTATTAGTCTCTTCAAGTCATTCTGCTATCGCTTACCAACTCAACCCTCAAGACCCATCAGCCCCTCCTCCCTGCCATACCCCATGAAGAAATCAAATTATGGGGACTGCACGTTTAAATCACAGAACCTGTACCCCAAGTGACATAAAGAATGACCACTGGGGGTTATTCAGAGTTCAGGCCAGATGATGAAACAGGCAGAGAGGTAATAGCATGAGGAGTAGGTGTTCTGAATATGGGGGGGGGAACGGGGAGGGGTTAATAAGAGGGGTTCATTTAGAGGGTATCTATTCCATCTGCCCCCTACATCACTTTTCACTTTCAACCACTAAAACACTCTCTCTCTCTCGTTATCTAATAGAGATGGACAGTTCCTTCTCTTTTCTTTATTTCACATTTAGCAAGGGGATAAAATACTACAATATTATACATTTCGTGAGTTACATTGTGTCTTGAATTTATTTCAACCGCTTTGTAAAGGGTCTCTTTTAGAGCAATCCTCATAGAAATGTGTTCATCTTTACATTTGTCTAGAATGAGTATAATCAGTGAGACATCACCTACACACACTTCAAATAGCTGCAGTTTGAACCGCACCATTAGACACACAACGCTCTCCACGAGAAGGCTGCAGCATTGGCTGGTTAGCAGTAGATAATGATGTTGTTAAACACATGAAAACAACTCATGTGAAATGTCCAATCCGGTCATAACAATTTTAGCTGAAGCAAAGGGCAGTTGGTTTTCTCGTGGCCGCACCAAATGTTTATGGAGTTTGCAGGTGTACTGCTCCTGTCCTGTCACTGTTTACACGCCCAGTCAGCCCACCCTTCTCATGTTATAGGGCCCTGATCCCTCATTACGGAATACCTCCGCTCTCCGTCTCCTGTTGACTGCTTCTACAGGAACAACATTGTGTCACCTCTGACCTCTCCCCTGGTTACTTCACTACCTGTTTACACTTTCCACCACTGTCTGTGAGGCTAAACGAGCTCACAGAGGTCAACCTGAGGGGGTGGGCAGACTGAGGCATAGTTAGTACTACTGCAATTAGAGCTCTAGTTAAACGGAACAGTCTCAACTGTTTTTCAGCCACATCCCAATGTGAATGTCCCTATAGCACCTAGTTTCATAGAATTGCATATAGACCAGGTGAATTATAGAACCTCTATGACCTAGTCTGTGCTGGACTTGGTCGTCCACTGAGTCACACTGATAGCTACAGACAGTCTAGCTTTTTGGATGGTTCTGCATGTGTATTATTCAGTAGCACATCAGAGCAATGTCTGTCTGTTGTATATCTTTATTTAATGTCCAGGGGTCCTTAGTCCATCCATATGACCTTGAACTTCATGACCTCTGACCCAAACACTAAATTGGGCTTTCATTTCCCCGCCTCCGTGACCAAACGGAAATAAAAAGCCCATTACAGGGCCTGTGTCTCGCAGGCTGTGGCCGGGCTGTTGTTGACTGTCTTTTATGATGGCTGGGGATGAAGCTGATATCTCCATTTAGTAGCAGAGGCTCCCTCCCTCCAGCTCCCACCCTCCCCGTGGTGTAGCTAAAGCCCCGTTCGCTTCCCTCAGTCTAGGCAGCAAGCAGCAGGCAGCAGAACGCCAGCCGGGTGATTAGTAGTAAAGTTTTAATGGGGATCCATACATATGTCTGGCTGTCATTTTTATGAGGACGTTTATACAGGCACGCCTCCGATCAAGCAGCCAGGACCCTGGGCCTGGACCTGAGCAGGCACTAGTCGCCCCACTCCCCCTCTCCTCAGTCCCCCTCAGTCCCCCATCCTCCAGCACCAGAGGGTCTGTCTCTCTCCCCCGTGTTAAAGAAGCGCCCCTCCCTCCCCTGGATCACATGCGACAGTTACAGTATAGAACACAGAGGAGAGGACCCTGGGCTGGGGCATGATATGACATTTGTGGGTCACTAACCCAGAGGGCTATTAGCTACAGGTACACTAACCCAGAGAGCTATTAGCTACAGGTACACTAACCCAGAGGGCTATTAGCTACAGGTACACTAACCCAGAGAGCTATTAGCTACAGGTACACTAACCCAGAGGGCTATTAGCTACAGGTACACTGTAATATGTTGCTGGCAGCCAATACTTAATAACCATGTAACAAAATGGCCAATAGTAATAACAGCTTTTAGTTTATTAGAAACCTACTGTAGGCATATCTTGTGAATGCTTCAAAACGAATTAGATCATTAAGAAGCAGGATTCATATGGATATTAGTTTGATTGTTAAAGGGCTTTCATTTATATTACATGCATTTGAAGGAAATGTCACATGTACAGTATGTTTAGCAGTGCTCTGGAAAAAATGGTGTTAAATACAGGGCTGGATGAAGACGTGAGAGATATCAGTTCCCAACTGATAACCGAGGTCCATCAACCACCGTCCTGAGATTATAATTATAATACACCATGCAGCGAGGAACATTCAAATCTCAGGAACACACTCTCCCATAGATACAATAAGATGATAAATACTACTTGAGCAGGACTGACAGTCCCAGTGGACTTCAGCCATTATCAGAAGGTGGATTGCCATGAGTGGGCAGGTAGTTAGTTGATCAGGGTTATGACAAGAGGATCCAAAGTCCTCACCCTCCAATAAATACCTACCAACTGCATGCGTCCCAGCAGGTAGAAGGGAGGGGACGTATCCCAGTTCCCAGGCTTCTTATCAGCCACTATGTTTTGCTAAATTATCTAAAGGAGGTTGGAGGTGCCTCTCTGAGTGTCTAGGGGCACAATCTTAGTGAATAAATGCAGTTGGAGGTCAGAAAGGCAAAGGGTTCTAAAAAGGTGAATTTGCAGTTAGGGATCGAGGGATCGATATTGCGGGGTCACCCTCCTAACAAGTGGAGTAACAGAGTTAGGGCCTGTCACACCTGCACATCAGGGGCCCAGCCGTGGCCCCAAGAGAGCTGACTAATGGGCCCTAATGAGAGAAGACGAGAGGCAGGAAAGTCCTTTATACTGAGCTGGGGGCCGCAACGCCTCGCTCCGAGGTGACCCTTTACAAGACTAACACTGCAAGCCTAACGCAATTAACACCGGTGAGTGTGGGGTTAAGACAAGGTTGCCATTGGGATAGCGATGGCAATGTCTTTATACCTCGCTCTGAGCCCGGCAGCAGGGAGAGAGGGAGAGAATGAAATCTACCTCAAATTGAATCACTGGGGGAAGGTGATGGGTCCCACAAGGTCCACCACACACTCAGCCAAGCAGGAAGACACAGTGACAGTCTTAACTGAAGAGGACAAGGTCAGCGTTGACCACAGTGAGGACGGAGTCCTCCAATCAACAGCGTAATAAAAGGACACATCACTAGAAGGCTGGGGGCTATTACACTGAGCATTTACATCACCGTTTGTTTGCTATAGAACTGTATGTATCGACCTCAGTCTTTTTTAGACAACGTGCAGACAGCCAGAAATCCTAATTCCTCAAATAGGAACTTGTGAATATTGGTCTGGCTAATGCCTAGATTAGATCACCTCATGCACCGAAGCAGACAGCAGACATTCTCTGGAGTCGATACCCATATTCGCTCTAACAGATATGATCAGTAGCTTCACCACCAAGCTCTACGGACCACTCTCAGAGCCTTACACTGCATCCCAAATGGTACCCTATTACCCCCTATGGGCCATGGTCATAGTAGTGCACCATGTAGAGAATAGGGTGCCATTTGGGTCACGGTTTCAGAAACAAGCCCTTCAGCAGCTTACATTTATCAGGGTTCTGCTATGTATCGACCAGGCGTCTCTCTGGCCTCACAGAGGACGCAGATGTTCGGGCTATTAGCTCCTTTTGTTTGTTTTGAATGACAATAGAACAGGAATTGGCTCATTTTTATCTTATTGTCGGTAGCTCTACCTCCCTTGTGGCCAGGACAAAAACCAATCCTAATTTGGTTAGATTGGCAACATCAGCTTTTCTAATGGTTTTGAGGGACCAAAATATGGTGACATGTAATGTACACACACACACATGGAGGGAAGCCATTAAAAGCAACGCAGGCAGCCGCAACCGAAGATCTTCTGTTAGCTAACTGCTGCCCATGGCTCCAGCCTGAGCATTAGAGAGGCCTGTGATTGGTTTGAAATTTATGGCGGACATAAGTGGATTTGATTGATAGGACTGTTTAAGAGCAGTCTCTGCCTGACGCAATTTATTTTATTCATACAGAATGACCCAGGAGATGTCTTTAACCCCACCGCCACAAGCTGTATTCACAAAGAGTCTCAGAGTAGGACTTGCCTCATAGACAGTAATACGATTATATGGAGGGGGGGGGGGGGGGGGGATTGATCCTAAACTCAGCAAAAAAAGAAACGTCCCTATTTCAGGACCCTGTCTTTCAAAGATATTCGAAAAAATCCAAATAACTTCACAGATCTTCATTGTAAAGAGTTTAAACACTGTTGCACATGCGTGTTCAATGAACCATGAACAATTAATGAACATGCACCTGTGGAACGGTCGTTAAGACACTAACAGCTTACAGACGGTAGGCAATTAAGGTCACAGTTATGAAAACTTACGACACTAAAGAGGCATTCTACTGACTCTGAAAAACACCAAAAGAAAGATGCCCAGCGTCCCTGCTCATCTGCGTGAACGTTCCTTAGGCATGCTGCAAGGAGGCATGAGAACTGCAGATGTGGCCAGGGCAATAAATTGCAATGTCCGTACTGTGAGACGCCACGTGTAACAACACCTGCACAGGATCGGTACATCCAAACATCACACCTGTGGGACAGGTGCAGGATGAAAACAACAACTGCCCGAGTTACACCAGGAATGCACAATCCCTCCATCAGTGCTCAGACTGTCCGCAATAGGCTGAGAGAGGCTGGACTGAGGGCTTGTAGGCCTGTTGTAAGGCAAGTAGGGTGATGCTCGGATTCGCGTTTATCGTCAAAGGAATGAGCGTTACACCGAGGCCTGTACTCTGGAGCGGGATTGATTTGGAGGTGAAGGGCCCGTCATGGTCTGAGGCGGTGTGTCACAGCATCATCGGACTGAGCTTGTTGTCATTGCAGGCAATCTCAACGCTGTGCGTTACAGGGAAGACATCCTCCTCCCTCATGTGGTACCCTTCCTGCAGGCTCATCCTGACATGACCCTCAAGCATGACAATGCCACCAGCCATACTGCTCGCTCTGCGCGTGATTTCCTGCAAGACAGGAATGTCAGTGTTCTGCCATGGTCAGCGAAGAACCCGGATCTCAATCCCATTGAGTACGTCTGGGAACTGTTGGATCGGAGGGTGAGGGTGAGGTCTAGGGCCAGTCCCTATACCCTAACTTGCAGATGCCTTGGTGGAAGAGTGGGGTAACATCTCACAGCAAGAACTGGCAAATCTGGTGCAGTCCATGAGGAGATGCACTGCAGTACTTAATGCAGCTGGTGGCCACACCAGATACTGATTGTTACTTTTGACTTTGACCCCCCCTTTGTTCAGGGACACATTATTCCATTTCTGTTCGTCACATATCTGTGGAACTTGTTCAGTTTATGCCTCAGTTGTTGAGTCTTGTTATGTTCATACAAATATTTACACATGTTAATTTTGCTGAAAATAAATGCAGTTGACAGTGAGAGGACATTTCTTTTTTTGCTGAGTTTAGATCAGCACTCCTATAAATAAACGCTTTTTGAATATGTGCCCAGTCCCGTGAGGAGGTATAACTGATAACTTGATGCTACCCATCAAACCTTTAGTCAGCATCAAAATTATCCTCCTTAACCTCACCATTCAGCTGAGAGTGTGATACAAGAGAATCTATCAATCATTGCTGTCTCATTTGACATGTTAATTAGGGGCTGTGGGTCAGGACACTATCCACTCACAGTAAGTATCAAGACATACGAAAATGAGTAAGCATAATGTTATTGTAAATCACTGTGCTATGTCCAACCCACTAATCTATTTCACAATAAGCTGTGATAGTTTGTTGCATGTCAGACCTGGATTGCATCCCAAATGGCACCCTATTCCCTATATAATCCTTTAGTTTTGACCAAAGCTAGTGCACTATAAAGGCAATAGGTGGCCATTTGGGACACAGGCCTGGTGTATACTGTAGAGGGCTCTTTGAAGAATGCCCAGCAGAATCCAGGAGGCTTACGCTCAGGAGAGAAACCTGATCTGTCCCAAGCAACCTCTCTAACATATCCTGTCCTCCACAGACCTCTCTGTAATGATGCCCTTTGACCTCTAGCACATCACTGCACTCCGCTCTGGGAGTATGAGTGTGTGTTTAAATCCCCTCAACTAATCAAATAAAAAACAATTTTATTGGTCACATACACATATTTAGCAGATGTTATTGCGTGTGTAGCAAAATGCTTATGTTCCTAGCTCCAACCGTGCAGTAATATCTAACAATTCACAACAATACACACCAATCTAAAAGTAAAATAATGGAAATAAGAAATATAGAAATATTGGGACGAGCAATGTCGGAGTGACTTTGACTAAAATACAGTAGAATAGAATACAGTATATACATATGAAATGTGTAAAGCAGCATGTAAACGTTATTAAAGTGACCAGTGATCTCTGCAGCCTTTAAGGTGCAGAGATGAGTAACCGGATGGTTGCCGGCTAGTGATGGCTATTTAACAGTCTGATGGCCTTGAGATAGAAGCTGTTTTTCAGTCTGTCGGTCCCAACTTTGATGCACCTGTACTGACCTCGCCTTTTGGATCTTAGTGGGGTGAGCAGGCTGTGGCTCAGGTGGTTGATATCCGTGATGATCTTTTGGGCAGGCCTCACCACCCTCTGGAGAGCCCTGCGGTTGCAGGCAGTGCAGTTGCCATACCAGGCGGTGATACAGCCCGATAGAATGCTCTCAATTGTGCATCTGTAAAAGTTTGTGAGGATCTTAGGGGCCAAGACACATTTCTTCAGCCTCCTGAGGTTGTTGCGCCTTCTTCACCACACTTTCTGTGTGTGAAGACAAATTCAGATTGTCAGGGATGTGTACACCAAGGAACTTGAAGCGTTTCACCTTCTCCATTGCAGTCCCATCGATGTGGATAGGGGCGTGCTCCCTCTGCTGTTTCCTGAAGTCCATGATCAGCTCCCTTGTTTTGTTGACGTTGAGGGAGAGGTTATTTTCCTGGCACCACTCCTCCAGGGTCTCATCATTGTTGGTAATCAGGCCTACTACTGTTGTCTTGTCTGAAAACTTTATGATTGGGTTGGATGCGTGCATGGCCATGCAGTTATGGGTGAACAGGGAGTACAGGAGGGGGCTGAGCACGCACCCTTGTGGGGTCCCTGTGTTGAGGATCAACATGTTGTTTCCTACCTTCACCACCTAGGGTGCCCGCCAGAAATTCCAGGACCCAGTTGCACAGGGCGGGGTTCAGGCCCAGGGTCCCAAGCTTAATGATGAGCTTGTTGGTCACTATGGTGATGAAGGCTGAGCTATAGTCAATGAACAGTATTCTTACATCGGTATTCCTCTTGTCCAGATGGGATAGGGCAGTGTGCAGTGTGATTGCATCATCTGTGGATCTAATGGGGCGTTATGAAAATTGAGTGGGTCTAGGGTGTCAGGTAAGGTAGAGGTCATACGATACTTAACTAGCCTCTCAAAGCACTTCATGATGACGGAAGTGAGTGCTACGGGGCGATAGTCATTTAGTTCAGTTACCTTTGCTTTCTTGGGTACAGGAACAACGGTGGACATCTTGAATCAAGTGGGGACAGCGGACTGGGATAGGAAGAGATTGAATATGTCCTTAAACACTCCAGCCAGCTGGTCTGCACATGCTCTGAGGACGCAGCTTGGGATGCCGTCTGGGCCGGCAGCCTTGCGAGGGTTAGCGCGCTTAAACGTCTTACTCACGTTTGCCAAGGAGAACGAGAGACCACAGTCCTTGAGAGCGAGCCACATCAGCCACTTTGTTATCCTCAAAGCGGGAGAAGAACGTGTTTAGCTTGTGCGGGAGCAAGACGTCGGTGCCCGCAATGTGGCTGGTTTTCCTTTGTAATCCGTGATTATCTATAGACCCTGCCACATACGTCTCGTGTCTGAGCTGTTGAATTGAGACTCCACTTTGTCTCTGTACTGATGTTTTCGATTGCTTAAATGTTTGATAGCCAAATCAAAGAGGTCAGACATATCAGATTATAAGTCTATACTTAAAGCTTAAATACTTGCAATATACTTTATAGCACTTTCATTTACTTTCAACATCTTCTAATTTATATAGTTGCATTAGTTAGACCTAAAATCTTACAAAATGTGGGTCCAAAAAGGGATGCCAATATACAACCACCAACTTTTTCCCCCTTATATACCTTGTGCACACACACACATACACACAGGTACATACACACACACACATACATACACGCACACACAGGTACATACACACACACGCACACGCACGCACACACACACACACACGCAGGTACATACACACACACACACACACATACATACACACATGCACACGCAGGTACATACACACACACGCACGCACGCACACACACACACACACACACACACACACACACACACACACACACACACACACACACACGCAGGTACATACACACATACACAAGCGTCTATGATGTGCTAAGTAGCAGTGAATAATAGCCCCCTCAGTGCAGGCAGCTGCTCGCTCTTGTTTACATGATAACTGATTACCCTAATTTTGAGACAGGCTGATAAATAGTGCCCTCCATTGTCAGGCCTCGCTAGAGCAGGGGGTGATAATACCTTTTTGATTATTCAATAAATAACCCATAATTTGACATTGATTGGGCTGTGAATGTGCTGAGGGGGTTGGGGTAGGGGACGGCTATTGACCCTTGTGGTCAGTTAGCTGGCTGACCTCTGGTCACTAAGGTCAGCCCCCTCCCTGCCCCACTAATCTCATTATGACTGGGGTCATTTGTTTGCCTCATTGCTTATTGGCAAAACAGACATTTTGGCCTAATGGTTCACACTTAATAACTTTTTTCAAAATGATCCCCATTGTTTTTGATGACCAAATTACACTGACATGTTTAGTATGAGCCGTATTTAAATCTAGCCCTCGGATTGATTTTTCACCTCGTTGTAAGTAGAATGGATTTTATGGTATCTGTCCCACTCAGTATTGGACCCAGCAGTACAGGGTTGTGTGTGACAAATCTTTCTGGATTGCGTGTCATTGCCTTAATGTTGCCATTGAAGTCTCCTGATGTAGTTATTGGAGTTTCCTGGTGTAGTTATTGGAGTATTGATCCTGGGAATGTTTAGCTTTCCATTTAATTCATATGCACAGCAGATGCCCTTGTGCAGGGCGACTAGAACGTTCACTTGCGGTTCTGTCTGACAACCCCTCCCTCCCTCCCTCCCTCCCTCCCTCCCTCCCTCCCTCCCTCCTCTACTTATATCACTCATCAGGACAGACAAACCACTGGGTGTCTCAGGGAGAGAAGAACTATGTGGTCATTGAATTGAACAAGTCAGGGGTTGAAAAATAGCCATGGATCCCTTTGAGAAGCAGCCCTCCGCAGAGGGACTTTCACTCCAGCAGCAGATGCATTACTGCGTTAGTAGGTTGCCTATTAAATACCTTCTCTCAATTGCCCATTATTTCCCCCAATAAAACCGGTGCAGACTGCATGATTTCTTTCCTTTCTCCCGTCTTTTTGTTGCGGAAAACATGCTTCAAATGCAACGTTGGGGGAAAAAAAAGCCCTTAATGAAGTGAAACGTTTGATGTTCTAAATAAAAAACAGACTGGCTTATGGGTGAAAGGCACAGCAGCAAATGCAGTGGTTGATCATAGGTGTGGAAAGCCAATCTTTTAAAAAGCCAAAATAAAAAATGTCCTTCTCAGAAACTCTGCCAAAAAAAGGCCCCCCCCCCCTTCTTCCCCCTTCTTCCCCCTTCTTCCCCCCTTCTTCCCCCTTCTTCCCCCCTTCTTCCCCCTTCTTCCCCCCTTCTTCCCCCTTTCTTCCCCCTTTCTTCCCCCTTCTTCCCCCTTCTTCCCCTTCTTTCCCCTTCTTCCCCCATCTCCTTATACCTCCCATCCCTTGGGCCATCGGTAGTAGTCTTATTATGCAATTACTGCTAGGTAAATACGCCTCCGCCCCAAAGTCTGGGTGGAGTACTCACATCCTACTCACACACGCCACGCTGCACCACTGATTTAACCAGGTAAGTGGCATATGGGCACGGTAAGACGGGGGGAACAACGCTTAGCCTGCCTTGATGAAATGACACCGGCTGTAGGAGTACAAGACGAAACATCCTGCCGTTGATTATTAACGTCTGTTGATGGGGTCTCATCAGGAACCAGTGTCTTAGACTAGAGATGGGAAAAGAAGGAAGACGATTAAGAATCACAGCCATCATGCCCCACTTTTGTGTGTTAGGAGGGAGAAAATCGTTCTATTCATAATTCATACCCTCAATTACTATTAATAAAGTGATATCTCGGCTAGTGGAATGGGCACGGGACAATTACATGTAGCGTATGGCATTAACATTTTCCTGTTTGAACATTTTCCAGCCTCAATTTCTCTTCTTAGAGTTAATAAGAGAGATCATCCCCTTGACTTTGTCATGGAATTATTGTATGGATATAATATTCCAATGTATTAGCCTTGTGTGATGTATTCGACCCTGTTAATTGGGACTCTGGTGGGAGAGTGTGATGAGTGCCCTCAGTGACGATGTCGGGAATTGCGGCGTTGAGAAGAGAACATAAGGAAGGGGGCTAGGTAGAGTTCTGTTGGCCCCTCTCGGGAGTGAAGGTCAAAGCACTAGTCTCTAAAGTCCTGTGAAGTTTCAATGAAGACCCACTGACGGCACATGCATCATCTATACAGATATAAGATTCGTCCCATATGGCATCATATTCCCTAGTGCACTACTTTTGAACAGGGCTCACTATGTAGGGAATAGGGTGCCATTTGGGATGCAGATATAGATCGGCACTCCATTCCTTCTTGTCTCTCAAATGGCCCTCTAAACGGCATTGCAGCCAGTAGTACCAGGTACCAGCCAGGCAGTCAGTCTAGCTTTGGCTGCACTGACTGAGGGAGAGTGCCCTGCTCTGTAGCTCTGGGGAGCAGCCTGTCTGTCTTGTTTCAATCTGTGCTGTCCCTGGATCTGAATGTGATGGTGACTTGCACACTTGGCATCCATCCTAGGACCCCATTAGACCCGCACCTGCCTGCCAGTCAGGAGGCTAGATCTGGAACTCAGGACCCAGCTCAGCCCTTCCTCACAGAAACATACTCCACTTGGTGCAGGTGCCAATCACGAAAAACCCACAAGGAACCAATTCGTTGGGACAGAAAAAAGTCAACTTTAATATGAAAAGGAAAGTTCAAACGGCAGTGTAGTATGTTCTGGTGTGTTGGTTGGTACTACTGCTGCTTGTGTTTATCAGGTATAGTAGGCGCCACGTGCCGTTCCTTGGGCCACAGCTATAATAGGTGGTTTACTCTGCTTTCTGGTTTCTAGGGAAACATTTAATGGCCTCTTAATATAAAAACCGTATTCAGTGAGCGCTTGTAAAAGGTTACAGATTGACAGCTTTGCAGACTCCCAGTGTTTTGGCCCTCTCTTGTTTTAGAGGTGGGCAAAGGAACTGGTGAGATGGTAGCGGTGGCTCCCAGCAGCAGTTCTCCATACAGGGGTGACGGTCAGCCATTATGCCCCCTTGTCCCTTGAGGGTACCATAACAGTGGTAATAGCCCTCCCTGCTTTCTGTGGCTGGTTAGTGGGGTAACCCCACCCCTCATCCATGTGCCAACCTGACTCACAGCTGTGCTGCTTTTCCACTTGGACATCTAATCCCTCTAGCTTTCCTCTCAAAGGAACAACGGGCATTATGTAACTCCAGTTGAATTTCAATTTCCATGTCCTTATTTCACTGAAAGAGTCACCCCTTCTCCCCTTTTCCCCCACCATACACCCCAAAAATCCCATCACCCTCACCATACAATTTTTTATTCTGAAAAATTCCCTACTCTTTATTTCCCTCGTCTTAACAGGGGCAGCGTTGCTCTCCCCCCGCACGTGGCCTGCCAGGCAGTGCTTATAAAAGCTAGACTTCAATGAATGATCCCACAACGGGGTGCCTTGCACCCCGCCCGCATATCTGGTTTGATTTTAAAGCTAAATTACTAAATTCCTGCCTTCCCTTTTGGAAAGCGCAGTGGAACATCGGCTCCATAAAATACTGGGTGGGGTTGTTGGATTGTGGGGCTCCTGGTGACGGTTAGCTGTGTGGTTTGTCTGAGCCCCATGGGGCTTGTCTGGGCACTGTGTGGGTGCTGTAAACCAGGAAGCTGTGCTGTAAACAAAGCCGGCATGGAGGCTGCAGAGCATGGAGACTAGACTGCAGGGGTAGCCGACGGGGCCCTGGCTGAGAGCCGGGAGGGACACTACCACTCTCCTCCTCTCTGCTCTGGGGGTAAACAGACTAGTGGCCCTGGCTGAGAGCCGGGAGGGACACTACCACTCTCCTCCTCTCTGCTCTGGGGGTAAACAGACTAGTGGCCCTGGTTGAGGGCCGGGAGGGACACTACCACTCTCCTCCTCTCTGCTCTGGGGGTAAACAGACTAGTGGCCCTGGCTGAGGGCCGGGAGGGACACTACCACTCTCCTCCTCTCTGCTCTGGGGGTAAACAGACTAGTGGCCCTGGCTGAGGGCCGGGAGGGACACTACCACTCTCCTCCTCTCTGCTCTGGGGGTAAACAGACTAGTGGCCCTGGCTGAGGGCCGGGAGGGACACTACCACTCTCCTCCTCTCTGCTCTGGGGGTAAACAGACTAGTGGCCCTGGCTGAGAGCCGGGAGGGACACTACCACTCTCCTCCTCTCTGCTCTGGGGGTAAACAGACTAGTGGCCCTGGCTGAGGGCCGGGAGGGACACTACCACTCTCCTCCTCTCTGCTCTGGGGGTAAACAGACTAGTGGCCCTGGCTGAGGGCCGGGAGGGACACTACCACTCTCCTCCTCTCTGCTCTGGGGGTAAACAGACTAGTGGCCCTGGCTGAGGGCCGGGAGGGACACTACCACTCTCCTCCTCTCTGCTCTGGGGGTAAACAGACTAGTGGCCCTGGCTTGGCCCTTGGCTCCCACCGCTCTCTGTGCCCTCCTTTGTTTTTCATGATGTGGATAAAAGGTATGGTCAGGACACCGGCAAGCCCTTTAAGGCTGGAGGGCACCCACAATGACTGGGTCCTCTGACTGTGGTACAGAGATTTACTCATGGGCGACGGATGGAGAGATCTAGTCATACAGCTAAGGGAACCAAGAAAATTCCACCTACTAATACCATTTTACAAGGAAATATATATGCTTAACCTCATACTTAGAGGTAACTATGTAGCTTGGCTGAGAAGTGAATCCTGTCTGTGGAGCTCTCTGCTGTACCAGCCTCCTCTCACCCTGGCAGCCCGGAGCCTCAGGCATTACATACGGGCCGCCATGTCGCTGTCTGTTTCAATGACGACCAATTACACTGCCTTCAAGCATGTCTATTACAAGCTCCAATATTAGTCATAGTCATGTCTCAGTCACTTTGTACTGCGTGCAGTCAGGCATCATTCTGGGCGCAGAAACTCTCTTTCTCTTCAACTCTAATTCTGACACGTTCTGGGCTAAAGTTCCCAGCCTATTTGATTTTCTGATACATTTTTCTAATATATTTTAGTTCTGGTTTATAAGGTTCTCATAGCCACCCAGCTGGCACAGGAAAAGAAAGGTATTAGCGAAACAATCTCATAACAATCAAAGTTTAAAAAAATATGGCTTCCCCCCAAACAATCTTGAAATGTCATAGCAAATTGGAAGAGACCTGTTGCTATTTCATTGTGCATGGAAACACAAGAAAGAAGTGTTTCGCTAATTCCCCCCGCCATGTTACAGCGTGTGGAGCTATCTATCCTTCTAGACACGTTTAATGGGTCTTTGGCTGCTCTGACCGTGATATAAATCTGTCATAATTTATTAGAAATACTAAAGAAGAAGAGCAACATTAATCACCCTTTCTTGTTTATTAAAGCAATAAAGGTTTCACTGAGTGGTTTATCACCTAGCACCAGATTTGGAGAAGACAGGGCTTTGTAGTGTAGGGTGTCTCACTCAGAGTGACTAGTGCAATTACACAATGGGCTGCATCTCAATGGCCTGCACAGGGCTTTGGTCAAAAGTAGTGCCACTAAATAGGGAATCAGGTGTCATTTGGGACGCTGACCACGGTAACACTCTAACTCACTAGTGCAATTACACCATGCTAGCACTCTGAGTGCACCCCTCCCTCCCTCCCAGGGAGGGTATTGGGAGAACAGGAAGGCTGTGACTCTGGAGCACAAGTTTTATTGTGTTCTCAGGAAGTATGACATAATTCTGGCCTTTGACCCAACACAGGCAGCAACGGCAGCATACTGCTTATTAGACAGGGGACATCTATATTGACTCCTCTCCTTCTATAGTGCTGATGTAAGGCGCTATTACACCTGAGATGCCTGACAATGTGCAGATAGGAGCTTAGTGGTGGGGGTTCAGCATACTGTACTATGCACTGAGGGTAGAGTCTGACCTCCAGTGAAAGTCCCAGGTGGCTGTATTCTGCACATTCACCTGACCTGAAGAAAGATAATGTAAAATGGCCACGATTGTGATTTTTTGTTTTACCAAAGATCAATAATTCATTAAGACATTAACTGCATGGCCAAAAGTATGTGGACACCTGATCATTGAACATCTCATTCCAAAATCAGGCTGCTATAACAGCCTCCACTCTTCTGGGAAGGCTTTCCACTAGATGTTGGAACACTGCTGCGGGGACTTGCTTCCAATCAGCAACGAGCATTAGTGAGGTCGGCACTGATGTTGGGCGATTAGGCCTGGCTCGCAGTCGGAGTTCCAACAGCAAAGTTGTTTAATGGGGTTGAGGTCAGGGTTCTGTGCAGGCCAGTCAAGTTCTTCCACACTGATCTCGACCAACAATTTCTGTATGGTCCTCGCTTTGTGCACGGGTGCATTGCCATGCTGAAACAGGAAAGGGCCTTTCCCAAACTGTTGCCACGAAGTTGGAAGCACAGAATTGTCTACAATCTCATTGTATGCTGTAGCTTTAAGATTTCCCTTTACTGGAACTAAGGGGCCTAGCCCGAACCATGAAAAACAGCCCAGACCATTATTCCTCCACCACCAAAATTTACAGTTGGCACTATGCATTGGGGCAGGTAGCATTCTCCTGGCATCCGCCAAACCCAGATTTATCCATCGGACTGCCAGATGGTGAAGCGGGATTCATCACTCCAGAGAACTTGTTTCCACTGCTCCAGAGTCCAATAGAGGCGAGCTTTACACCACTCCAGCCAGGGAGTCAGTCTAGCTTTGGCTGCAGTGACTGAGCAGGGCATTGTGCATGGTGATCTTAGGCTTGTGTGCGGCTACTCGTCCATGGAAACCCATTTCAAGAAGCTCCCAACCATCAGTTCTTGTGCCGGTGTTGCTTCCAGAGGCAGTATGGAACTCAGTAGTGAGTGTTGCAACCGAGGACAGATGATTTTTACATGCCAAGCGCTTCAGCACTCAGCGGTCCTGTTCTGTGACTTTCTGTAGCCTACCACTTCGCGGCTGAACCGCTGTTCCTCCTAAACGTTTCCACTTCACAATAACAGCACTTACAGTTGACCGGGGAAGCACTAGCTGGGCAGAAATTTGACGAATTGACTTGTTGGCAAGGTGGCATCCTATGACGGTGCCACATTGAAAGTCACCGAGCTCTTCAGTAAGGCACTTCTACTGCCAATGTTTGTCTATGGAGATTGCATGGCTGTGTGCTTGGTTTTATACACCTGTCAGCAACGGGTGTGGCTGAAATGGCCAAATCCACTCATTTGAAAGGGTGTCCAAAGACTTTTGTAGATCTAGTGTATCTTTCAATTTGTCGACATCTCATCTAGAAATCTCTGTTTATAATTTCCATTGATCTAAAAAGGGGTGATCAGATTCAAGGACATCAGGGAACAGTCACAACCCTCAGCGTATGTAAACAAAGCAGTTACCTCTGACATTGAAGGAAGGGGGAGGCAGTATATTATGAGTGTTTCTGTATTCAGCGCTGGTCCTATCTGGATGTTTTATCTGTACAGAGGAGGGATACAGACAGACAGAGATTGATATAGACTGATAACAACCTCGATCTCCAGCCTTAATGGATGATTGCTTTCTCTGTTTTTCAGCCGGGCCACCATATCAAAGCTCAATCGTAAGATGGGCCTGAAAGACATGGCCCTTGCTGTTCGCAATCACCACAATCATAAATTCAGAAACCCCCATTTGGCTTTGAATAATGTCATCTTAATTTTAATTTTTGCTCTGTATAACATAAGAATATAATGATTTTTTTTATGCCCCTGACATATTGTTTGGAGGGTGACATAAAACCCCAATGACATGTGACATTTGGAAAAGGTCACTCAGCCCATCTCGGCTCACGTCTGTCTTCATAACGCTGGCACTTGTCATATTGGAACTGGCATCACCAATCTTTGTCTTGCGCTGGAAACCCACCTCCCACCCTTTTTGCTCCTTTCTTTCCCCTGGTTGTGTTAGGCTTTGTTTTTCAGGGGCTTTTTTCAGGAAGAGGGGGATAGAATTGTCACTGTAGGGAGAGATGGAGATGAAGCCTTATAGTCCCCCCTCAGGGGCCCTGGGGGGCCACAGGCAGCATGCAGCATGTCAACCCCAGCTGGAGAGAGAGGGATGGATGGCTGGAGAGAGGGATGACAGGGAGAAGGGCTAATACTAATTTGATAAATACGTCAGATGACAGAAATGGGTGGATTTGACAAGGGGGTGATCTGCTGGAATTAAAGGAAATTGCATCTTTTGGGGGGCTGTCAGCACACTAAACTGAAACGCGTTTAAAGGAAGGGGAATTTTGAAGCATACGTGCAGTTTAGCGTTTTGCACTCACCACAATGTGTTAGAGAAGTTATTCATACAGTTTAAAGGAGCGTTTTTACCCAGAGAAAGTAGCAGATTATCGGAAAAATAAGATACATATAAAAAATACATAATGACAAAAACGGCTGACAATGTTATTCAATGTTAAATACAGGGACATTTTATGTTAATTATTAATCACACAGATAGGTTTTTTAAAATGTATTAAATATCTCTTTCACAGTTGAAGAAATGTAACCTGTCAAAAGAGAAACCATCCTCCCCTGCCTCTCTTTTCCCTGTATCTCTTGACTGTCCTCTGTTACTTCATCCTGCTGTGGAGTGCCACCCTGACAACCCTCTGCTTCAAAACTAGACTTTTCTAACAACTGTATCTTATGGTCTTAAAATAGCTGACCCCTGGCCTCAATTTCTCAAAGGATGTTTATTGATTAGGACACACCCCTTAGGAGGACATGAAATATGCATTTTGATACAGGTGTGGGGCCTGGGGTCGTAAATTGCATGAGGAGCTGAAGGCCTGGAGGGAGTTGTAGCAGGGCTGGGATGCTGGGGGGCTGGAGAGACTTGTAGCAGGCCTGGGAGGCTGGAGTGGAGGGGGCTGAGGGGCTGGAGGGATGGTGGGCTGGAGGGCTGAGGAGCTGGAGGGCTGAGGGGATGGAGGGCTGAGGAGCTGGAGGGCTGAGGGGATGGAGGGCTGGAGAGCTGAGGGGCTGGAGGGGTCAGTATCTGGGGGGCTGGAGGGTGGTGGGGTGAGGGGCTGGAGGGGTGAGGGGGTGGTGGGGTGAGGGGCTGGAGGGGTGGTGGGGTGAGGGGCTGGAGGGGTGGTGGGGTGAGGGGCTGGAGTGGTGGGGTGAGGGGGTGAGGGGATGGAGGGCTGAGGGGCTGGAGGGCTGAGGGGATGGAGGGCTGGAGAGCTGAGGGGCTGGAGGGGTCAGTATCTGGGGGGCTGGAGGGTGGTGGGGTGAGGGGCTGGAGCGGTGAGGGGGTGGTGGGGTGAGGGGCTGGAGGGGTGGTGGGGTGAGGGGCTGGAGTGGTGGTGGGGTGAGGGGCTGGAGTGGTGGTGGGGTGAGGGGCTGGAGGGGTGGTGGGGTGAGGGGCTGGAGGGGTGATGGGGTGAGGGTTTGCAGCAGGGCTGTAATGTACAGGTTGTAACACTCAGTGCTTACGCCCTGACAGTTTTAATGGCAATGGCCATATTATAGAGAGAGCGAAGAGAGTAAAAGGGGTCCTTTATGTGGACCACCCTGTGACAGAGGCAAATATCCCTGCGCGCGTATATGTCTGTTTGCACATGTATGCGTGTGTGTTGGTAACACGTGGTCATAACCATGTCATAATATGTCAACAGCTGACATAACATGTTATAATATGGTCATGACCCATATTTTTACACCATATATTGCATTATTTTATGGATGGTTATGACACCTACATAAGAGTGTCAAAAACCACAAAACCTACCGCGGTAGTTATTTTATGGCTGGTTATGACACCTACATAAGAGTGTTAAAACACACAAAACCTACCGCGGTAGTTATTTTATGGCTGGTTATGACACCTACATAAGAGTGTTAAAACACACAAAACCTACCACACAAAATTCCACTACACCATAGCCTACTCCTCAACAGTATTTTTATGTTATATTATATTATCCCAATTTTGGGGGGGGTGGGGGGGGGCATTTTACCCCTTTTTTGTGATATCCAATTGGTTGTTACAGTCTTGTCCCATCGCTGCAACTCCCGTATGGGCTTGGGAGAGGCGAAGGTCGAGAGTCGTGTGTCCTACGAAACACAACGGACTGCTCGCTTAACCCAGAAGCCACCAATGTATCAGAGGAAACACCGTACAGCTGGCGACCAAAGTCAGCGTGCATGCACCCGGCCGCTACAAGGAGTCGCTAAAGCGTGATGGGACAAGGATATCCCAGCCCGGCTAAACCCTCCCTTAACCCAGACGACGCTGTGCCGCCTCATGGTTCATGGCCGACTGCGACACAGCCCTGGATGGAATCCGGATCTGTAGTGACGCCTCTAGCGCCACTCGGGAGGCTACATTTTCAGAAATTAACCAAATTAAATAATCATTGTAATTGCGCAGATATTGATGTCAGACATGGACCTACTACCCCTGTTCTTTGCTGCTGATGACTGGGATGAATGCAGGAGCAGAGTTCATGAGCAGGACAAGACAACCTCTTTTTGACTGATGACTGACACAAGGGCATGTTCGTGATAGGTATATCTGGCTTACATGATTGTGATGATTGTGATGCTTACATGTGTGTGTGTACACATGTACACATGTAGCAGATACGCCCCTGCGTGAGTGTACCCCAAACGAGTCAGTCAGGCTAATTAAGCACAGCTGCCGACAAACAAATCAGGCTGATGTTAATGATAACTGCTTAACGCTAATGAGGATCTGAGACTTACTGTTGTGTTCATGGAGGCTGGCGTTCGTTAACAGCAGTGGTATGTATATTTCTAGCCTGTTTCCAGATCACGGTGCCGTTTATAAGGGAGGACTATACTTCTTCTTTTTTTACTAACACAGCCTTATTATCTATTACAGCATATTAGATGACTGTCATTCACATTCCATTCACTCAGTTCAATGTAACAGTGATAGGTTTAGGCTACTACATGATACTCATACTCAGATTTTCTCTCTACCCATCATGAGGTTGCTACAACCTAGCCTATAAATGAATGTAGGTTCACAGGTCGAGAGAATTTTGTGTAAGGAAGGTGATAGACAGTGACACATTCAATTCCGCCTTGCACACTCTGGCCTGCATCGAGCTGATCCAGGATGTAATCATTAGTCCAACAGTTGCAAACTGGTGTTTTAATTTCTATTTTACATACATGGTGCTTTTTTATACAGCAATCACATAACAATAATACATTACCAAACATGAGCTCTTTAATCCCACCCCTCAGCCACTCTCAGCCCATCCCACCTATCACCATAGACCTCAGCTCTTTAATCCCACCCCTCAGCCACTCTCAGCCCACCTATCACCATAGACCTCAGCTCTTTAATCCCACCCCTCAGCCACTCTCAGCCCACCTATCACCATAGACCTCAGCTCTTTAATCCCACCTCTCAGCCACTCTCAGCCCACCTATCACCATAGACCTCAGCTCTTTAATCCCACCCCTCAGCCACTCTCAGCCCACCTATCACCATAGACCTCAGCTCTTTAATCCCAACCCTCAGCCACTCTCAGCCCACCTATCACCATAGACCTCAGCTCTTTAATCCCACCCCTCAGCCACTCTCAGCCCACCTATCACCATAGACCTCAGCTCTTTAATCCCACCCCTCAGCCACTCTCAGCCCACTTATCACCATAGACCTCAGCTCTTTAATCCCACCCCTCAGCCACTCTCAGCCCACCTATCATCATAGACCTCAGCTCTTTAATCCCACCCCTCAGCCACTCTCAGCCCACCTATCACCATAGACCTCAGCTCTTTAATCCCACCTCTCAGCCACTCTCAGCCCACCTATCACCAGAGACCTCAGCTCTTTAATCCCACCCCTCAGCCACTCTCAGCCCACCTATCACCATAGACCTCAGCTCTTTAATCCCACCCCTCAGCCACTCTCAGCCCACCTATCACCATAGACTTCAGCTCTTTAATCCCACCCCTCAGCCACTCTCAGCCCACCTATCACCATAGACCTCAGATCTTTAATCCCACCCCTCAGCCACTCTCAGCCCACCTATCACCATAGACCTCAGCTCTTTAATCCCACCCCTCAGCCACTCTCAGCCCACATATCACCATAGACCTCAGCTCTTTAATCCCACCCCTCAGCCACTCTCAGTCCACCTATCACCATAGACCTCAGCTCTTTAATCCCACCCCTCAGCCACTCTCAGCCCACCTATCACCATAGACCTCAGCTCTTTAATCCCACCCCTCAGCCACTCTCAGCCCACCTATCACCATAGACCTCAGCTCTTTAATCCCACCCCTCAGCCACTCTCAGCCCACCTATCACCATAGACCTCAGCTCTTTAATCCCACGTCTCAGCCACTCTCAGCCCACCTATCACCATAGACCTCAGCTCTTTAATCCCACCCCTCAGCCACTCTCAGCCCACCTATCACCATAGACCTCAGCTCTTTAATCCCACGTCTCAGCCACTCTCAGCCCACCTATCACCATAGACCTCAGCTCTTTAATCCCACCCCTCAGCCACTCTCAGCCCACCTATCACCATAGACCTCAGCTCTTTAATCCCACCCCTCAGCCACTCTCAGCCCACCTATCACCATAGACCTCAGCTCTTTAATTCCACCCTTCAGCCACTCTCAGCCCACCTATCACCATAGACTCAGCTCTTTAATCCCACCCCTCAGCCACTCTCAGCCCACCTATCACCATAGACCTCAGCTCTTTAATCCCACCCCTCAGCCACTCTCAGCCCACCTATCACCATAGACCTCAGCTCTTTAATCCCACCCCTCAGCCACTCTCAGCCCACCTATCACCATAGACCTCAGCTCTTTAATCCCACCCCTCAGCCACTCTCAGCCCACCTATCACCATAGACCTCAGCTCTTTAATCCCACCCCTCAGCCACTCTCAGCCCACCTATCACCATAGACCTCCGCTCTTTAATCCCACCCCTCAGCCACTCTCAGCCCACCTATCACCATAGACCTCAGCTCTTTAATCCCACCTCTCCGCCACTCTCAGCCCACCTATCACCATAGACCTCAGCTCTTTAATCCCACCCCTCAGCCACTCTCAGGCCACCTATCACCATAGACCTCAGCTCTTTAATCCCACCTCTCAGCTACTCTCAGCCCACCTATCACCATAGACCTCAGCTCTTTAATCCCACCCCTCAGCCACTCTCAGCCCACCTATCACCATAGACCTCAGCTCTTTAATCCCACCCCTCAGCCACTCTCAGCCCACCTATCACCATAGACCTCAGCTCTTTAATCCCACCCCTCAGCCACTCTCAGCCCACCTATCACCATAGACCTCAGCTCTTTAATCCCACCCCTCAGCCACTCTCAGCCCACCTATCACCATAGACCTCAGCTCTTTAATCCCACCCCTCAGCCACTCTCAGCCCACCTATCACCATAGACCTCAGCTCTTTAATCCCACCCCTCAGCCACTCTCAGCCCACCTATCACCATAGACCACCCTCGATTGGTTTCCATGTGCCATATATTTTTCAATTGTGCTGTGATGTTTTACATAATTTTGAACCTTTCTAATCGCATAGTTACCCACAAAGTTTGAGTTAAAATGAAAACCTTTCCTATGAGTATTAATATATTATTGATTGACTGACTATGGCTTTCCAAATCGCCCAACACTGCTATTTGTAAGGTTCTTTTTAAGTGAATGTTGGGATTTTTGAACCATTCCTGCACCTGTGACCAGAAATAAGCTACATAGGGGAAATACCAGAATAAATTATCTAGTGATTCTGTCTCTTCGCAGCAAAATCTACAGAGCTGAGATCGTTGTATGCCACATATATATAGCATTCTGTTGATGGCAAGAATTTTGTGTAATAATTTAAATTGAAAAACTCTAAGTGTTGAATCAAGTGTTGTTTTTTGTATCTCCGTTCATAAACCATATGCCATGGAATCGGTACATCGAAAATCTCTTCCCAGTTTTTTTGCAACCTGTCTGGCGCAGCTGTCAACTTTTTTGTAAATTCTTTTCATCTAATTTTGTATCTTTAATAATGGCAGACAGACAAGTTCCCTACCGTCTCCCTCTTCCACTTGCCTCCTTCATTTTTGTGGTAATGCTGCAATCAGGTTATTGGTCTGGATTGAGCAGACATTCCCATATATGTTCGATGGATGCATACAGTGCCTCTGGAAAGTATTCAGACCCCCTGACCTTTTCTGCATTTTGTTAGCTTTCAGCCTTATTCCAAAATTGATTAAATAGTTTTTTCCCTCATCAATCTAAACACAATACCCCATAATGACAAAGCAAAAATAGGTTTGTAGAAATTTTTGCAAATTTCTAAAAATACAAAAAAAATGAAATATCACATTTACATAAGTATTCAGACCTTTTACTCAGTACTTTGTTGAAGCACCTTTGGCAGCGATTACAGCCTTGAGTAAGACGCTACAGGCTTGGCACACCTGTATTTGGGCCGTTTCTCCCATTCTTCTCTGCAGATCCTCTCAAGCTCTGTCAGGTTGGATGGAGAGCGTTACTGCACAGCTATTTTCAGGTCTCTCCAGAGATGTTTTGATTGGGTTCAAGTCCGGGTTCTGGCTGGGCCACTCAATGACATTCAGAGACTTGTCCTGAAGCCACTCCTGCGTTGTCTTGGCTGTGTGCTTAGGGTTGTTGTCCTGTTGGAAGGTAAACCTTCGCAACTGTCTGAGGTCCTTAGAGCTCCGGAGCAGGTTTTCATCAAGGATCTCTCTGTACTTTTCCCCGTTCATCTTTACCTCGATCCTGACTAGTCTCCCAGTCCATGCCTCTGATAAAACTCCTCACAGTATGATGCTGCCACCGCCATGCTTCACCATAGGGATGGTGCCAGGTTTCCTCAAGACGTGACACCTGGCATTCAGACCAAAGAGTTCAATTCTGGTTTTATCAAACCAGAGAATATTGTTTCTTATGGTCTGAGAGTCTTTAGGTGCCTTTTGGCAAACTCTCAGAGGGCTGTCATCTGCCTTTTACTAAGGAGTGGCTCTACGGACATTTCCTTCGACTTCATGGCTAGGTTTTTGCTCTGACATGAACTTTCAACTGTGGGACCTTATATAGACAGGTGTGTGCCTTTCCAAATCATGTTCAATCATTTGAATATACCACAGGTGGACTCCAATCAAGTTGTAGAAACATCTCACGGATGATCAATGGAAACAGGATGCACCTGAACACAATTTTGAGTCTCATAGCAAAAGGTCTGAATATTTATGAAAATAAGGTATTTCCATTTTTTTTTATGTATATGTTTGCAAAAAAATCTAAACCTGTTTTTGCTTGTCGTTAGAGGGTATTGTGTGTAGATTGCTGAGGATATATATTTTTTCCCAATTTTGAATAAGGATTTAATGTAACAAAATGTGGAAAAAGTCAAGGGGTCTGAATTCTTTCCGAAGGCACTGTATGTGACATAACTCCACCGTTTCTATTCATAATATCATTAATACATATAATACCATTTCAAAAAATATCCATACAAACGAGTGGTTCCATTGGACAAATTCAGGTTTGTTTATCCGTTTCGTTCTGTTTAAGAAATGTTTTTCAACAGAATCGGTGCAATGAATACACCCCTGATCACACGCAAACACAGTTTACTTTCATACCAGACACATGCAAACAGCTCGTTGAATATATAATTTATTCTCGCATCTATCTATACGCCCTCCTCCTCTCACTTTTTCCCCTCGCTTGTGGACTTCTGAGCGGAACACATCAGCTGTCTGTGACCAGCCGAAAAAAACTTTCCAAGCCAAACCTTCATATCATAACTGCTAACTGCAACACACAGCCGACATCATTGCCACTTCATAGTCAACATAGCCGTAGCTACTACAACTAAGGCGTTAGTAAACCCGCTACAATCATGCAGAACAGTGTAGTCAGCAGCAATCAGTTTAGCAGTTACACCGGCAGGCCCCAGGGCCAATAAATTATTAAAGCCAAAAGCTTACCTTCACGTGGAAGAGTTCCAGTGTTGGATAGCCAGAGCCAGCTAGGTAACATAGCATCTCTCTCTGTTTGAGTCGGGTCTTTGAGTAGGCCAAACTACCTAGCTGAATTTGACACTAGTTAAGTATGTGAAAGTGAAAAAAATTTATACCACAAAATATAGCTCTCTCTGTCAATCTCCCTCTCTCTTTCTTCTCCTTAAATTTGAAATAATTTTTTTAAATGTTTCACTATTTTTATTTTTATGAAATTCACTGAGGAGGATGGTCCTCCCCTTCCTCCTCTGAGGAGCCTCCACTAATCCAGATATGTTTGTGCTGTCTTGAACCAGGCTAGGCCATAGAACTCGGCAAAACAGTACAATCAGATCTGGAACCAGGCTAGTGTATTTCTGGGAGTGTAACATGAAGAGTGATGTATTGAGATATGTTGTCCGGCCGTTGGGACGCAGTGGCATGTTGCCCAGCGACCCACCTCTTTGTCATGCTGCTGATGGTTATTTAAAGGAAGGCAGCTGTGTTGGGTCTTCATATTGTGTCTGTGGTATTATAACCCATACTTCCTGTATCACATCACATCACACACACACACACACATGCGCATGCACGATGTCACACACGTACCCCCAGCCAGCCAGTGGACTAGCACCTGCCTGTCCGTTACATTAAGGAAAGGGGCCCAGCTTCTGTGGTTTCTGGGGAGACTAACGGACTGACCTCAGTGTAGGTACACCTCTTCCTGTTATTACACAACACCAGCCCCCATTTGTCCCCAGTATATCGCCACACACACCACAGTCCTGTCACTGCTCTCTCCTCTGTGACATAACCGCTGTCCCTCGTTCCTCGGAGAGTGAGAGAGTCCAACCAACACAATTACACACCGTTTTTTATGAAAATGTCTTACAGTACAATATATATTTTAAATAATATTACTGCTTTTAATGACACTGTTATTATCACAGTTACAGTAATAATACCAATTCTTTTGGAATGAATTTATTTCCATTACGATAGGATAACTATGTATAAAAACAGAAGGGCATACTGCTGCTCCAGACATGATCTGGAGCCAAAAGAAGCTCATGACATGACATGTGTCCTGCCTGTAACACCAAGCTTGCTGACTCTAGACCTATGTGCAGCACCTCTATAGCCTGCCAAACATAAAGTAAAGCAGCTAGCACCTCACCCTCTCCTTAACCTAGCTGACACTCTGCTCCTTAAAGCACAAAGCCCTATGGTCCCTGGTCAAAAGTAGTAAACTAGAAAGAGAATAGGGTGTCATTTGGGACACAACCCTGGCTGTTTTCTGCTTTGATCGAGAGCTTAAGTGAGTTTAGGGCACAGAGTTTCCCCCTGGAAACATTTCAAGCAACTGAGCCGATCGGGGGCCCATAGCATGGCAAGCATTTCCAAAATAGGCCTCTCCAGGCATAGATATGTACATATTTCTAGGTATTGTGATCGTAGCTAACTAAAAGTATTCATAAACTGGGGGGTTCAAGCCCTGAATGATGATTGGCTCACAACCGTGGTATATCAGACTGTATACCACGGGCATGACAAAACATACATTTTTACTGCTCTAATTACTTTGGTAACCATTTTATAATAGCAATAAGGCACCTCTGGGGTTTGTGGTACTGTATAGGGACAATATACCACGGCTAAGGGCTGTGTCCAGGCACTCTGCGTTGCGTCATGCATAAAAACAGCCCTTAGCCGTGGTACATTGGCCATATACCACACCTCCTCGGGGCTTATTGCTTAAGTTATATCATGCCACCTAGCTTTAATTGGTGCCATTCTGTCTGTGTGTTAGTGTACCTGTGGTGTAAAGTGTGAGACCTGGTTTTGAAAGAGAAATTGTCGACAGACAAACGCATGCAGTCAGAGAGGGCGCTCCTGATAAGGGAAAGCTTGATTGCTAGATTTTTCTATTTTGTTCTGACGTCTCGCATCCACCAACACTGGCCTTTTTAATGTTAGATAAAAGAGGGCTGCTGTCTTTTGTTTGCGGTGATGAGGAGGTAGGAGCCTAGCTGCCTCGTGTTATTTGCCAATTTAATAAAACATACTGAAGTTGCTGCCTTGTTTGCGGGATATGTTAGCCACAAATTGCGCCAGGCAGGCAGTGATGGTGGGATTGGCAGTGATGGGAGTCTGTGTATGTTTGTATGGATGTGAATGTCTTAACAGTATTACCTGGATTAAGGCAAAGCCTAATATTCTTTAATGAAATGATCATTCTGACCCCCACCCCTCCACTCCTCCGTTATCAAAACCTCGGTCCCTGTTTTCTTTCTTTTTGAATTTGCCCCCAAAGTGTTTTTGAATTATTCCATTTGACTAAGATAATTACTGTTTAGTGTTGTACAGAAAATAAACCTACATTCATATATATTATCAGAGGATGCAATAAGTGCCTAGAGGGGTTGAACATCATACGGCCTAATGCTCATTGTCCCCCTCAATGTAAATACTGGTGGTCAATTAAAAGCAGTGTACAGAAATCACATTCTGTTGTGATTTTTATGTGTTAGATTTTTAAATAAAAAATATAAAAAATATTTAACCGTTATTTAACTAGGCAAGTCAGTTAAGAACATATTCTTATTTACAATGACGGCCTACCCCGGCCAAACCCGGACGACGCTGGGCCAATTGTGCGCCGCCCTATGGGACTCCCAATCACGGTCGGTTGTGAAACTGCCTGGAATGGAACCAGGAAGTCTGCAGTGACACCTCAAGCGCTGAGGTGCAATGCCTTAGACCGCTGTGCCACTCGGGAGCAGAGTAGATCGTTTTATACCACCGGTAGGATCCCTTTGTCACTGGAACAGGGTTACGGTTGGAGGTGAGAGAGCTGTGAGGGTTGTGTGTGTTTTTACACTTGTCTCCTTATCATGGCTGCGTGAGCTCTTGGCTGCTTGAGTTGGGAGGAAGAACAGCCCTCGCCCCTTCCCTTCCTAATCTTGTTTGTCATTGCTAAATGAGCTGCCCTTGCTAGGTATGTTAGCAGCTAATGAATTTACAACCTGATAGTGAGGCCTAGGACTGGCTGGGGTCATAGAAAAGGAAGGGAGAAAAAAAGGTAATTCAAATTTATTAGCTACCTTGTCATCTAGCTTCGTCTGTGGTGGGCTTGGTCGTATGGGACCAAAGTATGGTGTAGTATTGCAGTAATCAATTAATTTTTAATCATCTCAGGAGAGATTATGGAGTCTCCCGATGAACTCCAGACTGGCTGGAGTCTGTCAATATACAGGGCATGGGTCACACTGCAATGCACCATGTGTATCCTGGCTTATCAACAGAATACAGCCCAGCCCAGCCCGCTGGCTGCTGTCATGACACCTGGCCTGAATCCCAAATGGCAACCTATTCCCTATATAGTGCACTACAAAGGGAAGCGGGTGAATTTGGGACAAAGCCCTGGCCTGGACCTGCCATTGCACCGCCACCACCTCCACCACCTCCACCACCTCGCCCTCAACAGCCCCTATTACCCCTATCAATTCATCCACCACATGACACGAGACTTAACTCCTGTAACAAGACATAAGAGAGCTCAAATGGATCGCCCACAGCTCCTTTGAACCCTGAAGCTGAAATGTTCACAGTTCCAGTTTTCACAGGAAATGATTGTTGTTGAACACGGCATCAAAGACCGGACGTTTTTTCCTTCAAAGCCCATTTCCCCTTAGTGTATAGGAAAATAGGCTAATGGGGAATAGATACTAGACTAATGCCCTGTTGGAGGAATACAGATGGATGGATAGGGAAAGGGAAAATAGCTACATGACTTATCGAGTATTACCCTTGGGGTTAATTCTTCACGGACAGTTTTCATGCCAAGCGGTAGCTGATAGTTAAAAGTTAATAACTTTATTGCTTGAAAGGGCCTCATACATCATGGACAGTTTGTTTATCCAGCATTGTGACGGCACACTGTAGACAGGGCTCGGCCCTGCACTGATAAATGGAGATTGCAGGAAGGTGTCCCTCTGTGTGTTCTGTGTCAGTGTGTGTGTCAGTGTGTGAATGTCCCTGTGTGTGTGTGTTCCTCTGACATATTAAGCAATGTTTTTAGCTCATTGATTAATGGATATTATTTTTTATTTTTTTTACCTATTTCCTTTACCCCTTAAAAAAAAAAAACGTACATACAATACATAATTAGGTATATATATATATATATATATATATATATATATATATTTATTTATTTATTGTGCTTAAATTTTTACTCTGTCTAGGTCTGAAGTGTGACTGGGCTGTTTCTCCCTGAGCCTCAATGACCTGCAGTCTGGGGGACATACAGTAATGTAGATATGTGTGTGGAGAGAGAGAGTCTTGGCTCAGACCAGCCAGGCTAGCCAAAGCCCCAATTCCTTTCAGCAGCTCATGGGGCTCTGAGGCTAGGTCCCAGCACTGTAAATTAGCTGCCTTGTCTGGAGGTTTGCAGTGTTAATAGCTCAAGGTCACTGCCATAAACCGGAGGAGCCAGAGAAGGCCGCCCAGCCCAGCTCCGCTCCGCTTGCGCCAGAGCTGCTGGCGGGTGATGGTGGGGGTGATTAGGGGAGACCAGACCGTTTCAGTAGAATATATTGCAGGGTGGTCGTGACACTGCACCCTGCCGCAGTTGTCAACAACGCAGATCTCCCACTGTTCTCTCCGGACCAACCGGCATCAATCTATCTCCCCTCTATTTATGTTAAGCGTTCTCTCTGATCTTAAAGAGCGCAAGGTTTTCCTCTGCCATGCAACACCTGCTTCAAGATCTCCAAAGGGAGAAATGCACCTATCTAACAGGGCCAGATGGGATGCTGTGAAGAATGTGGCCCCTACAGGTAGCCTGCTGCTGCGTGTACGACTGAACGGCCACTTTAAGTTGTGATGGGTGAGTCATCACCAGACGATGCCCACGCTCTCCTTCTTTCACAACACACCACTCCTTCCCCAGTTCCTCCCTCCCTTCCCCCCAGGCCCTGCCACTGCTCTCCACCAGACCAGCGTGCAGCTGTGGTTCTGTTGGTGCCACCGTCCCCACCGTCCCTGTCACAATAGAACCATTAACAATGGGCCACAAAGACGCAAAGAGACCAGTGCACTGCCCACCTCTTAAACACACTGCATTGTTCCTGCTGGCCAGCGACGCTGCCTCGGACCACTCAATCAGTCATAGGGTGTGAATAAAACTAGACGAAATAACTACACATGTATGGATGGTAGGGTTGGAATGTGAAGCATTACTATATATGTATGTATATTTCTTTCTTTTACAATTTGAAAATGGAAATAATGAATCAGGACGATAACTGAGGATGTGCATCCTCGGAACAGCGAGCAGGCGGAGGTTTCATTTTTCAACAATATTGAATTATAGAAATGGTCCTCAGTCAAGTGAAAAATAAGAAGTCAGATTCTCTCTGTGTGCTTGAGTGTGTCTCTGTGTCAGTGTCTCTGTGTGCATTGTGCAGCCCAATCTGTGGTGCTGAGGCAGAGGCTGAGCATATTGTTTTCCGCCTGAGAGTGCTCTGTAATTCAGGCTCAGTGAACCTCCAGCTCCCCTGGCTGGCTCCAGGTCCCCACCAGACCTGTTGATGGGGCCCTTCCGTCAGCCCGCGGGAGGCTGAGTGATGAATGTCCCTTATCGCTATTGTCATTGTAATAGCTCCACAACAGGCCTGTGAGATGGGGAATGGGACAGAGTTATCAATGGCTCCTACAGGGGAAGAATACACATTGTAATAGCTCCACAACAGGCCTGTGAGATGGGGAATGGGACAGAGTTATCACTGGCTCCTACAGGGGAAGAATAACATTGTAATAGCTCCACAACAGGCCTGTGAGATGGGGAATGGGACAGAGTTATCACTGGCTCCTACAGGGGAAGAATAACATTGTAATAGCTCCACAACAGGCCTGTGAGATGGGGAATGGGACAGAGTTATCACCGGCTCCTACAGGGGAAGAATAACATTGTAATAGCTCCACAACAGGCCTGTGAGATGGGGAATGGGACAGAGTTATCACTGGCTCCTACAGGGGAAGAATAACATTGTAATAGCTCCACAACAGGCCTGTGAGATGGGGAATGGGACAGAGTTATCACCGGCTCCTACAGGGGAAGAATAACATTGTAATAGCTCCACAACAGGCCTGTGAGATGGGGAATGGGACAGAGTTATCACCGGCTCCTACAGGGGAAGAATACACATTGTAATAGCTCCACAACAGGCCTGTGAGATGGGGAATGGGACAGAGTTATCACTGGCTCCTACAGGGGAAGAATAACATTGTAATAGCTCCACAACAGGCCTGTGAGATGGGGAATGGGACAGAGTTATCACCGGCTCCTACAGGGGAAGAATAACATTGTAATAGCTCCACAACAGGCCTGTGAGATGGGGAATGGGACAGAGTTATCACTGGCTCCTACAGGGGAAGAATAACATTGTAATAGCTCCACAACAGGCCTGTGAGATGGGGAATGGGACAGAGTTATCACTGGCTCCTACAGGGGAAGAATAACATTGTAATAGCTCCACAACAGGCCTGTGAGATGGGGAATGGGACAGAGTTATCATCGGCTCCTACAGGGGAAGAATACACATCAAGCTGCCAATCACCCACCCTGAAAATTGCTCTGAGATTTGAGTCCCCAGACAGCCAGCTAGACAACATCCAACTCTCCCTCTCCTCTCACTGCTGCTACGCTCCTCTCCTCCATTTCTTTATTTCACCATTTTTTAATGCTTAAACTCCTAAACACCACCACCTCCTGCCAATCGCTGAGAGCTTTTCTCCTTCCCCTCCTCCTCTCCGACCCTGTTATCCAAGACGGCTCAAATAGAGCTGCTCAGCTCGTCTCTGTAGCGTAAGTTTGTAGGAGAGATGAGAGGAGAGATGAGAGTCTACATCCCAAATGGCAGCCTATTCCCTCCATAGTGCACTACATGTGACTCTATGGGCCCTGGTTAAATTAGTGCACTACATAGGGAATAGGGTGTCATTTGGGGCACAAGCACTGAAGGGGGTTAATGTGTGAGCACCATCAGAAACCATTCTCAGGCTCTTTAATTTTCTATTGATCGGCCGTGCACCCGTTCTGAACTGAGAACGTGGTACGATACACCGGGGAGAGACAGGGGGCTTTAAAGCCTCTCGCTGCCTCCTCCTCTACTACCTCGTACCATACGGTCAGACCCAGACCCAGGGCTGAGGATGAGGAGGCTAGTACAGGATCAGATCGCCCTGCCGCTATACTGCTACACACTTAGTGACTAGGACCCCTAATCAGAGGGGTTAAAGAGAGCGAGGGACAGCTTGGATAGGAGCAGCCGAAGAGTAACGTCTCCCTCTACTGTTCCAACTCATATCACACTCTGAGAGGAGGAGGAGAGAGGAGACGGAGGCTGAGCCCCATAGACAGAGCCAGCCGTGCGAGAGAGGGGTGGGGGGGGGAGAGAGAATGGCGAGGTGCAGGGATAACATCACAATGATGTCCAATGGCGGTGGCCATGCTGTGGTGTGATGTGATGGCAATCACAGTGTGTTTGATTGTCCGTATCCTCTCTCTCTCCCTCTCTCTCTCCCCCCCCCCTCTCTCTCTCTCTCTCTCCCTCTCCCTCTCTCCCTCTCTCTCTCAACCTCTCTCTCTCAACCTCTCTCTCTCAAAAGCTCTCTCTCTTTCAACCTCTCTCTCTCTCTATCTCAACCTCTCTCTCTTTCAACCTCCCTCTCTCTCTCTCTCTCTCTCTCTCTCTCTCTCACTCTCAACCTCTCTCTCTCTCAACCTCTCTCTCTCTCAACCTCTCTGTCTTTCAACCTCTCTCTCTCTCTCTCTCTCTCTCTCTCTATCTCAACCTCTCTCTCTTTCAACCTCTCTCTCTCTCTCTCTATCTCAACCTCTCTCTCTCTCTCTATCTCAACCTCTCTCTCTCAATCTCAACCTCTCGCTCTCTCTCAACCTCTCTCTCAACCTCTCTCTCTCTCTCTCTCTCTCTCTATCTCAACCTCTCTCTCTCAACCTCTCTGTCTTTCAACCTCTCTCTCTCTATCTCAACCTCTCTCTCTTTCAACCTCTCTCTCTCTCTATCCCACCTCTCTCTCTCTCAACCTCTCTCTCTCTCTATCTCAACCTCTCTCTCTCTCTGTCTCAACCTCTCTCTCTTTCAACCTCTCTCTCTCTCTCTCTCTCTCTCTCTCTCTCTCTTTCAACCTCTCTCTCTTTCAAACTCTCTCTCTCTATCCCACCTCTCTCTCTCTCTATCTCAACCTCTCTCTCTTTCTATCTCAACCTCGCTCTCTCTCTCAACCTCTCTCTCTCTCTCTCTCTCTCTCTCTCTCACTCTCTCCCTCTCGCTCTCTCTCTCAACCTCTCTCTCTCTCAACCTCTCTGTCTTTCAACCTCTCTCTCTCTCTCTCTATCTCAACCTCTCTCTCTTTCAACCTCTCTCTCTATCTCAATCTCTCTCTCTCTATCTCAACCTCTCTCTCTCTATCTCAACCTCTCTCTCAACCTCTCTCTCTCAACCTCTCTGTCTTTCAACCTCTCTCTCTCTCTATCTCAACCTCTCTCTCTTTCAACCTCTCTCTCTCTATCCCACCTCTCTCTCTCTCAACCTCTCTCTCTCTCTATCTCAACCTCTCTCTCTCTCTGTCTCAACCTCTCTCTCTTTCAACCTCTCTCGCTCTCTCTCTCTCTCTCTCTCTTTCAACCTCTCTCTCTCAACCTCTCTCTCTCTCTATCCCACCTCTCTCTCTCTATCTCAACCTCTCTCTCTCTATCTCAACCTCGCTCTCTCTATCTCAACCTCTCTCTCTCTCTTAACCTCTCTCAACCTCTCTCTCTCAACCTCCCTCTCTCTCTCTCTATCTCAACCTCTCTCTCTCTCTATCTCAACCTCACTCTCTCTATCTCAACCTCTCTCTCTCTCAACCTCTCTCTCAGCCTCTCTCTCTCAACCTCCCTCTCTCTCTCTCTCTCTCTCTCTCTCTCTCTCTATCTCAACCTCTCTCTCTTTCAACCTCTCTCTCTCTTTCAACCTCTCTCTCTCTATCTCAACCTCTCTCTATCTCAACCTCTCTCTCTTTCAACCTCTCCCTCTCTATCTCAACCTCGTTCTCTCTCTATCTCAACCTCTCTCTCTCTCTATCTCAACCTCTCTCTCTCTCTATCTCAACCTCTCTCTCTCTCTATCTCAACCTCTCCCTCTCTATCTCAACCTCTTTCTCTCTCTCCATCTCAACCTCTCTCTCTCTCTATCTCAACCTCTCTCTCTCTCTCTCAACCTCTCTCTCTCTCTCTCTCTATCGCAACCTCTCTCTCTCAACCTCTCTATCTCTCTCTCTATCTCAACCTCTCTCTATCTCAACCTCTCTCTCTCTCTATCTCAACCTCTCTCTCTCTCTGTCTCAACCTCTCTCTCTTTCAACCTCTCTCTCTCTCTCTCTCTCTCTCTTTCAACCTCTCTCTCTCTTTCAACCTCTCTCTCTCTCTCTATCTCAACCTCTCTCTATCTCAACCTCTCTCTCTTTCAACCTCTCCCTCTCTATCTCAACCTCTTTCTCTCTCTATCTCAACCTTTCTCTCTCTCTATCTCAACCTCTCTCTCTCTCTATCTCAACCTCTCCCTCTCTATCTCAACCTCTTTCTCTCTCTATCTCAACCTCTCTCTCTCTCTATCTCAACCTCTCTCTCTATATATCTCAACCTCTCTCTCTCTCTCTCTCAACCTCTCTCTCTCTCAACCTCTCTCTCTCTCTATCTCAACCTCTCTCTTTCTCTATCTCAACCTCTCTCTCTTTCAACCTCCCTCTCTCTCTCTCTCTCTCTCTCTCTCTCTTTCAACCTCTCTCTCTCAACATCTCTCTCTCTCGCTCCCTCTCTCCCTCTCTCTCTCAACCTCTCTCTCTCTCAAAAGCTCTCTCTCTTTCAACCTCTCTCTCTCTCTATCTCAACCTATCTCTCTTTCAACCTCCCTCTCTCTCTCTCTCTCTCTCTCTCTCTCTCTCTCTCTCTTTCAACCTCTCTCTCTCAACATCTCTCTCTCTCTCTCTCTCCCTCTCTCTCCCCTCTCTCTCTCTCGCTCTCTCTCTCTCAACCTCTCTCTCTCTCTCAACCTCTCCCCCTCTCTCTCTCTCTCTCTGCCATGCAGTTTCTCCACAGCACAGAGAAAACTGACACTCTGATACTCTTCTCAGATGAGTGGAAATATAGCAGGCAGCATGAGCCGCAGAGATAGAGATATGCACACTGAGGGATTATCCAAGTTCCCCCGTTTGTGACAAGGGCTGATAACAGTTAGAGCTGAAAAGGGATGGGGGCTGAGCGGGGCTGAGCATTTCAGACCGGCAGAGAGCAAGAGGTGTCAATCCATCACTGGGGGGATTTCAGGGGAGGAAACAGAATCGTCTGAATCATCCTCTCAACGGTAACAATAACGTCAGCCACAAAAGGCCATAGAATATTGTGAAACATATCGTTTAAAGGGGCTATATAGAGAGGTTTGAATAGACACCCATTTTGGTGTATTCCTGATTTGTATCTTGCATTTATATTTCCCTATCTCTCCTCTAATCATTCTAGGAATCTCATTGTGTGTATCCTGACACCATTGTGATGTTCCAGTGCTGGACATATATCAGATACAGCAATTGCCCTTTTAAATCAAAGATTGTCTAGGTCTAGTTATCTGCTAGGCAACCTGACCAAACAAGCAAAACCAATACTGAGGCAAGTAGTGAGTAAATGACTTAGGAGCCAAATGCAATCTGTCCTCTCCTCCTGTTCTGTTCTGTCCTCTCCTCCTGTCCTGTCCTTTTCTGTTCTGTCCTCCTGTCCTGTCCTCTACTTCTGTCCTACCCTGTCCTCTCCCCTCCCCGTCCTGTCCTGTTCTCTCCTCTCCTGTTCTGTTCTCTCCTCCTGTCCTGTTCTGTCCTCTCCTCCTGTCCTGTCCTGTTCTGTTCTGTCCTCCTGTCCTGTCCTGTCCTCTACTTCTGTCCTATCCTGTCCTCTCCCCTCACCGTCCTGTCCTGTCCTCTCCTCCTGTCATGTCCTGTTCTGTTCTGTCCTATCCTCCTGTCCTGTCCTGTCCTCTCCTTCTGTCCTGTTCTGTCCTCTCCTCCTGTTCTGTCCTCTCCTCCTGTCCTCTCCTCTTGTCCTGTTCTGTCCTCTCCTCCTGCTCTGTCCTCTCCTCCTGTCCTGTCCTCTCCTCCTGTCCTGTCCTCTCCTCTTGTCCTGTCCTGTCCTCTCCTCCTGTCCTCTTGTCCTGTCCTGTCCTGTCCTCTCCTCCTGTCCTGTCATCTCCTCTTGTCCTGTCCTGTCCTGTCCTCTCCTCCTGTCCTGTCCTCCTGTCCTGTCCTGTCCTCTCCTCCTGTCCTGTCCTCTCCTCCTGTCTTGTCCTCTCCTCTTGTCCTGTTCTGTCCTCTCCTCCTGCTCTGTCCTCTCCTCCTGTCCTGTCCTCTCCTCTTGTCCTGTTCTGTCCTCTTGTCCTGTTCTGTCCTCTCCTCCTGTCCTGTCCTCTCCTCCTGTCCTGTCCTCTCCTCTTGTCCTGTCCTGTCTTGTCCTCTACTCCTGTCCTCTTGTCCTGTCCTGTCCTGTCCTCTCCTCCTGTCCTGTCCTCTCCTCTTGTCCTGTCCTGTCCTGTCCTCTCCTCCTGTCCTGTCCTCTTGTCCTGTCCTGTCCTCTCCTCCTGTCCTGTCCTCTCCTCCTGTCTTGTCCTCTCCTCTTGTCCTGTCCTGTCCTCTCCTCCTGTCCTGTCCTCTCCTCCTGTCTTGTCCTCTCCTCTTGTCCTGTTCTGTCCTCTCCTCCTGCTCTGTCCTCTCCTCCTGTCCTGTCCTCTCCTCTTGTCCTGTTCTGTCCTCTTGTCCTGTTCTGTCCTCTCCTCCTGTCCTGTCGTCTCCTCCTGTCCTGTCCTCTCCTCTTGTCCTGTCCTGTCCTCTCCTCCTGTCCTGTCCTCTCCTCTTGTCCTGTCCTGTCCTCTCCTCCTGTCCTGTCCTGTCCTCTGCTCCTGTCCTGTCCTCTTGTCCTGTCCTGTCCTCTCCTCCTGTCCTGTCCTCTCCTCCTGTCCTCTCCTCTCCTCCTGTCCTGTCCTGTCCTCTCTTCCTGTCCTGTCCAGTACAGTTCTGTCCTCTCCTCCTGTCCTGTCCTCTCCTTTTGTCCTGTCCAGTACAGTCCTGTCCTCTCCTTTTGTCCTGTCCAGTACAGTTCTGACCTCTCCTCCTGTTCTGTCCTCTCCTCCTGTCCTGTCGTCTCCTCCTGTCCAGTACAGTCCTGTCCTCCCCTCCTGTCCTCTCCTTTTGTCCTGTCCAGTACAGTCCTGTCCTCTCCTCCTGTCCTGTCGTCTCCTCCTGTCCAGTACAGTCCTGTCCTCCCCTCCTGTCCTATCCTGGCTACCACAGCATTGTATTGAGAGATGTCTAACTAGTAGCCTGCCTGGTTATTATTCCCCTGCTTTAGTGTTTTGACCCCCTGGCCATATTTCTGAGGCTCAGTGCTCCTGACACAGTCCGTCTGGCAGATGAGAATGGGAGGGAGAATGGGAGGGAGAATGGGGGTGATGTGTGTGTGTGTGTGTGTGTGTGTGTGTGTGTGTGTGTGTGTGTGTGTGTGTGTGTGTGTGTGCCTGCTTGTGCATGAATGCTTCCGTACATGTCTGTGTGTGGAAGGGAGGTTTATCCCTCCCCTCCACTCTAGACAGGTGCCATGTTAACAGCGCTAGCTGTGCAGTGAGCCCCAGCCGCTGTGGCCCCAGTCAAGGGGGAGGTGGAGGGGAAAAGGCGGAGGTCTATCTACTCTGGGCTTAGGCTGTAAATGGCTTGTGTGATGGAGGTGTTAGCCTGTACTGTAGCTGACAGATGAGTGCAGGCTAGGAACAGGAAATCCCTGCTACTCTCCTCCTGCATGCCTGCCTGCTGTGGAAGTGGGAGCTCAGGGGTCGGGGATTGTGTGGGTTGGGCTGGGGTGGTGTGTGTGCGTATGCGTGTGTGTGTGTGTGTGTGTGTGTGTCAGGCAGCAACAGACAAAGAGGGAAGTCTCCAGTGGTGAATCAATCAGTGGCTCACTTTCCTTTCGCCCCTGTTGTCTATGAGGACAGGGCTGGGAGGTAGTAATGCAAGCATGTGGGTGAGAAGAAGACTGATCATCTTTAAACTTTCACTGACTTTGAGGCTTAAACTACGAGGGAGGGCTGGGGCTGGTCTCATCACACAGACACAAACACACAAGAATCTGATTCACCCAGGTGGTGCTGAAATTCTTCTCCTCCTCACTAGCCTCTAGCACAATAGTCACCAACCTTCTGAGTCAAGATCACTTTCTGAGTCAAGATCACTTTCTGAGTCAAGATCACTTTCTGAGTCAAGATCGCGTTCTGAGTCAAGATCACTTTCTTAGTCAAGATCACTTTCTGAGTCAAGATCACTTTCTGAGTCAAAATGCAAGCCGAGATCGACCGCTCAGATAAGCCTAGGCAACATTAACCAATTAAAAATGGTTCTGTAGCAATGAGGTTTGTGCTGTAGGCTATAGGGTCAATACATAATCACTGTGTATTGGCTATGCTTCGAATTGCCCTGCCAATGTCCCACGTGGCTCAGGTGGTAGAGCATGGTGCTTACGTCGCCAGGGTTGTGGGTTTGATTCCCATGAGGGACTAGTATGGAGGGGGAATGTATGCAATTGCTACTTACTATAAGTATCAGTTTTTCACAATTCATGACATTTAATTCGTAAAAATTGCCTGTCTTAGGTCAGTTAGGATCACCACTTTATTTTAAGAATGTGAAATGTCAGAATAATAATGATTTATTTCAGTTTTTATTTCTTTCATCCCAGTGGGTCAGAAGTTTACATACGCTCAATTAGTATTTGGTAGCATTGCCTTTAAATAGTTTAACTTGGGTCAAATGTTTCGGGTAGCCTTCCACAAGCTTCCCACAATAAGTTGGGTGAATTTATGGTCCATTCTCCCTGACAGAGCTGGTGGAATTGAGTCAGGTTTGTAGGCCTCCTTGCTCGCACACACTTTTTCAGTTCTGCCCACAAATTTTCTATAAGATTGAGGTCAGGGCTTTGTGATGGCCACTCCAATACCTTGACTTTGTTGTCCTTAAGCCATTTTGCCACAACTTTGGAAGTATGCTTGGGGTCATTGTCCATTTGGAAGACCCATTTGCGACCAAGCTTTAACTTCCTGACTGATGTCTTGAGATGTTGCTTCAATATATCCAAATAACTTTCCTCCCTTCATGATGCCATCTATTTTGTGAAGTGCTCCAGTCCCTCTGCAGCAAAGCACCCCCACAACATGATGCTGCCACCCCGTGCTTCACGGTTGGGATGGTGTTGCAAGGCTCCCCCTTTTCCCTCCAAACATAACAATGGTCATTATGGACAAACAGTTATATTTTTGTTTCATCAGACCAGAGGATATTTCTTCAAAAAGTACAATCTTTGTCCCCATGTGCAGCTGCAAACCGTAGTCTGGCTTTTTTATGGTTGTTTTGGAGCAGTGGCTTCTTCATTGCTGAGCGGCCTTTCATGTTATGTTGTACCTGTTTGTACCTGTTTCCTCCATCATCTTCACATGGTCCTTTGCTGTTATTCTGGGATTGATTTGCGCTTTTCGCACCAAAGTACGTTCATCTCTAGGAGACAGAACACGTCTCTTTCCTGAGTGTATTGATGGCTGTGTGGTCCCATGGTGTTTATACTTGCATACTATTGTTTGTACAGATGAACATGATACCTTCAGGAATTTGGAAATTGCTCCCAAGGATGAACCAGACTTGTGGAGGTCTACACATTTTTTTCTGAGGTCTTGGCTGATTTATTTGGAGTTTTCCATGATGTCAAGCAAAGAGGCACTGAGTTTGAAGGTTGGCCTTGAAATACATCCACAGGTACACCTCCAATTAACATAAATGATGTCAGGTAGCCTATCAGAAGCTTCTAAAGCCATGTCATCATTTTCTGGAATTTTCCAAGCTGTTTAAAGGCACAGTCAACTTAGTGTATGTAAACATCTGACCTACTGGAATTGTGATACAGTGAATAATGAAGTTAAATAATCTGGCTGTAAACAATTGTTGGAAAAATGACTTGTGTCGTGCACAAAGTAGATGTCCTAACTGACTTGCCAAAACTATAGTTTGTTCACAAGAAATGTGCAGGTCCTTTGTTCTATTACTTTTGAGGCACAGCTGAGTGAGCATAATAATTAGCTCTATATTTTGTTTACTGGATTGATGGCCTGCATCTGACGGTCATTCTGATGGGAGGGAGCATCGGCGAGGCCGCCTCTCACCCGACTCACCGTCCCTCCTCTCACCCGACTCACCGTCCCTCCTCTCACCCGACTCACCGTCCCTCCTCTCACCCGACTCACCGTCCCTCCTCTCACCCGACTCACCGTCCCGCCTCTCACCCGACTCACCGTCCCTCCTCTCTCCCTCCTCTCACCCGACTCACCGTCCCTCCTCTCTCCCTCCTCTCACCCGACTCACCGTCCCTCCTCTCTCCCTCCCTCCTCTCTCCCTCCTCTCACCCGACTCACCGTCCCTCCTCTCTCCCTCCCTCCTCTCTCCCTCCTCTCACCCGACTCACCGTCCCTCCTCTCTCCCTCCCTCCGTTGAGAAAAGGGTACACAGTCTTCCAGCTGATGGCGAAACTCAAGTCGCATGTTGTTACTCCTATGACCAGACATTGTGAAATATTTCTCGATATTAAAAAGGACACAATCCGCTAATAGCAACACACAACACTTTGCCGACCCTGGCGCTAGGGCTGCTGAATCAAGTGCACCTACAACCAACAGCGGGAAATTAATAAAAAAAATAGGACTGCCTTGGATCGACCAGGAATGCCTTGGATGGACTATGAATGCCTTGGATCGACCAGGAATGCCTTGGATCGACTAGTAATGCCTTGGATCGACTAGTAATGCCTTGGATCGACCAGGAATGCCTTGGATCGACTAGTAATGCCTTGGATCGACTAGTAATGCCTTGGATCGACTAGTAATGCCTTGGATCGACCAGGAATGCCTTGGATGGACTTGTAATGCCGCAATCATCCAGTTGGTGACCATTTAGCCTTTACAGTCTTATCCAGATTTTATGGCTCAACCAAGGGCCGATTTGCAGATCTATATCTGTGAAACAGGGAACTCTCGCCGAGCCACGGCCTTGGACTGTTCTGTATAATGCCAATCATAATATACATTTTCACAAACACCATAGAATATGTATAATGTCTGACACATGATTTTACTAGTCTCAGTGCTGAAGACGTGAAAATACTGTATGTGTATGTCATCAATCTAGGAATGGTTTGGCGTGTTTGCAGTGTGTGAACGTGTGTTTGTATGCCTGTGTTTGTGTCCGCGTCGGTCGTGCGGTTTGGCACACCATCTACAGTGTAGTGACAGGCGATGGGGGTTAATAACCTGGGACGTGGGAGGAGGAGTAGGAGGTGGGAGGAGAACAGCTCTAACTCTCCCCTCTACTGCCTGATGACATGCTTCTTCTCATTCAGCCTCCACTCCCAACCTGCATTCAGCCCCACCGTCAGAATTCAATTAACTCGGCTGGCCGCTGTTGTGTCGCTATTAGAGGTAATTAGTTAAAACATCAGAGTATAAACGGTTAATTGGCTCCGGTAATTAATTCCCCCACTCAAGTATATGAGAGTGAGAGAGAGAGAGAGAGAGATAGGGGGTAGAGGGAGGGAGGGAGGGAGGGAGGGAGGGAGGGAGGGAGGGAGGGAGGGAGGGAGGGAGGGAGGGAGGGAGGGAGGGAGGGAGGGAGGGAGAGAGAGAGATAGGGGTAGAAGGAGGGAGGGAGAGAGAAAGAGAGATAGAGGGGGTAGAGAGAGAGAGAGAGAGAGAAAGAGAGAGAGAGAGAGAGAAAGAGGGAGGGAGGACGGTGGTGTTGGTGGTGGTGATGAAGAGCAACCTGTGGGGGTTAGCTATCTGTGGCTGAGCGCTAGCTATCAATTACTGTTAAGCATTGTTCAGGATGAGCTCTGAGCACCCGCTCCACTCCCAGGTGGCAAGCAGATGGCAAATAACACTCTCAGCAGCAGCCAGCCGACAACAGCAGCCAGCCAACAACAACAGTCGACAACGTCCCCCATGTCCCTGCTAAAAGTGAGAGAGGGAGGAGGGATCCCAGCCTAGTTAACGTGCAGCACTCAACACTCTAGCTAGCCTCATCAGCTAAAACTAAACCAAAACAGAACCCACCTTAGCAAATGGACTTCAGCTCCTATTGAAGAGTGATGGGAAGGAAGACCTAACCATGTACCCGGTTGGGCCCGTATTAATTAGAGTATTGTTCTAAAGAGGCCGGGGGAAATGCAGTGCATGTGAATAGGTGTGAAAATAATACTAGTGTGATGGTTAGTGCTTAGTCAGCCCCTGTGCTCAAAGTGCTGATCTGAGCCCCAGCACTGACGCTGCTGTTTCTCCTCCCACCATGATGAGCCCTTTGGGATGGAAATGAGTCCTGACCACAGCAGAGCAGCCCACTCCCTGCTAGAGGCTAGAGACACACCTCACCTCTGTATAGCTGAAGAGGTACAATTGAATAGGGGGGAGTAGGGCGTAGAGGAGTTAGCTTTTGACTCGCTCATCACGACCCCTATCTTAGCTGGTGAGAAATGGTCTGAATGAGGTTTGCCCACCTCATACCCTCTTACCCCACACCTGCTCAGTGCTCACACCCCATCCCCAGCATCTCCAGAGGGAGGCGACCCAGGCCAGGACCCAGACCAGGACCCAGACCAGGACCCAGACCTCACATCCTGCCTGCTCAGCAAACCAAACAGGGCTAGCCAAGGCTTGCAAATACATTCTACTCTACCAGCTCCTCTTCCGTCCCTCTTCCATCCACTACTACCCAGGCCTTCTCTCTTCCCTACCAGCAGTAATGGCCCCCTTCCCCTGGGGAGAACTGAAGGAGGTGGAGGGGGGTGCTGTGGATGTGCAATGGTGGCGGCCACTGTCTCTGTGTTCAATTCCCTTCTAAAGCTCCTTCTCTCCCACCCGCCCTCCTTCTCTCCCTCCCCCCAACAGCAGCCGGGGGCCGTAGGGGGCTGAGCGGAGAAACAGGCAGGCTGGCAGATCTAACCCAGCAGTATCACCCTCATTTCCTGGGTCAGCGCCTGGGTAATGGTCTATTAATTTGCTCCATTCTCCCTTGTGAGGCAAAACTCAATCTCCCAGTCCCCAGCACACTGCTATACTGTGGACAAGGTGATTGATTGAATAAACAGCTGTCATTAACGTGAGCGCCCTGCCACCGCCACCACCAGCCACTCTCCCCTCTTACCCCCCATACACTGCCCCCGTCAACCCCATAGGCCCCCACTAGCACACACACACACACATACACACAAACGCACACAAAACACACACCATCCCTCCACTGCTTCAAAAGAGGTGTTAAAACGTCAGTAAATCACTTAGCTAAGGATTTATTACATTGTTGTGATTTGTTGACTAGAAATCAGCCTACATGATGACATTGTTTTGATCTTTGTACAGCTTGTAACAAGTATTTTCAATCTCACATACTGTAAGTGTAAGCGTACACTGTTAGCATTTTAATCCCATTTTGACAGATGTATAAAATCACTTTTCCTGAACACATCCCACTTGACTAAAACAGGACGCACAACAGACGCTTTCCTCTTTTGCCTCTTCATTCTGCTCACGGAGACGAGATTGCCTTTGCTTTTTTTAAGGTGACAACGGGGCTGGGTTTGGAACTAGCAGCGTGATCAGTTTTGAGCAGGGCGTGGAACACTGGTATTTAAAAACACAATGCATCACTGTCAGACCCCGAGCAGACGAGCAGCCCCCTGTGTGCTGGCTAGAGATCTCCTCCTCTGCTCCTCTTCCTCCTCGCCTCCCCGCCTCGCTCATCATACCGGCAGGCGCGGGGTGCCAAACTGAAGATGACCCCGTTCCATTTCATCAAATGTCCTCTGAATGAACAGCCAAGCTCCGTCTCCCATCCGTCTCCCAGCCCCTCCCACCCCCTCACTGCAATCAGCCCAGTAACTGTCCAGCCTGCTTAAATCACCAGTTAGAATAAACCAAATCACCACACACACAGGCATACACACACCGGTGCACACACACTCCCCTTACCGGCCCCATTGCCTTAATTGGCCTCGTTTTGACTTCAAAGCCCATATTTCCATCATGAAGATGACTTCAGGGGAATCACCTTGCGTTGATTTAGGTTTAGTGGGGAACCCAAAATGAAGGGTGACAGGATTGGTGGATTTATTTTATTCTGCATGCGAGGCAGTGTCATTTTGGAGAGGGGGATGAGAGGGGGATGAGAGAGGAATGAGAGGGGGATGAGTGGGGGTGAGAGGGGGATGAGTGGGGGTGTTACAGCCTCAGGCATGGCAAGGAGGAGAGGAAAGAAGGGGGAATGTCTAAAGGAAAGAAAAAAAGGGCCCTTCGAATCAAATCAAATTCCCCTTATCGCACATTGTTTGAAGACGTTATCTGGCAGGGTAATGCGGTTACACATTGAGTTTCAGCTGAGAGATTTCATTGTTTACTGATGTTGGCGGTTTTAGGGGGCGAGGCGATGGGAGTGATAGGAGGGTGCCTGGCGTAAACACTTGGTGCATGTCGGGAAACTCATTTACGGCTCCCTGGCATGAAAAACAAGAGGAAAATGCAACTAGGTGGACAAGGAGAACAGACTTCTTCAAGGGCACCAGACAGGCTCCATATGTAGACACTTTGTAATTCCATTTACCAAACTGTTTGTGTGTGCCGGCTCCCCTCAGCAAACTCTTAAAGTCACACCTTGCCGTTCGTTCTCTAGTCTTATTGTGCCTTGGTGTGCATTTTACATGTTATTCATTAGCTGATTGTCGTACGAGCCAATTCAATGCATTCTCATACACATGCTGTACAGGCTCACATATAAGGAATAGGATGCCTGGAGTAGTGCACTATAGAAGGAATAGGGTGCCAGGAGTAGTGCACTATATACGGAATAGGGTGCCATGAGTAGTGCACTATATAAGGAATAGGATGCCAGGAGTAGTGTACTATATAAGGAAAATGGTGCCAAGATTAGTGCACTATATAAGGAATAGGGTGCCAGGAGTAGTGCACTATATAAGGAATAGGGTGCCAGGAGTAGTGCACTATATAAGGAATAGGGTGCCAGGAGTAGTGCACTATATAAGAATAGGATGCTATTTCAAACCCATAGACCTATGCAGAAAATACAACTCCACTCAAGATAATATAGGCCTAAAGATCCTGCTTCTCAGGTTTCTCTTTAAAAGACAAATGATCATCTCCTTCTGCCAAAGACAAGTTCAGGGGCCTCCATTAATCTGGAAGTAAAAGTGACAGATCCTAGCGCGATACAGTCAAATGAAGTCAGCACATAATTGATGCTAATTGATCCTGTGTAAGTGCTGCTCGGCAGGCAGAATGGAAAGAGGGATGCAGAGAGGAAATAAATGAATGGAGAGAAAAAGGTATCATGTCAGAGACTTTGATTGTTCTGTGAGGTTTTGTGAGATACTTGGCGGTGGGTTATAAAAACATACACGGTGAGAAATTGTTCCTTTGTTCTCAACGTGACGTACCATTGTCTTTGTGATTTCAGTCAGACATTTAGAGAACCTTTGGAAGTCATCTATTTGGTTCTCTCTCTGTTTAAATCTGACCTAACAGATTATAATCATGTGCCGTATATATTACCTGCATAATCATTTAGAGCTTGTTGACGCACACACACGCACGCACGCACGCACGCACGCACACACACACACACACACACACACACACACACACACACCCGCATACACACACACACACACACACACACCCGCACGCACGCACACACACACACACACACACACACACACACACACACACACACACACACACACACACACCCGCACACACACACACACACACTGCTCCCGCCTGCCCCCGCCTGCTCCCGCCTGCCCCCGCCTGCTCCCGCCTGCCCCCGCCTGCTCCCGCCTGCTCCCGCCTGCTCCCGCCTGCCCCCGCCTGCTCCCGCCTGCCCCCGCCTGCTCCCGCCTGCTCCCGCCTGCCCTCGCCTGCTCCCGCCTGCCCCCGCCTGCCCCCGCCTGCCCCCGCCTGCTCCCGCCTGCCCCCGCCTGCTCCCGCCTGCTCCCGCCTGCCCCCGCCTGCTCCCGCCTGCTCCCGCCTGCCCCCGCCTGCCCCCGCCTGCTCCCGCCTGCCTGCCAGTCTCCACTTAGAGCACCGCTACAATGGTAACACATTTGGATTTCAAAAGGCGCTCCAGTCCTCCCTGAGAGCCTGTTAGTAAAATGTCTTTGTTCTCTGGCCAGTACATTACACATTAGGGAGCTAGCAGTGCTGAGCTCTTGTTTCAGCAGCAAACAGCAGACTGCATGGGGCTCTGTAGAAGGAGAACTGACCACAGCAGGGCTGCCTGTGTACACACACATGCACACACACACCATGGTTACACACTCATAACAATTACTAAAATCCTTTCCATAAAAGCTATTTTAACCCAAAATTGAATATTGCTAATATTATTCTTTGAGTATATTTTCCCACAAAAGCCAGTGAGACAGTATCTACTGTAGATACATATGTTATTATGTTTTACAGATACGTAAGGTGTATAGGTTCTTTCTGCGTTTCAAAACAGTTAAATGAAACAGGCCCATGCTATTTGAGTTCCATTGTGAAACGCTGTGAAAGGGCAAACCAGTTAGTAGGCAGACAACTCACAGGCCTGTGCTACCAGAGTTGTGCCAGTGGCCCTCTCTAAATTGTAGCAGCTAGCTGCAGCCTTCATTCAGCATAGTCTGCTTCTCTTCTCTAAAGGGTGGGTTGTAACAACATGTAAGAAATGTCGGGGTGAGCACCAGAGCTGTTATACATCGCCACGTACCAACCCAGCCTCATCCGGCCCACTCAGCTAAATTCACCCCCCTCACATCCACCAATAGCCATAGCCATGCAGCATGATAGGGACTGTGCAGCCATTTGGCAGCTCTGATAAGACCGGCAGGCAGCGGAGCATGACACAACAGGACGCAACACCCCCATTCTCAATCTCCTCCTCTTCTCTCACGCTCTATCTTTCTCTATCCATCTCTATCTCTCTCTCTCACTCTCTATGTCTCTCTCTCTTTCTCTATCATCTCTCTCTCTCTCTTTCTCTCTCCAGCTCTCTCTCTTGCTCATTCTCTATCCATCTCTCTCTCTCTCTCTCTCTCTCTCTCTCTCTCTCTCTCTCTCTCTCTCTCTCCATCAGGCTGCAGTCTTGCTCTCATGCTCTCATTTCACCATCTGTCGTCTAATCGGCTGTCTCAATTTCTCATAACACCTCTTATCATTGATTTTAAGGAAAGGGGTTAAGTGATGGGAATACTTTAGATAATTACAGTTTGCCTGGCTGGCATGTTGTGGTGGAGGAGGGAGTCAGGTGATTGTGCCTGAGTGTGTCCCAAATGGCACCCTATTCCCCATTTAGGGCACTACTTTTAACCAGGGCCCATAGGATTTGGTTCAAAATAAGTGCTCTACATAGGGAATAGGGTGCCATTTGGGATGCAGACACTGTGTGGCATTAGTCGTGTCTTGGAGACGAGTGGAGAGGACTCGGGCTGGTTAAGTGGAGTGCCCTGATAAAGGTAAACGGTGGCAGAGATTAAAAGGAGAGATTGGGGGCCAGGCAGTGAGGCAGGGTGGGATGGGAGGAGAAGATGAGATGATCCATCTTGGCGCATTAGAAGAGATCAGGCCAGCACTCAATCAGAACCGTCAGGCCACAGCGAGCGGAGGCAGCAGCCTCTTCCTTCCTTCCCCTGGTCGTGTGGCATTTTGGTGAGGAATCTCAGTACTAAAAAGTTCTGTCAGGCCTATTTCCTTGTTATTGCCCCCCTCCTTACCCTCTTCCTCCCTCATTCCCTCTCTCCCTGCCTGCTTCAGCGTCCCCTTCGCTCCCACAGATTAAATGGAGGAGTCACCCCCCCCCCCTCTCAGAGCTAAGGGGTCCGGCGGAGGGGGGCATCCCGCATTAATCATCTTTAACGCGCTGACAAGTGCCGCGTGCAAAACCCCCTCCTTCCCCAGGATTTATCTCTCTGTCGACCAATTCCCATCACTCACTGCCCTGAGGGAAAGAGAGAGACAGAGAGAGAAAGAGGGGGGGTTGAGAATGAGAGAGGCTGAGAGAAAGGGATAGAGAGAGAACTAGGAACTGACAAGAGGACGAGGGGTAGAGCGATGGGGATAAAGTGAGAGAGAGAAAGGGAGAGAAAGCAGAGGGGAAAGGGTCAATGAGGCATCCACAGTACAGCATCAGAGGAGAACAAGAGAGAGACCAATAGACAGAAAGGGGGAGCAGATTCAGTACCCAGATGTGGCTGTTTAGAGAGGGAGGGGCACCTGGGTCCACCTGTCTCTGTCTATCTGGGATTGCTCCCTCTCTGTTTCACTGTTCCTCGTGGCCCATGATTAATCACAGGCTGTCTGCCTTTAGTCAATCCTCTCTGGGGAGGACGTGGACACTAGGCTGGGGGGCTGCAGCCACACATAATGGGCCTGTCTATAGGAAACACATTAGGTCCCCAACACACACGGTGGGCACTGGGCCCTTATTGATGATGCCTGTGACAGATCAGGAAAACTTTGAACATGTGACATCATAGGTGAGATTGAAAGATTACCACAGGGGATAAGAGATGGCCTGTTGTCAGGGGCTGAGATTGGACAGAGAAATATGTGATTTGGAAATTACACAAACATTTGGAACTCAGAGCAAAATGTATTTTTGCAAGTTCAAACACTGTGTTTCAGAAGTAGACAAACTTTAACCAAGCAACAGACAATATGTCCAACTGTCTTCTTGAAATTCTCACTTTAACACCCACCCATAGAGGGAGAGAGAGGGAGAGAGAGGGAGAGAGAGACAGACAGGGAGAGAGAGAAACCATGGAAACTGTGTGTTTGATGTACTTGATACCTTTCCACCTATTCCGCTCCAGCCACTACCACGAGCCCGTCCTCCCCAATTAAGGTTCCACCAAACTCCTGTGCCCTAAATCCTGGAGCATCTGCCCCATCATGCTGTATGTAGACTCTGTGGGATGAAAGAACTAACATAGTTCATTCATACATCTGGTGTAATTATCACTAAACAAATAAGCTTTAAGCTAATGGGACCTAAAGTCTTACGTACATGTTTTCTTACTTGCACTACAAGTCTGGCAACATAATATATATAACGTCCCGAAATGTGCAGAACTTATACAATTGACAAATTCGGACTTTTCCTGGCGTGTTAAAATGGTCGTCAGTGCTGTGAGGCCCTGCAGTCTGTCCTGTCCAGTGTCACAGCCCTGCCTGCCTGCTGCCTACAGGCCCTCAGGGAGCCCTGTCTCTGTCACTGCCTACCCACACCACACTACGGCTGCAGAGATCAAACAGCTCTCTCCTCTCTGAGCTAAGGTTACGTATCTCAGGTTAGTTGGTGTGTGTGTGTGTGTGTGTGTGTGTGTGTGTGTGTGTGTGTGTGTGTGTGTGTGTGTGTGTGTGTGTGTGTGTGTGTGTGTGTGCGTGCGTGCGTGTGTGTGTGTGTGTGTGAGAGTATGTTGGGGTGTGACAGGTGACACTGAGGTGGTTAAGGGGCCGACAGGTTCTCATTGCAGTGATCAGGACTCCATTACTAAACCCATTGATTGTGTAGGGATGAATTAAAGGGCCTGACTCGAGAGGCGATTGGCCACACAACCACACACACTACCATTGTCCTCAGACATACAGGGAGTCTAGACCACCGCATAGTCTGTCTACCTCTTCCCACGCAAACAGCACCAGAATAACGGCTGTTGTCCTCTGGTACACACATAACTCGATTGGTATTTGTAGCATATTTAACTTTCTGTTTTAAAAAATCCAGACATTAAAAACCTACACTGTCTGACAAAATTACCATTGATGCAACATTGTAGCATTGTTACTTGCACAATTGTCACAGAACTGAGAGCCTGCAGTCAAACAAAAAAGTGAGGTTATTTACAACAGTAGATGAAGCCCATCTCCCCAAAAAAGTCTAAATCAACCAGGGACAATAAGTCCAGTGATGTCTGTGTTTTCTCGGTTGCCTACAGAATTGAAAGCACTTCATCAGCAAAGGAATGGGATTGGATCTTTCTTTGTTTACTGTTGCGGACCGTGATTCCTTTGGCATGACTCAAATGATCTTGTCAGGGCAATAAAGCTGACCACTGCTTAGTGGAGAGAAGTGAGGGGTAACGGAGACATGTGGCAAAGAGGAGAGAGACAGGTACAAAGACTGCAGGAGATGAAAGCAGAAAGAGAGAGAAATATAGAGACAAAGGAAGAGGGGAATGGATAGAAACAGAGGAAGAGAAGAAAGAAAGAGAAAAAAGGGAGAGAAAGAATGGAAAGAAATAGATGGAGGACGAGCAGAGCGAGGGAAAATGAAAAGGTAGGGGCAGAAAATGAGAAATACATGTGCAGGGATGCAGCGGGCGAGAGAGGGAGGGAGCTGAGAGAAACACAGACACGCAGAATTGTAATCGATTACCTATTTTTCAAAGTCACTTAAAGTGTCCAGAGTGTGGGGCTGTTAAGTAGTAGTGCTGGGGAATAGGAGTTGAGTATGCGTCGGCACGCTTGACTGGGAGACAGGCGGGGAGGAAGGGGGTTAGGCTGAGAGACACAGTGTGTGTGTGTGTGTGTGTGTGTGTGTGTGTGTGTGTGTGTGTGTGTGTGTGTGTGTGTGTGTGTGTGTGTGTGTGTGTGTGTGTGTGTGTGTGTGTGTGTGTGTGTGTGTGTGTGTGTGTGTGGGTGGGTGTGTGTGTTCAACAGTAGGGATGCATCCTAACATTGTCCCTGCTAGCTCCTTACTGATGAGTCTGTACTCTTGCAGGAAATAGTTGTGACAGGCCAATATCTGGGCAGGGATATGGGCCCCTGGAGGGCCCCTGGCTGCAGTATGCTGCTCTGCTCTGTGTTTATGTGTGTGTTGTCTTGGAGGGAGGTGAGACTGATCCATCACCAGCTCAAACAGGGTAGCAGCACATCACGTCACTAGACAAATACAACACTGCCCTCTGGGCAGTGTCAAGGACACAGACGTTCTGGGCTTAAGGATTTATTCTGAGCACAGAGCAGATAGCTAAGGCTTTATAGTGTTTAGGACTATAGACGTTATAGCCCAGATCTGCTGCCCTGTTCCTAGGTTACCTCCCAGGTAATAGCCCTGTCCAACTCCATTTGTACACAATGGACGAGACGCTTGTTGAGGACAGCTTTTGGAGCCATTATCAGGAAGGGTCCTCAGAGTCAAGCACACAAACAGGCAGGACCAAGAAAACCTGTTTGTGTGTTTGTGTTGTACCTTAGGAATGTTATTTGTCTGACTGTAGCACCTGTTTTAATTTGGCACATTTCTGTTACCTCAAACCTCAAAAGCGTTTAGTTGTCTTCCACTCAGTAGAACCCTGATGTCACTGCGTTCAGACTTGGCGTCATGGGGGCAGATAAGGACAACAGTGTCCCACTGCCTGTGTGTTCCTGATTTCAGGGCAGAGAGACAGGGAGGGCAGGGGGGACAGGGGACAGTGTCGCCCGCCACCCACCCACCCTCCTGCCTGCCTATACCTACACTGTTGTCACCCTGACACCCCGCCCCAACAGGATATCCTGTGTCAGGGTAGGCCCATTGTTCCTGGTCTAAGAATAGACCCGTCTGATTGGCCGACACGGGATCCAAAACAGCAAAGACAGAATGTTGTGTCACAAATGGCACCCTATTTCCTATATAGTGGACTACTTCTGACCAGGGTCCTGGGTCCATGGTATTGCACTATATAAGGAATAGGGTACCATTTGGGAATCAGAAAGACAGCAGCAGAGAGCGAGGAGGAAGTCCCCTTCATCCAGAGACCGAGGAGACTGAGGAGATATTTTTACTAGGAGACACTTTTAGCCCAGACGCCTCCTCTATACCTAGATATGACACACACACACTCAGAACTCATAATACACTCCTGTTTACACACACACACACACACACACACACACACACACACACACACACACACACACACACACACACACACACACACACACACACACACACACACACACACAGACAATGAACTGGCTCATTACATCATACTGTATGTCCTTCAAGCCCTTGTTTGAGTTCTCTGGGTTTTAAACATGTGTGCATGAGTACAGTATGCCTTTGCTGTGATATGTTTGAGATGACATAGAGCCAGAATGTGATCCATGGAGTGTGGCTGGGTTCAATCAGTCGCTCACTCTGTTAGTGTTAATGAGGTAACTGGAGACATACGTTAGGGCCCAGCGATTTTCAGTCCAGGAAAGTGAAATCTGAGGCACTTAATCCTGCTGCCCCATCCATCCCTCCCTCCCGCATGCCTGAGGGACACGGCCCTGTGGACAGATCTCATCCTAGCTTCCCTTGATGTCTCTCTTTCTCCCCTCTTTCTCCCTCTCTCTTTCTCTCCATCTTTCCTTCCTCCTCTCTATGTCTGTCTTTCCCCATATCTCTCTCTCTCTCTCTCTCCCTCTCTCTTTCTCTCCATCTTTCCTTCCTCCTCTCTATGTCTGTCTTTCCCCATATCTCTCTCTCCCTCTCTCTCTCTCTCTCTCTCTCTCTCTCTCTCCCCCTCTCCTTCTCCCGCTCCCTCTCTCTCTCTCTCTCCCTCTCTCTCTCCCTCTCTCTCTCTCTCTCTCTCTCCCTCTCTCTCTCCCTCCCTCTCTCCCTCTCTCTCTCTCTCTCTCTCTCTCTCTCTCTCTCTCTCTCTCTCTCTCTCTCTCTCTCTCTCTCTCCCTCTCTCTCTCTCTCTCTCTCTCTCTCTCTCTCTCTCCCCCTCCCTCCCTCCCTCCAGGTAAGAAGAAGGTGTCTCTGTATGACAGCCAGACGCCCATCTGTCCTATCTGCCAGGTGTTGCTGCGTCCAGGAGAACTGCAGGACCACATGGAGCAGGAGATGGAGCGCCTCACCCACATGCACCTCAGGTCAGACCCCTGCCATGTTACACCACACCGAGGGGGTTCAGCTGTACTCCTGGACCCCTAGATTACAACACCAGGGACATCCCCTGACTCCCTGTCCGCTCCTCTGCAATCCACAGTTCACCACCACAGCCATGGCATCAGAGTGATGCCTGCACCTCTGGGGCCATTACACGCTGTAGGGATAGAGCTGAATCACTCACTCAACTAGGTTTTCACATCTGCATCATTTGTAATGGCAGGGAGGGGCCACGTAGACGACAGTTCTTCCATGTCTCTACTGAGGGTACACTCTTTGAAAAAAGGTGCTGGATAATGGTTCTTTGGCTGTCCCCGTAGGAGAACCCTTTGAAGAACCCCTTTCCGCAGAGGGTTCTACATGGAACCCTAAAAGGTTCTCCTATGGGGGCAGCGGAAGAACCCCTTTTGAAACCATTTTCTCTAAGAGGGTACACTAGTACTCTTTAGTTGTCAGCTTTGGATAAGCTTTTGGAGAGACAAGAGCCCCTCCCCAACCCCTGGTATTCCTCCTAATACTGCAGTGATACCTAGGCTTTTGGAGAGACAAGAGCCCCCCCCCCCAGCCCCTGGTATTCCCCCTAATACTGCAGTGATACCTGGGTTTTGGGACAGACCAGAGCCCCTCCCCAGCCCCTGGTATTCCCCCTAATACTGCAGTGATACCTGGATTTTTGAAGGACTTGGTTAGCCAGGAAAACAAATCAACTGCAAAAATCCCTGACAGATGTTCATTCATCTCCTGGTCTTTGACAGAGCTTGTCCATGGTAAGTATGGGAGTAGATAAGAGAGATCTGGAGGTGGACTTACAGTATGAATGCCATTCTTACTGACTGTGGAGGCTTCAGCAGAGAGATCGCGGTTCACTTCAATAGTCACCCTGTGATGCGTCCAAAATGGCACCCTATTCTCTATATAGTGCACTAATGTACTTTTTATCAATGCCCTACTTTGGACCAAGGCCCATTAGGGCTCTGGTTAGTGCACTATATCCAGGTTTACAGTGGGATAAATCAAACTATTAACCCTTCAGATTGGAGGCTGCCATTTGAAATCATATTTCACCTTGATCGCGTGACCGAGCGCTCCTTACCCACCCTGCTTGATAGCACCACCTATTAACCCACCCAAGGCAAAGAGCTAGGAGCCTCACTTCTTCACTCCTCATGGAAACCAGAGCTTGTTGACTTAGGGCCTGCACGCCCTCCGCCACACATCTGAATGAATAATCCCTGTCACCTGCAGCAGTACATGTGTAACGCATAGCACCAGTGGCATGTTCCCCACTTGCTCTCTCAGTGTGTGTGTGTGTGTGTGTGTGTGTGTGTGTGTGTGAGGGACGTGTAACAGTGAGAGGGTAGAGAGGAGACGGGGGAGGGGTGTGTGCCTCTCCGCTCTCTTCTCCAGACTGTTATCCATCATGCAGCAGTGAGGAGTTATCATTTAATAATTAATAAAGGGCAGCGGCCCACCCTCTCCTCCAACCCCTCTTCTGCGGACACGGAGAGCCTGCCTGGCGGGCCCTGGTGGTCGATGGCAGCGGTTATTTAAAGAAATGGCGTCATCCTTCCTGGTTTGTCAGGGGCGGACACTGCTGAGCGTCACGGCCCCGTGATTTAGCCTCGCCTGCACCAGTCCCATTAACCCCATTGCGGTTGCCACGTGAATTATGCCTGGATATACCCCGGCAACGCACCGCCGTTTAGTCTTGTGGGGGAGGGATAGGAGAGGTCTTCATAGAGGAAGTGGGGGCAGCGAGAGAGAGAGAGAGGGAGAGAGAGAGAGAGGTAGAGATGGAGCGAGGGAGAGAGAGGTAGAGAGAGAGAGAGGTAGAGAGGGAGAGAGAGACAGAGAGAGAGGGAGAGAGGGAGAGACAGAGAGAGAGAGAGAGAGAGAGGGGTAGAGAGGGAGAGGGAGGGAGGGAGTGAGAGAGAGAGAGAGAGAGAGAGAGAGAGGTAGAGAGGGAGAGAGAGGGAGAGAGAGAGAGAGGTAGAGAGGGAGAGAGAGACAGAGAGAGAGGGAGAGACAGAGAGAGAGAGAGAGAGAGAGAGAGAGGTAGAGGGAGAGTGTCTAGTGCAAAGTGTCCTTGCTCCCGGCTGCCAGTCCAAGTTCTATGTTTAGCTCCAATACAATCACTGCTGGGCTTAATGGGAGAAATGATTTCCGTTAGATGATGAATCTCCGTTCAGACCGCGTTGGAGCTTTAATCTTTTCGTGTCTGTGTGTAAAGCGACGTCGGGTAATGGGGTTAGCTAAACTGGTCAGTTAGCTTTTCATAATTTCATTAATGTCTCTCACTGTATCGCCAAAAAGTATTTTCAAGATGGATGGTGATCCCTACCTCTGTGTAAACCCTTTTCTGCTCTGCCACAATGCCCCTAGCCTGTGGAACCCCATACAGAAGTTGGATTAGAAGGCTATGATAGGACTTCCAGACCCATCCACTCATCTGTAAAGAGTATAGTATGTCCTTACGACAGCAGGGAGGTCCTCCCGCTTCCATCTCTCTCTCTCTCTCTCTCTCTCTCTCTCTCTCTCTCTCTCTCTCTTTCTTTCCCTCTCATTTCCTCTCCCTTTCTCTCTCTCCCTCTCCCCCTCTCTCCTTCTTGCTCGCTCCCTCCCTTCATCCATCTCTCTCTCTCTCTCTCTCTCTCTCTCTCTCTCTCTCTCTCTCTCTCTCTTTCTCTCTCTCTCTCACCCCACTCTGCTGTCCCATTCCTCCTGCTCTGCCACAGTTGCCGGGCGAGGCACCAGCGTTACATTGGCGCACAGATCATTGGAAGTGACATGGTGAATTTGTGGCAATTTGTAGTAAATGTCCCTTTAATGATAGCGTTTCATTTTGCACCAAATGAGACGAGAGTGCATGTAAAATGGAGGAGGCTGTTTAAGATGTAGCATTAGGCAGATGGTGTGGGCCCGTCAGGGGCCCAGGAAGGGCCCTGAGTGGATGTGTGTGAGATTGGGACTAGCTGCCAGAGCCACTGGCTCCCCAGTGGCCTTGGCCGATGGGGCCGCCTCGCCTCTCTCATCCTTTTCCTCCACTCCTCATGTATGGACATGGAAATCTATCATGCCCTTTACACATCAGCCTGCTCACAGGGGCAGAGCAATCTACATATCCCTCCACCCCACCACCCATCCCCTCCACATAATCAATTTGCCTCCAACGGAGCGAGCTTGAGCTGGGTGGCGAACGACACGAATAGCGAAAAGCAATCTTTATCTCGAGCTTACAACCCCTCCCCCCAGACTGGAACTTTGACCATTTTCATCCTTTCTTTCTTTCTTTCTCTCCCTCTCCTTCCTTCCCTTTCTCTCTCTCTCTCTCTCTCTCTCTCTCTCTCTCTCTCTCTCTCTCTCCTTCCTTCCCTTTCTCTCTCTCTCCCTCTCTCTCTCTCTCTCCTTCCTTCCCTTTCTCTCTCTCTCTCTCTCTCTCTCTCTCTCTCTCTCTCTCTCTGTCTCTCTCTCCTTCCCTCTTTCTCGCTCCCTTTCTTTTTTTTGTTACTTGGTTTCAGTGGGATGTGTTTGGATAGGTCTGGGAGAGAGGAGGAGCAGAGGCGGTGTAGGGGTTATTGTAAAGGCATCCTATCAGGCCCCTATAGCCAACTGGCCGTTGCTAACCTTATCAACCAACAGTCTAGGAGATGAAAGCTTAGCATTCTGCCATAGCTGTCAAAGAGCAGTCAAAATCATGGGCAGAAATATCAAACATATTCAGTTCACATGAACTTCTACTGCTTTTATGGAGATTTATATGGCTGGAAAAAGATCCCTTTTCTTTGGTAAATCTGCTACACTATTCACATTTATCATTAACAAAACACATTTGAACTCTTGTTTCGGCAACCTCTCTTTCTCCCCTTTTCCCTCCGTCTTGTCTATTTTCTCTCCTGGCTTTGTTCCTCATTTCAAAACGATGTCATTGGTTTGACATGACAGGCTGGAAGCTTTTTGCCTGAGCGTTGACATCAAAATTCATTGAAATGGGCACGTGTGAAGAAGCCGCAAGAAGCCCCACCTGCACTCCTTCCCCATCCACCCCTCTCTCTCTCTGTTTTCTTTCATCTCGCCTCTCTCCCCTCCCTCTCTCTCTCTCCTTTCTGTCACCTCACTGTCACTGACAACAGCACCCCAGTGTTGAATCTCCTTGTTGTCGCTCCCTATCTGGTCCCAGCCACCAACAACAAGTCAGCTTTTGTTATTGTTTCTATGGAGTTTTAAGGTAATAAATGTAAAAACAGAAACACTCGACATTCAGGAAATAGATACTGTACCCTGCATTACACGGTGCCTGAGTATGTAACTACTGTTCATTCTTTTTGTCAGTACTCTTTCTTCCCAGTCCTTCCGAGTGTACAATACCCACAAATACAACTTTTCCACAATGCTTGAGTAGGCTCCTACTAGGTCTAGTCTTTAAAGGAATCAGACATGGTGGACACCCCCTCAACCCTCAGCCACTAAAACCTTTGACCTGTGTTAGTAAGAGTCTCTCTGCATGGCCAGTGTGGCCGGGGTCTCTCTTCCAGATTGATGGTGCAGTACATTAGTTACAGTGCTCTGAAAGCAGCAGGCCCTCCTGTCCTGTCTGTCGGGCCAGAGTGGAGGGATGAGTGTGACACAGCCTGCACAGAAACAGATAGAGACACAGCCCAAACAATGCTGCCTCACTCCCTACCTGCCTGTTTCACTGCCTGCCTGCCTGGCTGGTGGATTTATGATGGCGGTGAGTGCGTTTATTATCTCACAAACAGCATAGAGCCCGTGTGGCGATTTATCCCCTTTCAAGGTCCATCCCTGATTTGTGTTGGCAGATCAATCACGAGTGCCTCCACAGAGGGGCTAGGGGAGGGGACAAGGCTTATTACCTGATAAGGGAGGCAGGACGAGTGGTTGAACCCGCCCTCACTTGCCATTCATTACACCCATCTCTGGTTGCCTAACTGACCGGAACCTCAACCAATGGCCACGTTAGGATTTTTATCAGGAAGATAAGTATTTCTTCTTTCTGAGATTTGATTGTAAATCAACTCATCTCTACTTCCTGTTTACCTTAGTTGGTCTACTTAGTTTCCTTGATTCCTTCCTGCAACACCTCGTCTGTAACCTCCTGTATGAGGCCGCACCCCCTCCACCCCCACACCCCTCTTCCCCTCTCCAGTCGTCCACTCCGGGGACACGCTCGCCTGACAAATCACGTTGTCAGATTAGGACCTGGGCAAATTCAATTTCAGCGCCTTGCCAAAGCCGCTCTGAATCTGGGGCTGTGCATGGGACACAAAGCGAACATGACAAGGGTGACTTTTTTGTCACTTCGACCTGGCGCATCATAAAAATGTATCCTTGTTGCAGTGAAAGGAGAAGATAGGGAGGAGGAGCGAAATAAAGAAAGACTGAAATGGAGAGCAAAAGGGAGAAAGAGGAAGAGAAGCTAGACAGGGAAAGTAACAAAACAGAAGAAAACTGAGAAAAAATTAACACAAAATAAAATAAAATGAATGCCAAGAGGAGAGCCCCAGCCAACCTATTCATGCACAGGGAGACGGAGGGGGAATGATGAATATTCATGTCTCAGGGAGCAGGAGAGGGAATGATGAATATTCATGTCTCAGGGAGCAGGAGAGGGAATCATGAATATTCATGTCTCAGGGAGGAGGAGAGAATTATGAATATTCATGTCTCAGGGAGCAGGAGAGGGATGATGAATATTCATGTCTCCGGGAGCAGGAAGGGGAATGATGAATATTCATGTCTCAGGGAGCAGGAGAGGGAATGATGAATATTCATGTCTCAGGGAGAAGGAGAGGGAATGAGGAATATTCATGTCTCAGGGAGCAGGAGAGGGAATCATGAATATTCATGTCTCAGGGAGCAGGAGAGGGAATCATGAATATTCATGTCTCAGGGAGGATGAGAGGGAATGAGGAATATTCATGTCTCAGGTAGGATGAGAGGGAATGAGGAATATTCATGTCTCAGGGAGGAGGAGAGGGAATGAGGAATATTCATGTCTCAGGGAGGATGAGAGGGAATGATGAATATTCATGTCTCAGGGAGGATGAGAGGGAATGAGGAATATTCATGTCTCAGGGAGGATGAGAGGGAATGAGGAATATTCATGTCTCAGGGAGGATGAGAGGGAATGAGGAATATTCATGTCTCAGGGAGGAGGAGAGGGAATGATGAATATTCATGTCTCAGGGAGGATGAGAGGGAATGATGAATATTCATGTCTCAGGGAGGATGAGAGGGAATGAGGAATATTCATGTCTCAGGGAGGATGAGAGGGAATGAGGAATATTCATGTCTCAGGGAGGATGAGACGGATTGAGGAATATTCATGTCTCAGGGAGGATGAGAGGGAATGAGGAATATTCATGTCTCAGGGAGGATGAGAGGGAATGATGAATATTCATGTCTCAGGGAGGATGAGAGGGAATGAGGAATATTCATGTCTCAGGGAGGATGAGACGGATTGAGGAATATTCATGTCTCAGGGAGGATGAGAGGGAATGAGGAATATTCATGTCTCAGGGAGGATGAGACGGATTGAGGAATATTCATGTCTCAGGGAGGATGAGAGGGAATGAGGAATATTCATGTCTCAGGGAGGATGAGAGGGAATGATGAATATTCATGTCTCAGGGAGGATGAGAGGGAATGATGAATATTCATGTCTCAGGGAGGATGAGACGGATTGAGGAATATTCATGTCTCAGGGAGGATGAGAGGGAATGATGAATATTCATGTCTCAGGGAGGATGAGAGGGAATGAGGAATATTCATGTCTCAGGGAGGATGAGAGGGAATGATGAATATTCATGTCTCAGGGAGGAAGAGAGGGAATGACGAATATTCATGTCTCAGGGAGGATGAGAGGGAATGATGAATATTCATGTCTCAGGGAGGAGGAGAGGGAATGATGAATATTCATGTCTCAGGGAGGATGAGAGGGAATAATGAATATTCATGTCTCAGGGAGGATGAGAGGGAATGATGAATATTCATGTCTCAGGGAGGAGGAGAGGGAATGATGAATATTCATGTCTCAGGGAGGATGAGAGGGAATGAGGAATATTCATGTCTCAGGGAGGATGAGAGGGAATGAGGAATATTCATGTCTCAGGGAGGATGAGACGGATTGAGGAATATTCATGTCTCAGGGAGGATGAGAGGGAATGATGAATATTCATGTCTCAGGGAGGATGAGAGGGAATGAGGAATATTCATGTCTCAGGGAGGAGGAGAGGGAATGAGGAATATTCATGTCTCAGGGAGGAGGAGAGGGAATGATGAATATTCATGTCTCAGGGAGGATGAGAGGGAATGATGAATATTCATGTCTCAGGGAGGATGAGAGGGAATGAGGAATATTCATGTCTCAGGGAAGATGAGAGGGAATGATGAATATTCATGTCTCAGGGAGGAGGAGAGGGAATGATGAATAATCATGTCTCAGGGAGAGGTCTGATTTGATATGTCTCTCCCCATTGTCGACGGATGCCTTAGCCGGCCCGTTTAATATTTCCGGCCTTGTAATCAGTCATCTTCAATCCGCAATGTCGATGAGGCTGTGATTTGATGTAGACCCCGCTGGTCAGACTCTGGGGAGAGCTGCCCCCCCCCCCTCTTTCTACCTCCCCCCTTTCTTTCCATCTCTCTCTCCTCTCCTCCGCCTCTTTAATACAATGTTTACAAGCCAGCGCATTGTCCTCAACATATTTCAAAGTCCTAAGTGCCTGGGGCGTTTCACTGACAAATCAAATAACAGCAAAATCATTTATTTCCCGCTCCTGCCACTGGCTCTGCGACGGCGGTTAGGAAAGGAGGAGGAGAGGAGAGGAGAGGAGAGGAGAGGAGAGGAGAGGAGAGGAGAGGAGAGGAGAGGAGAGGAGAGGAGAGGAGAGGAGAGGAGAGGAGAGGAGAGGGGGTTAAGGGGTGGATTGGAGCGTCCAAGAGAATGATTACTTCAATAAAAAAAATGATATCCCAAATCTGCTTAGCAGTCGTACTTTGAGCTGTAATTGTTTCAAACACAGCATGGCCCAAGGGTGGGCAGATGGAGTGGCACTGGGGGAGAAAGGGGAGGATAGGCGGGTTTGAATCTTGCAGACGATTAAAAGTGTGATTTGTGTTTCTCGATGACTGACTGACCATTTGAGCTGTCCCCTGGGTATTGCGTTTTGTCTGAGTGAGTGAGGGGAGAAACAGTGCTGTCTCTCTGCCTGTGTGACTTTAAGCAGAATTGAGTGTTGAAAGAGGGGTGTCGTCTGCACAGAGACAGAGGACCGAGGTGTCACCTGAGGGGATACTGAGAAGAATATCACTTATATTAGGACAGACGCAGACATACAGAGAGAGAGGCATAAGAACATCCTAGAAAGACATGTGACCTCAATCAAAAACATATCTGTCTCGAAGTGCACCTCCCATTTGAATGGAAACACCCAAACCCACCCGTACTGCAAAAAGACATATCCAATAACCTGTCTAAATCGGTCTCTCTCTTTCCTCCTACAGTAAGAACCCATCACACGGACACAAGGACGGCAGTGTGGCTCCAGGAACTCCTAAGGTAAGAGGATTTACCAGCAGAACCTCTCTCAGACTCCACAGCCCCAATAAGACCATCATCGTTCCACTGACCAGCTCCCTGACCAGAACGATCTTCCTCTGAACTATCTGAGCCTTATTAGGCTACTGTACTTCAGGTCTGGATCTCTGGGAGGCTCCCACCGGAGCTCGACCAGGCAGTGTCTTAAGGAGACGTATATATCCTCCGGAAGGAAGGCTGTTAAGCTAGCTACTACTGTATCAGCAGAGTGACCGTGCTCCAGCAGGCAGTGGAGAGGGGACTGGAGGAAACTGCCATAGATGCACTTCCTATGGCTGTCTGAGTCCTCATTAAAAAGCAGATCCAATAGACCCTGGACAGAGCAGTTTCTGTGAACACCCAATAAGAACCCAAGGATAGGGAGACAAAGGACTCTGTAAGACTAAGGACTTAAAAAGGGACTCTAGCTGGGTCTATCTTCTCAGTAGACGCAGTGTTTCAGAGTGTTCACTTGGAGACACACCCCAAAGCCACATAGCATCCCTGTAGTCCGCTGGGACAGGGTATGTCTCTCTTATGTTAATAAGAGGTTTCATTCATGGTCTCTTAATGTTGCCACATTTAGCTCTGACACTGTTCTTCAGGCCCCTCACTGAATGTGCTGAGTGAAGGGAGATTGAGAGGGAGAAAGAGAGAGAGGGAGAGTCAGTGACAGAGAGAGAAAGGGAGAGAGTGACAGAAAGAGCGAAAGAGATATGAGAGTTTTTTAAAGTGTAGTCTGGAGCCAGCCGCAGTTGGCACTGGGGGAGAGCTTGATCGTCCCTCTGCAATAAAGGTAAGATTTGCTGATGGTATGTGTCCCTGCGGAGGGTAAAGATGCTATGAAGGATGTCTGTCTCTTAATGATCACTGTACCTGTCTGGTAAAAGGGGACCTTTAATATCTTTAACATCTTCAAAGACACGCTTTAATGTGCTCAACAGTGTTTCCACTACTCTTCATTCAACTGCCATTTCAGAGGACATTTACTGGGTTGAGATGAAATGGATGAACTTGATAAAGATATTTAATGGAGATTGGAGACAGGTTTTTATCAATACAAGCTCAGAGTCTCACCCTGCCTCACTATTACCTTCTGATGGTGCCTGGTTCAGAGTCAGACAGACAGGGGCTAGGGGAGAGTCAGACAGACAGGGTCTGGGAACAGTCAGACAGACAGGGGCTAGGGGAGAGTCAGACAGACAGGGTCTGGGAAGAGTCAGAGAGACAGGGGCTAGGGGAGAGTCAGACAGACAGGGTTGGGGAACAGTCAGACAGACAGGGGCTAGGGGAGAGTCAGACAGACAGAGTCTGGGAACAGTCAGACAGACAGGGGCTAGGGGAGAGTCAGACAGACAGGGTCTGGGAATAGTCAGACAGACAGGGGCTAGGGGAGAGTTAGACAGACAGGGGCTAGGGGAGAGTCAGACAGACAGGGTCTGGGAAGAGTCAGTCAGACAGGGGCTAGGGGAGAGTCAGACAGACAGGGTCTGGGAACAGTCAGTCAGACAGGGGCTAGGGGCGAGTCAGACAGACAGGGTCTGGGAACAGTCAGTCAGACAGGGGCTAGGGGAGAGTCAGACAGACAGGGTCTGGGAACAGTCAGACAGACAGGGGCTAGGGGAGAGTCAGACAGACAGGGTCTGGGAACAGTCAGACAGACAGGGGCTAGGGGAGAATCAGACAGACAGGGTCTGGGAACAGTCAGTCAGACAGGGGCTAGGGGAGAGTCAGACAGACAGGGTCTGGGAACAGTCAGTCAGACAGGGGCTAGGGGAGAGTCAAACAGACAGGGTCTGGGAACAGTCAGTCAGACAGGGGCTAGGGGAGAGTCAGACAGACAGGGTCTGGGAACAGTCAGTCAGACAGGGGCTAGGGGAGAGTCAGACAGACAGGGTCTGGGAACAGTCAGACAGACAGGGGCTAGGGGAGAGTCAGACAGACAGGGGCTAGGGGAGAGTCAGACAGACAAGGGTCTGGGAACAGTCAGACAGACAGGGGCTAGGGCAGTGTCAGACAGACAGGGTCTGGGAACAGTCAGACAGACAGGGGCTAGGGGAGAGTCAGACAGACAAGGGTTGGGGAAGAGTCAGACAGACAGGGGCTAGGGGAGAGTCAGACAGACAGAGTCTGGGAACAGTCAGACAGACAGGGGCTAGGGCAGTGTCAGACAGACAGGGTCTGGGAACAGTCAGACAGACAGGGGCTAGGGGAGAGTCAGACAGACAGTGTTGGGGAACAGGAGTAATTGTGGTTAGTGGGGGAAATGGGAGTAATGGAACAGGAGTAATTGTGGTTAGTGGGGGAAATGGGAGTAAGGGAACAGGAGTAACTGTGGTTAGTGGGGAAATGGGAGTAATGGAACAGGAGTAATTGTGGTTAGTGGGGGAAATGGGAGTAAGGGAACAGGAGTAATTGTGGTTAGTGGGGGAAATGGGAGTAATGGAACAGGAGTAACTGTGGTTAGTGGGGGAAATGGGAGTAAGGGAACAGGAGTAACTGTGGTTAGTGGGGAAATGGGAGTAATGGAACAGGAGTAATTGTGGTTAGTGGGGAAATGGGAGTAATGGAACAGGAGTAACTGTGGTTAGTGGGGGAAATGGGAGTAATGGAACTGTCATGTATTGTCATGTTGTGTCTTGTTTCTGTCCTTTCCCTTCACCCTGTCTCCCTCTGCTGGTCGTTATTAGGTTACCTTTTCTCCCCCTCTTTCCCCCAGCTGTTCCTTGTCTCCTCCTAACTACCTCGTCACCCCTTTTCCCACCTGTTCCCTTTTTCCCTCTGATTAGTCCTCTATATCTCTCTCTGTTTTTGTTCCTGTCTTTGTCGGATTCTTGTTTGTGTTATTCATGCCTGAACCAGACTATCGTCATGTTTGCTGCAACCTTGTCCTGTCCTGTCGGAATCTGCCGGTCCATCTGAGCCTACCTATGTTTTGTTATTAAAGAAGCTCTGTTTACGTTAATTCGCTTTTGGGTCCTCATTCACGCACCGTAACAGAAGAATCCGACCAAGAATGGACCCAGCGACTTCGGATCCTCTCCACTCTGCCGTCGAGATCCAGGGAGCGATGCTAGGCAGACACGAGCAGGAAGTGTCTGCTGCTCGACATGCCGTTGAGACCCTGGCCGCCCAAGTCTCCAACCTCACAGAACAGGTTCACCATCTCCGCCTCGATCCACCGGCCACTTCCAGGGCTTTCGAATCTCCGGAGCCCAGAATCAATAACCCGCCGTGTTACTCTGGGAAGCCCACTGAATGCCGCTCGTTCCTCACCCAGTGTGATATTGTGTTTTCTCTCCAGCCCAACACTTACTCCAGGAGCACAGCTCGTATCGCCTACGTCATATCTCTCCTTACTGGACGGGCTCGTGAGTGGGGCACGGCAATCTGGGAGGCAAGGGCTGAGTGTACTAACCAGTATCAGGACTTTAAGGAGGAGATGATACGGGTTTTTGATCGTTCTGTTTTTGGGGAGGAAGCTTCCAGGGTCCTGTCTTCCCTATGTCAAGGTAATCGATCCATAACAGACTACTCTATTGAGTTTCGCACTCTTGCTGCCTCCAGTGACTGGAACGAGCCGGCTTTGCTCGCTCGTTTTCTGGAGGGTCTCCGCGCGGAGGTAAAGGATGAGATTCTCTCCCGGGAGGTTCCTTCCAGCGTGGATTCCTTGATTGAACTCGCTATTCGCATAGAGCGACGGGTTGATCTTCGTCACCGAGCTCGTGGAAAGGAGCTCACGTTCTCCGTTGCCCCCCTCTCCGCATCACTACCATCTTCCTCTGCCGGCTCGGGTGCTGAGCCTATGCAGCTGGGAGGTATCCGCATCTCGACTAAGGAGAGGGAACGGAGAATCACCAACCGCCTCTGTCTCTATTGCGGTTCCGCTGGTCATTTTGTCACTTCATGTCCAGTAAAAGCCAAGAGCTCATCAGTAAGCGGAGGGCTACTGGTGAGCGCTACTACTCCTGTCTCTCCTTCAAGATCCTGCACTACCTTGTCGGTCCATCTACGCTGGACCGGTTCGTCAGCTTCCTGCAGTGCCTTAATAGACTCTGGGGCGGAGGGCTGTTTTATGGACGAGACCTGGGCTCGGGAACATAACATTCCTCTCAGACAGTTAAGGGAGCCCACGGCCTTGTTCGCTTTGGATGGTAGTCCTCTCCCCAGGATTCAGCGTGAGACGCTACCTTTAACCCTCACTGTTTCTGGTAATCATAGCGAAACCATTTCTTTTTTAATTTTTCGTTCACCTTTTACACCTGTTGTTTTGGGCCATCCCTGGCTAGTTTGTCATAATCCTTCAATTAATTGGTCTAGTAATTCTATCCTCTCCTGGAACGTCTCTTGTCATGTGAAATGTTTAATGTCTGCTATCCCTCCTGTTTCCTCTGTCTCTTCTTCACAGGAGGAGCCTGGTGATTTGACAGGGGTGCCGGAGGAATATCACGATCTGTGCACGGTGTTCAGTCGGTCCAGGGCCACCTCTCTTCCTCCACACCGGTCGTATGATTGTAGTATTGATCTCCTTCCGGGAACCACTCCCCCCCGGGGTAGACTATACTCTCTGTCGGCTCCCGAACGTAAGGCTCTCGAAGATTATTTGTCTGTAGCTCTTGACGCCGGTACCATAGTCCCCTCCTCCTCTCCCGCCGGAGCGGGGTTTTTTTTTGTCAAGAAGAAGGACGGGTCTCTGCGCCCCTGCATAGATTATCGAGGGCTGAATGACATAACAGTGAAGAATCGTTATCCGCTTCCTCTTATGTCTTCAGCCTTCGAGATCCTGCAGGGAGCCAGGTTTTTCACTAAGTTGGACCTTCGTAACGCTTACCATCTCGTGCGCATCAGGGAGGGGGACGAGTGGAAGACGGCGTTTAACACTCCGTTAGGGCACTTTGAATACCGGGTTCTTCCTTTCGGCCTCGCTAACGCTCCAGCTGTCTTTCAGGCATTAGTCAATGATGTCCTGAGAGACATGCTGAACATCTTTGTTTTCGTTTACCTTGACGATATCCTGATTTTTTCACCGTCACTCCAGATTCATGTTCAGCACGTTCGACGTGTCCTCCAGCGCCTCTTAGAGAATTGTCTTTTTGTGAAGGCTGAGAAGTGCACTTTTCATGCCTCCTCCGTCACATTTCTCGGTTCTGTTATTTCCGCTGAAGGCATTAAGATGGATCCCGCTAAGGTCCAAGCTGTCATTGATTGGCCCGTCCCTAAGTCACGCGTCGAGCTGCAGCGCTTTCTCGGCTTCGCGAACTTCTATCGTCGTTTCATCCGTAATTTCGGTCAGGTGGCAGCTCCTCTCACAGCCCTTACTTCTGTCAAGACGTGCTTTAAGTGGTCCGTTTACGCCCAGGGAGCTTTTGATCTCCTCAAGAATCGTTTTACATCCGCTCCTATCCTTGTTACACCTGACGTCTCTAGACAGTTCGTTGTCGAGGTTGACGCGTCAGAGGTGGGCGTGGGAGCCATTCTTTCTCAGCGCTCCCTCTCTGACGACAAGGTCCACCCATGCGCGTATTTTTCTCATCGCCTGTCGCCGTCGGAACGTAACTATGATGTGGGAAACCGCGAACTGCTCGCCATCCGCTTAGCCCTAGGCGAATGGCGACAGTGGTTGGAGGGGGCGACCGTTCCTTTTGTCGTTTGGACTGACCATAGGAACCTTGAGTACATCCGTTCTGCCAAACGACTTAATGCGCGTCAGGCGCGTTGGGCGCTGTTTTTCGCTCGTTTCGAGTTCGTGATTTCTTATCGTCCGGGCTCTAAGAACACCAAGCCTGATGCTTTATCTCGTCTCTTCAGTTCTTCAGTAGCCTCCACTGACCCCGAGGGGATTCTCCCTGAGGGGCGTGTTGTCGGGTTGACTGTCTGGGGAATTGAGAGGCAGGTAAAGCAAGCACTCACTCACACTCCGTCGCCGCGCGCTTGTCCTAGGAACCTTCTTTTCGTTCCCGTTCCTACTCGTCTGGCCGTTCTTCAGTGGGCTCACTCTGCCAAGTTAGCCGGCCACCCTGGCGTTCGGGGTACGCTTGCTTCCATTCGCCAGCGTTTTTGGTGGCCCACCCGGGAGCATGACACGCGTCGTTTCGTGGCTGCTTGTTCGGTCTGCGCGCAGACTAAGTCCGGTAACTCCCCTCCTGCCGGCCGTCTCAGGCCGCTTCCCATTCCCTCTCGACCGTGGTCTCACATCGCCTTAGATTTTGTCACCGGACTGCCTTCGTCAGCGGGGAAGACTGTTATTCTTACGGTTGTCGACAGGTTCTCTAAGGCGGCTCATTTTATTCCCCTTGCTAAGCTTCCTTCTGCTAAAGAGACGGCACAAATCATCATCGAGAATGTTTTCAGAATTCATGGCCTTCCGTCAGACGTCGTTTCGGACAGAGGTCCGCAATTCACGTCTCAATTTTGGAGGGAGTTTTGCCGTTTGATTGGGGCTTCCGTCAGTCTCTCTTCCGGCTTTCACCCCCAGTCTAACGGTCAAGCAGAACGGGCCAATCAGACTATTGGTCGCATCTTACGCAGTCTTTCTTTTCGCAACCCTGCGTCTTGGTCAGAACAGCTCCCCTGGGCAGAATACGCCCACAACTCGCTTCCTTCGTCTGCGACCGGGCTATCTCCTTTTCAGAGTAGCCTCGGGTACCAGCCTCCGCTGTTCTCATCTCAGTTCGCCGAGTCCAGCGTCCCCTCCGCTCAGGCTTTTGTCCAACGTTGCGAGCGCACCTGGAAGAGGGTCAGGTCTGCACTTTGCCGTTATAGGGCGCAGACTGTGAGAGCTGCTAATAAGCGTAGAACTAAGAGTCCTAGATATTGTCGCGGTCAGAGAGTTTGGCTCTCCACTCAGAACCTTCCCCTTAAGACCGCTTCTCGCAAGTTGACCCCGCGGTTCATTGGTCCGTTCCGTATTTCTCGGATCATTAATCCTGTCGCAGTGCGACTTCTTCTTCCGCGATATCTTCATCGCGTCCACCCGGTCTTCCATGTCTCCTGTGTCAAGCCCGTTCTTCGCGCCCCCGCTCGTCTTCCCCCCCCCCCATCCTTGTCGAGGGCGCACCCATCTACAGGGTCCGTAGGATTTTGGACATGCGTCCTCGGGGCCGTGGTCATCAGTACCTAGTAGATTGGGAGGGGTACGGTCCTGAGGAGAGGAGTTGGGTTCCCTCTCGGGACGTGCTGGACCGTGCGCTGATCGATGATTTCCTCCGTTGCCGCCAGGTTTCCTCCTCGAGTGCGCCAGGAGGCGCTCGGTGAGTGGGGGGGTACTGTCATGTATTGTCATGTTGTGTCTTGTTTCTGTCCTTTCCCTTCACCCTGTCTCCCTCTGCTGGTCGTTATTAGGTTACCTTTTCTCCCCCTCTTTCCCCCAGCTGTTCCTTGTCTCCTCCTAACTACCTCGTCACCCCTTTTCCCACCTGTTCCCTTTTTCCCTCTGATTAGTCCTCTATATCTCTCTCTGTTTTTGTTCCTGTCTTTGTCGGATTCTTGTTTGTGTTATTCATGCCTGAACCAGACTATCGTCATGTTTGCTGCAACCTTGTCCTGTCCTGTCGGAATCTGCCGGTCCATCTGAGCCTACCTATGTTTTGTTATTAAAGAAGCTCTGTTTACGTTAATTCGCTTTTGGGTCCTCATTCACGCACCGTAACAGGAACAGGAGTAACTGTGGTTAGTGGGGGAAATGGGAGTAATGGAACAGGAGTAACTGTGGTTAGTGGGGGAAATGGGAGTAAGGGAACAGGAGTAACTGTGGTTAGTGGGGGAAATGGGAGTAATGGAACAGGAGTAACTGTGGTTAGTGGGGGAAATGGGAGTAAGGGAACAGGAGTAACTGTGGTTAGTGGGGGAAATGGGAGTAATGGAACAGGAGTAACTGTGGTTAGTGGGGGAAATGGGAGTAATGGAACAGGAGTAACTGTGGTTAGTGGGGGAAATGGGAGTAAGGGAACAGGAGTAACTGTGGTTAGTGGGGGAAATGGGAGTAATGGAACAGGAGTAACTGTGGTTAGTGGGGGAAATGGGAGTAATGGAACAGGAGTAACTGTGGTTAGTGGGGGAAATGGGAGTAATGGAACAGGAGTAACTGTGGTTAGTGGGGGAAATGGGAGTAATGGAACAGGAGTAACTGTGGTTAGTGGGGGAAATGGGAGTAAGGGAACAGGAGTAACTGTGGTTAGTGGGGGAAATGGGAGTAATGGAACAGGAGTAACTGTGGTTAGTGGGGGAAATGGGAGTAATGGAACAGGAGTAACTGTGGTTAGTGGGGGAAATGGGAGTAAGGGAGCAGGAGTAACTGTGGTTAGTGGGGAAATGGGAGTAAGGGAACAGGGATTGAACAGGGACCGGGGTGAGGGGAACAGAACAGGCCCTCTGAGCGAGGCGTGACTGAGCATTCCCCAGTAGGTGCTTAGTATTCCGACACACCGTGTGAAAAATGAAGAAGCTGCTTAGAGATCACAGGGGCTGCTGCTTCCTGTGCCCAGTCTGCCTTCCAGACCTTCCTACCGGTTGTAAAGCGGATTAACCTCTCCCACTTCACAGCTGCCACAACGGCCACCCGCCCCCTCTCAACCACGCCATCGCCATAGCGACTCCGTGTCAGCCCTGTGCCTCTTAATCCTCGGGGTCAGGGGGCAACGGTACGGCAAGGCAAGATGAGGGGAGATGAGCACGTTATCTAACATGGCACCTCCCGTATCTAACGCTGGCGTCATTCTGTTAATTAGTCAACACATTACAAACTATTACACTCAAGTAGAATAACAAGTGGTAGTTATCAGAAGCTTGTGCTAATTGACACAGAGGCATTCAAAAATGCAGCGTTATAATGCTGTGTAGTAGGTAACAATTCCAGTTACATCAATGAATAAAAGCCACACAAATAAACAGCAGTTCCGTGACCTCGCCGTCCCGAAGCATAAAAAGACATGCATAATGCTTCATTTACTGTCCCAGCACTAGGGGTCTGCCATTTCTCACATATTAATATTAGATTATACTTGTCGGCCACTTAAGCCCCTGCTCTCTCCTCTCTCCTTGATTAATAGGAACACTTTGTAAATACAAATATTTCATAGCAGCCTTGTAAAGAGCTGGATCTCTGTCAACTCTTCCCCGTAAAGTAAGCACTATTTCCCCTTCCCCCTTCTTCCCCCCTTCTTCCCCCCTTTTCTCTAGTTCATTTGTGAAATAAACTCAATTAAGTTTTTCAGTGGGGCGGGCCTGTAATGTCGGAGGCTCTTTGGAGGCTGTCAGAAGAGGTTTATAGATGACCAAGGTGTCCTGTAATGTTGGCTTGTGTCCTCCTCCTCTCCTCCACTGCAGCATTCCCCCTCTTCTCTTCCTCTCACAACAACTGTCCTGCTCTTTCTCCCCAGTCTATGCTGTTGTCGGTGCACATCAAACGCGAGGGAGAGTCACCGGTGGTCTCCCCTCTCTCTTCTGAAGATGCCCACCACTCCGACAGATACCAGGTGAGCTGCTATGCTCGTGTGCCCTGCCTGGAGAAACGGGATGCATTCCAAATGGCAGTGGTACACTATGTAGGGAATAGGGTGCTAACTGGGACTTAAGCCAGGATGTTGCTCTTGGCCCACATATTAGGCATCATAATGCCATTTTCATATCCTGTCACATGACAAGAAATATGGATTAAAGCCACTATGAAATGTACTTCTGGGAAGATAAAAGGAAAAGTCGAAGGAAAGAACATCAATGGATGGACCTTGCTACTCTCTGTTTGGATGGACCCTGCTACTCTCTGTTTGGATGGACCCTGCTACTCTCTGTTTGGGAGGTTAACTGATTCACATTAGGCAAACTCATGTGGCGATGGTTGAGATGATGTTGAGGTGGTAATTTGTTGTTTTAGTGTTGAACACACAGCATTGACTCAGCCAATCATCTGGCTCTCACATCTTATCATGGAGTGGATCAGGCATCAGCCCAGCTGCCTACCTCCTTCTATCCTCCCTGGTTATGTCCCAAATGGCACCAAATTCCCTTTATAGTGCACTACTTTTGACGGAGCCCATAGGTAGTGCACTGTATAGGGAATAAGGTGTCATTTGGAATGCAGCACCTCAGTCCTCCCACTATCTCTGGCAAAGATTTGCCGAGGCTGTAATGTGTTTCCCTGTTCAGATAGGTAATCACCCACAATGTACCTCAAGCAATGCTCTTATGCTCCCTAAGCCTGGATGGTATCTCTTCTGGTCCACCACGTCCTTGACATGTCTCCCACCTCATTCTGCTGGAGGCCTCACCACTACAGATAGGCTTGCGTCCCAAACAACACCATACTACACAACAAAGTGCACTACTTTTGATCAGACCCCTATGGGCCCTGGTCAAATGTAGTGCACTATATAGGGAATAGGGTGCCGTATGGGACGCTGGCATAGATTAGTTAGGATTAAACTGCTTCATACAGCACGGTGTTTTAACCTAAGTTATAAGGTTATGATGGAGCTTTATTTTTTTTACATCTCAAAGTTTGGTATTTCAAACTCATACAGCAGTGATTTATTATTTGGGTTAAGTGGCTTTTTCCCTTCTACCATAAAGTAAGAGCTATGAAGTGTAAGACATCATATCCATACATTGACACGCCTATTAAAGGGGCTGTGGTGAAAGTATATATTTTCATTAGTAAAGCTGCTGCTGAAACCATTTCAGGCAAACGATTAAACAGATGCCTCTCCCCCCCCTTAAATGTTAGATTTGTTTCTTTTTTTGTTGTAACATGAGCTATCATGTGGTTGTGTAAGCCATTTAGATATTTTTCATCCAACATGGCACCCTATTCCCTGTATAGTGTGCTATATTTGACCAGAGTCCCATGAGTCCTGGTCAAAAGTAATGCACTAAGTATGGAATAGGGTATACTTTGGGACGCTGCATAGTGGATCATCATATCATGGGCAGGTTGTATATGAGCACAACGCAAGTGTCAGTGTAAGAGGCCTCTCTGCAATATGATGGACGATCCACTCGCTAGTAGTTTGAACTTGTGCCCACACTCTGTGCCATTGTCAGTGAGTGGGCATCCATCCACTGACTGGCCCTGCTGGTGTCAGCACATAGCCTACCCACTCTGAAAGAGAGGGGAGAAGAAAGATAGGTGGTCCCATTTAACCCGTATCGTAGTGGTATTCACAATCACTGATCATGCCTGTCAGTTTCAAACAGGTTTAGACGGGGATAATTCCTAGCCTATTTCCTATGTCACTTTCATATGATGAGAAAATGATTAAACACAAATTTTCATGAAATGAAAGTTTGAACTATTAGTATTGTCTGCAAAAAAAACGACGTTTAGATATGATGCACGGAACTAGTTTACCCTACAAGTTGCTTGAGACAAACTTGAATCAATCTTAAAATCTCAAATCAAATGAACTTCCATTGAAGTCACTGTATTACGTATTGCTGCTCCCTAGTGGCCAATGGTGGAACAACATCGGGCGTCCTCTGAACTTTCACTCCTATGTTTAGTCACATGACACGCGTCAAGCCAACATGGCGACGGTGATATACAAAGCTGCTTTGTAGGCGCCACATTCAATCCTTTGGCATCCTTATAAAATTATTGATACAAAAGTGTATTCATGGTGCGGTGTACTACCGGGAGGCTTAAATGATAGACGGGTAAAAGTGAGTTTGTCGGCTTGAAAAGGCTTTGAACGAAAAACTTGCGACCCTGTTATGGAAGAGACGAAACAGCCCATAAAAGAAGTACGTTTTTGTTTACTATCAAGCTTAAACTTGCAGGGTACTCTGTAGAATCCAAATCAATCCAGCCCTGAACTGCTACTAATGTATCTATAAACAATATAAATTGAAAGGTCCATATCTAATGCATATTTTGTGTGTTTCCTTTCTTCCTAATTTTAGACGTTTTTAAGAGTGCGAGCAAACAGGCAAACGCGGTTGAATGGTATGTATACATTTCCTTTTTCTTTGTAAAGTTACTAATTATTCTTCATAAACATCTTACACATTTGTATTTTTTAAAAGTACATTTCTGGTACAACATCCTGTAGAATTCGTAAATATTGATTTTAAGCCAGGTATATCTTAATCTGCAACTTCTCACAGCCAACGTGTATGCAATGACATGATTGGAGCCAAGCTCATTTTGGTGAAAATGGTGCCAAAGGCTTGTGAAATTATTAAGGCTATTTCCTAAAACCAAACATTTCCTCATCAAATAATCTTCTGTTCATATTTATTGAGTAGCCTATGATTGTCATAGAACAGTACTGAAAAAACCTGATTGCTCAACCAAATATCATCCACACTACAGTTGGTGGAATTGTCAATCAAAGTTGAAGCAGCAAGCAACTGGGGGGGCGAATGTGCATCTTAAGACTGTGAGAACAGAGTCATAGTGTAGGTCTGGATGGACCGGCTGACAGAGTCAGTCCGTGGACCCTTGACCAGGTTGTGTTTGGTTTGACCATGCATTTCTACCCTGCATAGCCATAACCTTGGCTCCGCCATCTATATAACACATTATGGTTAAGTATAGCCAGTGGCCCATGTTGAACAAAGCCCTGTGTGGCCTTGCTGACAGCCCTTCACACTGTGGACCAGCTCCAGGCTTTAGCCTACATTACAGCTACAGAGCCAGGCCTGCCCCTTGTTGCCCAACTGAGTGTGATTTCAGGGCTGGCTGGTGGGGGGGTCGGGAGTCCTGGCTGCCGTTGTGTGTCTCCGTCCCTGCTGTTCCCTTGACCTAGCGCCTACACGAGCAGAGGATCTATTAACCCTTGACCTTCTTGATATGTTGACAGTCGATGACCTCTGCTGGTGCAGGCGCTACGCCAAGGAAAGTGTCAAAAATGCTCCCCTTGGACTGCACAATGGAGCCCCCTTTGCCCCCTGCTGCATTGGCCACGGTAAGAGCCTGCCCCCACGTCCTCTCCCCAACACCCCCTCTGTCAGCCAGCAGCCCCAGGCTCCCTCTCTGCCTCCATTGGCATTTGCACCAGCCTCGGCAGCAGCCACAGTGCTGCTATGAAAAGAAACGCTGCCGACTTTGTTTAAACTCAAGCCTCCATTAATGTCTATTACCTCTCATGTGGAACCTGAATGATTCTGAGGGGGAGGGGGGATGGGGGACGACTCGTGCCGGGCCTAATTAATCGTCCCTTTCTGTCTGCGTTTAATGAAGCCCTACTCGATTACCATCACCCGTTCCCTGGCCTGGGAGAGAGATTATTAGTAGCTGTCCCAATCTCCCCAAAGTTATGGCGCGTTGTCCTTCCTCCTCTCGCCATCCCTCCTCGGGTCCCCCTTGGCCCCTTTCGCAATCACAGCCACCTAAAAATTAATGTCCCCGGACGCCATTTGCAGTTTAGAAAAAGCGACAAAGACTTACGGCGCATTGGCCACTGTTCTGCTGTGTTAAATTTCAAATTATGCAGTGGGAGGAGTTGTCGACTAGTGCTGTAGAAGGATTGTTGAGTCACGTGACCTAGACCTACAGTAGGCCATCCTTACCCGTCCTATGGAGAGAGGGAACCTAGTTCAGGCCTATCGTCTCCTAAAACAATGTTAGTTTCTATGAGGAGAGTAAATTACCATATCCTGTGAAAAAAGAGGAGGAACTTGCTCAATGTTTAGCTTCTCCTCACTGGTTGAAGAGAATAGATTGCCCTCTTTTTTGTCATCACGGCATGGTGTTAGAACATTAGACTGTAGTCTCCTGGGCATCTCGGAGTAAGAGTGCTGGTCTAGGATCAGGTTCCCCCTGACCATGTAATCTTATTCATTTTTTGTCTGAAAGGCACAACTGAGACACGTTATGAATACGGTCCTGACGTTAGACTAGTTGTGGCGCTGAGGAGGATTGTCACAGCGGCATCTCCACTAGCTGTTGTAATTCCTGATCTTCCGGTACCAGACACTGGCATCTTCTAAGAGACCTGGGGCGCATCGATTCCTCACCACTCCGCTGACCCGCATTATTGCCCGCGAGACAGCAAACTTCTCTGACATGTTGTGAATGCCAATAGCGTTCACTGCTGCTCTTCTGCCAAGCAGAGGAGAGACACAGTACACAGCTGGAGGACAGAGGAGAGACACACAGTACACAACTGGAGGACAGAGGAGAGACACACAGTACACAGCTGGAGGACAGAGGAGAGAGACACAGTACACAGCTGGAGGACAGAGGAGAGACACAGTACACAGCTGGAGGACAGAGGAGAGACACACAGTACACAGCTGGAGGACAGAGGAGAGACACACAGTACACAGCTGGAGGACAGAGGAGAGACACACAGTACACAGCTGGAGCATAGAGGAGAGACACACAGTACACAGCTGGAGGACAGAGGAGAGAGACACAGTACACAGCTGGAGGACAGAGGAGAGACACACAGTACACAGCTGGAGGACAGAGGAGAGACACACAGTACACAGCTGGAGGACAGAGGAGAGACACACAGTACACAGCTGGAGGACAGAGGAGAGACACACAGTACACAGCTGGAGGACAGAGGAGAGACACACAGTACCCAGCTGGAGGACAGAGGAGATGAAAAACCCCCCAATAGACTACCACTACCATGAATTTACAATATATTTTTCGTCCATGTCAAATGCCGGTTGCCATATTGAAAGAGAGCCTGGTTGTGACAGAGGCATTCCGCTGGGCTGTATTGCCTGCTATGAGCCCATTATCCACACTGACAGGGGGTTTAATTTGATCAAATAAGGCTATATCATTAGGCTATATCAGATTCTAATCAAGAACATTCGGTTGATTGTGTTTTTTGGGTTGCGTACTCTTTTTCTGCATTTCAACCAATCATGTCATTGTAGCCACATCGCTGTCTGCTGAAGTCAATGGACCTACCGATGTGATATTTTAGTACGGCACTTAAAACAGAAATACAAAAACAAGTCCCAGATTGCTGTGTATTTTTTCATGATTCTAACCACCTCTTCCTCTGCTTCTTTGTGTTTCAGCCCGGATTGGGAAGATGAAACGCAGGAAGCCAGAGGATGGGCAGGTATGTCCACTGTGCAGCGCGCCGCTGGCAGGGACCGAGGAGGAGATGAGTAGGCATGTGGAACAATGTCTGTTCAAGGTAGCCTCACGTCCCTACCCGTACCCTCAGCCACAGGCCTCTAGTCAACCAATCACCATCTTTCTAGTCACTAGTCACCACCATGCTGTCTAGTGTCTATCCACTCTGCTCTCGCTCTTTCCCCTGGATCTGACAGAGCGTACACACTACTTGGAAATGACATAGATATGACATAGACTCAGAACACATTGAAACAGTAGCCACCAGGGCTTCGTTGCCTGACAAGCTCTTATTTTACTTCTCCTCCGAGCACTGAATCTAGCTTACTCCTGTCTTAAAAAGGAGCTTTTCTCTTTGCTCTATGTCGATGACTTGTAGTACCAGTTAGATGTTCAACAGAAAGAATCATCAGTCTAGGAAAACAGCTCTCTCTCCTGTCAAATAGTTAGCCCACCTCTCTCCCCTGTAGGAAAATCTTCTTCCTCCTCAGTATCTCTGCTTCCTAAATAGAATAGATGTGAGGCCTCCTGACCAACACAGTTTCATGCTCACTGCCATTGTAGCCACTTCTCCTTCGCTCACAGAATAGGATAGATGTATTTATACTAATCATGCTCTCATAAACTTGGCTGTAACGTTGGTCATGATGCTCCACTTGCCCCCCTACTTTGGTGATGGTCTTTCCAAATCTTACAGATGCATTAGTTGTAGTTTTACTAACACCTATTGTGCATCATAGCTAGTTTTGTATTAATCTATATTATTCAATATTTGTATTTTAATGAATACAAAGATTACTGATCATTTTCTATTTTTATTTTCTATGTATTTTTTCCACTCCAAGCCCTACCCCGTGTCTGGGTCAGTGTTGACAGTGTCTTTGTTCTCTCAGAGGGAGGGTGTGTTTGCTGAGGATGACTCTGCAGACATGGACGGAGAGAACGGGACACGCTTCGAGGAGTACGAGTGGTGCGGCCAGAAGAGGGTCAGAGCTACCACCCTGTTGGAAGGAGGCTTCAGAGGTACACTATGCACTTCAACCCTATGGACCCGATCAAAAGTAGTGCACTATAAAGGGAATAGGTGCCAATTGGGACGCAAATACATTTTTCACTCTAAGAAAATCAGTCTACTTTGGTCCTTACATTAAAATGACAAAACATTTGTGCAACATTTGAGCAATAACAAAGTGTTTAGGGTAGTTGAAAGTATCCTACCGATAAGAGTCAAAAGCCAGTAACCCAAAATGCCTTCCAGCACGCAACAGGACCCACTCTGAACAACATTCCCTGCTAGTCACAATTCTCCTTCAGTATAACAACAGGTTGAGTCTGTGTATCATTGCCTTTTTAAAAGGACGTGGCTGGGTGCAGAGAGGCTAACATGCCCAGGGCTGCAGCCAGACATGGTGGACAGCTTTGGCTCTGTTTACCAAATTACACCCTATTCCCTACATATTGCACTACTACATAGTGCACCCTATGGGTTCTGTACACAAGTAGTGCACCTGAATAGGGTGCCATTTGGGACACGCCATATCTGTTTCTCCAGCTGCAGTGTGTGTCCATGTAGCCCCGGTCCAGACGGGGGACAGCCCAGTCCGGTCCTGGCCCCAGCCCTTTAGGAGGGAAAGGAAAACACATTTAGCTGTGCAATTGACCCGTCTGAACCTGTGAGGAGTGGTGTGTGGAAGGGAAATGGGCCAGTGACCCCCAGGTTCCCCTCAGCCCAGCAATGCAATTATAGCCCTGGACCTAAAGCTGCCCACTAGGGACCATAGGCTGCTCTCTCCTCCGACACCCCCCCCCCCCCCCCCCCAAAACGTATCTTATCTTATGGGAGGGCTAGAATTGAATATCAAATCGGTAATCATTGACAACGAGACATCAGTGGGATATTGACTGGAATGCTCAATAACCTGTAAGTTATGTCTTTTTAATTTCCCAGTACAATACAGGGACTTTGAAATGCAGGCTGTGATTTAGATGCTGTAATGAATTGATCCAGCCTAGCCACTGTGTGCTCACCTAAATGATTTGTGAATATTTAGAAGGCCATTGGTCCATGATCAATAGCTAGTGTAGTCCGCTTGATTGGACAAGTGTATGATTTGGCCATAGGTCAGCATTCATTATCTCATGTCCAACAGACAGGCCTTTGCTTCACTGCTAGAGAGAGCTATGAAAATGAATTTGCCACAGGTCCTCGTGGTGTGAGTCTACAGATCACAGGAAAGCGAAGAGTCCTCTTCTTCTCTAAGGGCCCCTTTAAAACTCTCAAAGTCCCCAAATTTGATCCAGGCGGTAAAACTGCATTACAAAGCCCAACAAGACGTGTGCCTTTTGGCCCCTCTCTCTCGCTACAAACCTGACCAGACAGACATCAACAGCCTACAGATCAATTTGATATCTCGACTGAACCTCCTGAGCAGGAGGCTGTCTGTCTGTCCATTCATCTAATGAGCAGCAGACCCCTTCTGGCTGGCTGTGATAGCCCGGCGTCCTGTGATGTGACACAGATAAGGGCTGGTCAAAGCCAGAGGTGCTTTCTGCTGCTCTTAGCCAGCCTGGGGAGACCACTTGAAAGCAACCCCCCGCACCCCCTAGAAGCTCAGAAGGTGGATTTGCCTTGAAAGCTTTGCTGCAGTCAGCCTTGGTTCAATGGGCCCAGCCAGGCAGAATCCACCATCTACCCGGCCCAGGGGGGGTGGTTGATGCGGGGAGGAGAGACAGAGATGAGGGGCTTCAATGGGATAAGAGAGGCCTATCCTCTGTGAGCCACCAGCACCACCACCGCCACCTCTCTCGCTTTGAGGGGAGGGAAGAAAGGCAAAGGGAAGCCGTTTAAACACCACAGAAAAGTCGAGGACCAGGAGAGAGAGGGAGGAAAATCGAACAGGATCACTTTCTGCTTGAGACGTGTGGGGCCCAGCCCTCACATGGTCCTCCTGTGTACATGACTTATGAGGGCCTGAGAGAAAAGCACTAAAGGCTGATGTATTGAGGAAGAGGGTCAGATCTGATCCCAGCAGCCTGATAGTGAAGACCAAGGCTAAGTGAGCCGATCCTGGGAGAGAGGATTTGGGGCCGCTGACTGAAGATGACAGCGGGGACAGAAGGCACTCTCTGCTTTGTAAACAGGCTTTAAAGATGGCTGCCATCTCTGTCCCATCATCTCTCCAGACGTGTCCTGTAAATGCCAGAGAGAGATGATGGATATTACCAGAGCCGACTGGGGTGGACTGATAAGGGCTATAAGCACCATGGCAACCGGCTGTTATTGGTCAGACTGTCTCTCATGTTGATTGGTCCCTTGACCCTCCCTCGCCACTCGCTCAGAACCTTAGCGTTGTCTCTGTTTCATCTCCAGATGGTGGTGACATATGGAGATAGGTGTTCCGTGTCACAGTCACGTCTGTGTTACACAGGGAAGAACACATGTATTTGACATGTTCATGTCAATAAGATGCACAAGATTGATTATGATAATGAGTGTGGAGGATATGCGAGGGACAGGTGCCATTTAGGTGCACCTGTGTAGTGTGTGTGTTAAGGGCTGGAAAGGGTCGGAAACTTTCCAGTATATTTCCGGGAATTTTCCATGGGAAGTTAAGCCCGGGAATTTTGCATCAATTCATCAAGAAAGTTAGCTTATAACAGTGAACCTTTTTTGTGGGATACACATAAGGCCATTCTAGGTCTTGTGGCATATTTTGGTTAAACTATCCCCAATTGAATTGCAACCCTCTGCATGCACAGTGCATTCTTCCATCACATGCACAGCTGATTCTCAAGATCTTACACTAATGAGATGCTTTTGAGCCCACACTACTACATTGTCTGAGCCAAGGACTACATGCTTTATGATAATTTTTGATTACGATACTGGGTGGGTTGAATATATTTTATATGACATACATTATTTTTTGTTAACTCGTAAAAGAGTAGCCTACAGCAAAGTGTGTTTAAAATCATTGCTAACATGTTAACAATTTCTGCTGGTTAGTTTTTTCTACCATGTGGGTTTTAGCTTGCTTGAGCCTGCTAACTGAGTGTTAATTCACCTGTTTCCATACATGTTTCATTTTAAAACATTTATTATAAAGGAGTTGTTTAATCTAACCTGTTAACTATTTGTCTGTACATGGAATTGTATTTCTTTTTTTACATTTTTTTTCTTCTAATCTTTACAGCAAAATGCCACGGGCACTATCTGATGTGTGTAGACATTTCACTGCAGCCAATGTAGAAGGAAAAGCTGTGTACATTTGCCAAATCATATGTGAAAAATGCAACAAAGATGCAGAATCATTCTGGCCAAGTGCATAAAGAGTCAGGTGTTTTTTTTACTCAATGGAGGAACGTAGTCATAGGATTGCTGATGAATGTCCTGCTCGAGCTGTGTATGCAACTGGTTCACTAAACTTATCTTATAAAAACAATCAATCAATCATAATCACTAGTTATAACTACACATGGTTGATGACATTACTAGTTTATCTAGCATGTCTTGCGTTGCATATAATCGATGCAAAACTGGAGGATGATTTAATAAAAGCGCATTTGCGAAAAAAGCACAATGGTCGACTGTACCTAACCATAAACACCAATGCCTTTCTTAAAATCAATACACAGAAGTATATATTTTTAAACCTGCATATTTAGCTAAAAGAAATCCAGGTTATATTAACCAGGTGAAATTGTGTCACTTCTCTTGCACGCAGTTTGGGCAGCCTGGCTCATTGCGAACTAATTTGCCAGAATTTTACGTAATTATGACATAACTTTGTGCAATGTAACAGGAATATTTAGACTTAGGGATGCCACCCGTTAGATGAAATACCGAACGGTTCCGTTTTTCACTGAAATAATAAATGTTTTGTTTTTCGAAATGGTAGTTTCTGTATTCGATCATATTAATGACCAAATAATCGTATTTCTGTGTGTTATTATGTTATAATTAAGTCTATGATTTGATAGAGCAGTCTGACTGAGCGATGGTAGGCAGCAGCAGGCTCATAAGCATTCATTTAAACAGCACTTTCGTGCATTTTGCCAGCTCTTCGCAAGCACAGCGCTGTTTATGACTTCAAGCCTATCAGCCTAATGGCTGGTGTAACCGATGTGATATGGCTAGCTAGTTAGCGGGTTGCGCGCTAATAGCATTTCAAACGTCACTCGCTCTGAGACTTAAGAGTAGTTGTTCCCCTTGCTCTGCATGGGTAACGATGCTTCGAGTGTGGCTGTCTGTGTTTCTGGTTCGAGCCCAGGTAGGGGTGAGGAGAGAGACGGAAGCTGTACTGTTACTGGCAATACTATAGTGCCTATAAGAACATCCAATAGTCAGGTATAGGTAAAGGTATATGAAATACAAATGGTATAGAGAGAAATAGTCCTATAAATACTATATTAACTACAACCTAAAACCTCTTACCTTGGAATATTGAAGTCTCATGTTAAAAGGAACCACCAACTTTCATATGTTCTCATGTTCTGAGCAAGGAACTCAAACGTTAGCTTTTTTACATGGCACATATTGCACTTTTACTTCTCCAACAGTTTGATGTATTATATGAAGTTAAAATAAGTGTTCATTCAGTATTGTTGTAATTGTCATTATTACAAATAAATAAATAAAAACCGGCCGATTAATCGGTACCAGCTTTTTTTTGGGGTCTTCCAATAATCGGTACCGGCTTTTTTTTGGGACCTCCAATAATCGGTATCGGCATTGAAAAATCATAATCGGTCGACCTCTACTCACAGGCAATGTGTATTGGAAGATATTTCTGAATGTTCTTTGCCCAGCATACACCCCTCCAACCAGACATGCTTTATCTACTCATTTGCTGGATGCAGCGTTCAAGTGAAGGTCAAGCAAATCATAGAGAAAGCAGACTGTATTGCAATCATCTCTGATGTGTGGTCAAATGTTTGTGGGCAAGGAATAATTAACTACTTCATCTCCATCCCGCAACCAGTATTCTACAAGAGCACAGATGCCAGGGAAAACAGACGAAGGCAGTCATCATTGACCTTGGACCACAGAAGGTATATGCACTGGTGACAGAAAATGCTGTGAACATGAAGGCTGCTTGGTCTAAAGTGGACGAGTCCTACCCTCACATCATACTCATTGGCTGTGCTGCTCATGCATTCAATCTGCTCCTCAAGGACATCATGGCACTGAAAACAATGGATACACTCTACAAGAGAGCCAAGGAAATGGTTAGGTATGTGAATGGTCATCAAGTTGTAGTAGCAATCTACCTCACCAAGCAAAGTGAGAAGAATAAGAGCACCACATTGAAGCTGCTCAGCAACACCCGTTGGGGTGGTGTTGTCATCCTGTTTGACAGTCTCCTGGAGGGGAAGGCGTATCTCCAAGAAATGGCCATATCACCGTTTGCTGATGTGGACAGCTCCATCAAGTGGATCCTCCTGGATGATGTGTTTTGGGAGAAAGTGGTAAGCAGCCTGAAACTCCTGAAACCTATAGCAGTAGCCATTGCACGGATTGAGGGAGACAATGCCATCCTTTCTGATGTTCAGACTCTGCTTGCAGATGTAAGAGAATAAATCCGTACTGCCCTGCCCACTTCACTGTTGCTCCAAGCAGAGGAAACTGCACTTCTGAAATGCATCAAGAAGCGTGAATACTTCTGCCTGAAGCCTATACACGCGACAGAGTACATGTTGGACCCCAAGTATGCTGGCAAGAGCATCCTGTCTGGTGCAGAGCTCAACAAGGCCTATGGTGTCATCACTACTGTGTCTCGCCACCTTGGCCTGGATGAGGGCAAGATTCTTGGCAGTCTGGTGAAGTACACTTCCAAGCAAGGGCTTTGGGATGGAGATGCAATATGGCAGGCGTGCCAGCATATCTCATCAGCCACCTGGTAGAAGGGACTTTGTGGATCTGAGGCTCTTTCCCCTGTTGCCTCCATCATCCTCCAAATTTCACCAACATCAGCCGCCTCAGAGCGCAACTGGTTCTTGTTTGGGAACACACATACCAAAGCACGCTACAGGCAGACCAATACAAGGGTTGAAAAATTGGTGACCATCTGGGCAAATTTGATGCTTTTTGAGCCTGACAATGAGCCATCCTCAACAGGGTTGGAAAATGACAGTGAAGAAGAGGCCTCAGAGTCTGATGTTCAAGAGGTGGACATTGAGGAGGTCCAGGGAGAAGACATGGAAGCCTGAGAGGAAGACAACCAAAGCTTTAGTTTCTAGACTATCATTTTACAGATGTATGTTGAAAATGTTTTTGGGAGATGTGATGGATCATTGGGGATCATTCAATATTCCCTTTAGTGAAGAGTAATTTAATTAAAGTTCCAATTCATAACTAAATTACTATTTTTTTCTATTGGAAGGATTTAATCATTTGCAATTATGTAAATTTATGATAAGGTAAAAGGTTTATGTTTCTGTCTTGATATGGTAAATGTATCCAATGCAAAAAAAACATTACATTTAAATGGTATTAATATTCATTTACATATTTCTGTTAACTCCCATGTATTCCCGTTAATTCCAATATATTCCCAGTAATTCCCATGGAAAGTTTCCACCTCTGAATATTCCCCAAAATGTGCAACCCTAGTATTGATCCTAGATGATCTGCCAGGAGGAGGGGCAAAAAGGGAGTAGCCTATCCCCTGGGGTCGGAGAGAGAGATGGAGCGCGTGCAACGGCGTGCATAATGTGACTGAAAGGCAGTTATAGTGGCGCTGACCTTTTCAGGGGAGATTAGATTGCCTGCCAAGACTGGTTAAAGGGAGAGATGGGGCCTGAACTGAGCCGAGCAGCATGACCAGGCTGGGCAGCCCAACAGCATCTTTATGTCCTAAATGGCACCCTATTCCCTATTTAGTTTTTCACCATGGCCCATAGGGCTCTGGTAAGAAGTAGTGCACTTTAATGGTGAATAGAGTGGCATTTGGGACACTATCCGTTACGTCAGACTGCTGTAGTCCTCCTCTTCTCTCTGCTCATGGGACATCAACCGGGTCGGACTTTGGGCAATCCAATTTCAGCCGGACGGTTCGGCTACATGCCACTTGCTTTTACAGCATCCCCTCGTTTTAGTTTCTATCAGTCAACTATCAGTGTGATGGGGATCTTGTTTTCCCTACTTGTCTTTATAGTCTTCTTCCACACTTACCGCTGTGGTGAATTGAGATTGAATTGGATCGAATGCAGCAGTTGTAGGCAGCCCACACCTGTCGGTTCCAGTTGGGGGAAGTATATTTGAGAGAAATATTTCTCCATGTCCCACTGGGTTTAAGGCTAATCCTACCTAGTAACACTTAGCAGTGGAAAGTCCACTTCTTAGGGGCAACAGTGGCCCCGGCCTTGTCAGTGGGTGGGTCGGGAACAGTGAAAGCATCTAGAGCCTCTCTCTCCTCAGCCAGAGAGCCACCACACCACAGCCTTTTGAAAAATCAATGCTGTGCTGCTCTGCCTCTGTCCCTCCCATCTCCTGGCCCCAATCCCAGCCATGCATCGCTAACTAGCCGCAGGATCCATACGCTGATCAATTGATTGGATTAACAGTGATTTCAGGTTCCTTCCAACCCTCTGCCACTTTCTCCTCCCCAATGTGCCTGGCCAGCGGCCGCCATTAGTGGTCGGGACGGAGGGACAATCTATTTATTTATTTTAGCCTCTCCTACGTGTCGCCATTCGTTCACAGTAGATAAATTAAATGCAGGGCATCATTTGCAGTTTATCTAATTTATGACCTTACCACCTGGCCCGGCCGCCATACCTCCCTTCCTCCCCTCCTTCCCAGCGGCCTTTGAGGCATCCCCCAGGTCCAGGTGGTTGACTGTGCTGTGGGAGAGACAAAGGCTTGGACTTGAAAAACACATCCCATCCCTTGCTCTATAGTATTTCAATCATCTCAAAGTCCCTGAATGGTGGTGGTCTATCTGGATAGGATAGGCTTCCATGCTGCCTGCTGGTCCCCTCAGCTGTCTGGTACTACTGCCTCTGCCACCAGCAGCTGAACAGACATTTATGCACCACAGCCATTGTTCGCATATGCTCCACGCAGCCACAGGGACCAAATAAAACTTAAAAGGTCCCTTTTTATGTGATCACTAAAAGCATGGGCACATTGTAAAAAGGGTTAGCCTTGGTGGCGGGCAGGGACAGAGTTTTATCCTCTCCTCCAGCAGCCGCTTCCTCTATCCTTCACAGAGGGAGGGGAGGAGGATGCCTGCCTTCTGGGTCTCTGTGCTGGGTTGATTTTAGGACATTATCCATGGGTCTACCTATGTCTCCACATGAGCCCAGTCTGTCTGTACCCCACCACAGCCATGTACCATCTCCTGTCCTGACACGTCAGCTGTCAGTGTCCAGTCCTAGACGAGTGAGACACTCGGTCCCTGACCACTCAATCAGCCCCCAGCGCTGTGTGCGTCTCCGTGGCAGCACAGGCAGGGGGAGAGGCAAGTCCTAAGTGGAGCTGAAAGCGCCAGTCAGGCAGGAGTTTGTCTGGCGGGCCGCTCATCACAGGGTTTATAGAGGTGCCAGTCAGATCTACCGCCAGTCAGCCAGCCCCCCCCCAGACTGCCACGCTCCCATAACCAGATAACCAGCCACTGGCAGCTGACAGACAGCTGACACAACCCAGTAAACCTCCTCCCTCTGTCTGCCGCTGACAGCCAACAACACTTTACAGGGAGGGAGGGGGAGATTGCAGCATCTCAACATGTCTATTTCAATCAGTCTGCTTTAGCAGCCGGTTTAATAGCTAGCTCAGATCTTTCTTACCCTGCTGGTCTACGTGTGTAGAGAGAGCGATAGGGAGACGGGGTCTGGAAGAAGGGCTTGCTACTGTTGGAGCCCTGCTTTACACTGTCATCCTGTCTGACATGACATAACTGCCTGCTTCAGAGGTTGTGAAGTGTATATACAGTGTTTAAACGCATTTGTATTTCCCTCCACAATATTAAGGACGGTTGCATGGTCTGACAGAGCCTAGGCAATGACCTTGCCCCCCTCCGCTCTCCCCTCCCTCCCTCTTCCCCCCTCCCGCTCCTCAGGAACAGGCTTTGCCATGTGTAGCACGAAGGAGAGCCACGACAGCGACGCCGACCTGGACGTGGATGGAGACGACACGCTGGAGTACGGCAAGGCCCAGTACACAGAGGCAGACATCATTCCCTGCTCCGGAGAGGACCAAGGAGAAGCCAAAGAACGGGAGGCCCTGCGCGGGGCGGTGTTGAAGTAGGTTCTCACTACTACCACTCTACTCAAGTCCACTCTGGTCTACTCTACTGACTGTGCTCTGTGGCGTTGTGCTCCTTCTCATGACTTTGGGTTTTGTTTGCTCTTTCAGTGGTGGAATGCCGTCCAACAGAATAGCGGCAGAGTTCTCCAAATGGGCCAGTGATGGTGAGTTGAGGCTTGGAACAAGATGTCATCATCTGTTTTTATGGTTACCATATTGAAATCTTTTGACCGTTTTTAATGTCAAGGTCATAGTTCCACATCTCTCTCTGCAGAGATGCCCTCCACCAGCAATGGCGAGAGCAGCAAGCAGCAGCTGCCTCAGGACCCCAACGCCGCCTGCTCATCCTCCAACGCGCCCCGGACCTGTAAAAACAGTGAAATAGAGAAGTAAGAACCATCCCGTCCTCCCCTCTTCTCAGCCCCAGAGCACACTCACCCTCCCAAGCCCTTTCCTATCTCGTTTCTATTACTCTCAAATTAGTTTTCTTTCCTTCCTGCACCCGGCCGGTTGGGTCATAAATGATGCATTTTGTGTGGTCATTTTTCCTCCTGCGGTGAGATAGCCGGTGAATCTGTTGCTTTGACTCACTTCATCCACTGGTCTGATCACAGAGAGGCTCCCGTGGTATTGATCCTCTCTCTGTAGCCGTGTGCTCCATCTGGGCCAGACACACAGCACCACGCAGGAATCCTAATTTCACCACATAAGCACACACACTACCTCCCTCCTGCTACCTACCTAGCAGCAGACCTCCTAGTAGAAGCCCAGCTCCAGTCTCCCCAGCCCCTCCCTGCCAAGCAGCAGATAAATGTGAATAACCTGTTCATGTGAAAGGGCAGCCCCTCTAATTCCCTCATCTCCATGTCCTCATCCATATTCCCCGACAAGCGGTGCCCAGAAAACAATTTCCACCAGCAGCAGCATTGCCGGCCCCTCTGAATGGGTAATTGGGGTCAGAGCAGCACAGCAAGTGGAGAGAGAGAGGGATTTTGGTTGATTGCTTGCTTCTGCATGTTTGGCATATTCCATGTTCCCCCCCTTTGCTCCTTTTGCGCCCCATTTTGGCTCAGTTGCTTCAGTTTCCCCCCACCCCTATCTTAAACATGGCCACAGGTCAAAACTGCAGTCTGCCACTGCCTTCCATCACAATCCCTTTCTTCCTTGCTGCCTTCACTTGTCCAAGCCTCAGAGACTGACTGACTTACTGACTACTTCTGACTCCTTCCTCACATCTCATTTGGCCATTTCCTTTCCTCAGTGTCCATTTCCCCTGCTGACTCTGACTGAGATAAATGATTGTTTTGTTTTCAATAAAGCAGCCAAACGGCTCAGTTTCTTACTCTCCCTCAGCCGCCATCATCATCATTGACTTCCTGTAAAGGGCTCATGTTAAACTGCCTAGTAGTACGAGAGTAGCAAGTGTTTTCTAAATCCACACACACATGTTTATTTCCTCTTTCTCTTAGCGCCCGTAGTCACACACACACACTTTTCTACACACTCTTGGGAGGGCTGCCCTGCCTGCCTGGCAGGCTAAATGCTTAATTTAAATGAATCAATCAGGAGGAAGTTGCTCAGCTTAGAGTAGAGCTGGTCTAGCCACATATTAAATATCAGCCTGCTGCTGGAGAACTGAACTGGTGCATAAGCAAAGCAGCTTGAGGTGTATTGATCTGGCTTGCGTCCCAAATGGCACCCTATTCCCTTTATAGTGCACTACTTTTGACCGGAGCCCTACGGGCCCTGGTCAGAAGTGGTGTACTATAAAGGGAATGACCCTGATCTGGGCTCATTGGTACACTGTGATCACGTATCTGGCCCTATCCCTCCACCCCTCTTCCTGGGTGACAGTGTGTGTACCCAGGATGAATGTGTGTGTGCAGAGTGGGAGGATGAATTCATCAGCAGCACATCCTCTGGGGCAGTGTGGTTATGATCCGTCTGTGTGGCAGACAGACCGATGTAAACACAGTGACTGTCTGAGGGTTAGGGAGGGAAAGCCTTGTGTCCATAAGGATAACAGTGTCGGGGGTTTAGGCTTAAGTGAGTGTAGGAATAGCGAGTTGCTCTTTTTTTGGTGTGTGTGTGTCGGCATGAAGAAAGACAGGTGAGCGCTCCCTAAGTGGTGAAGCCAGGAGCATGACAGCTTAGGTTGATTCATCGCTGTAACCCTGTTGAGGCTCCCTGCCTCCCCTCTTACACACACATACACACACGGTCCATCTCCCTCACACACACACATATTCGCGACAGCCACCTCTCTGTGCCATTATGTGGTGGAGAGGGGCATTAGGTGTGTTAGGCGGGCAGGCCATAGATCACTCCCGCTGGTTGTCAGACAGAAGGAAGAGTATGCCTAAGCCATGAGCAGGGCCTCCTGCCTGCCTCCTGAATCAGCTTTATTAGCTTATCTATCGGCTGCTCTGCTCCAGATGTGACACACGCCCGTGTATTTAATGTTTCCACAAACCAGTCTGCTCTGGAGCACATACTCACTGGTTGGCAACCTATTCCCTAAATAGTGCACTACTTTTGATTGTGCCCTATGGGGAAAAATAAAGTCAAACGTAGTGCACTGTACAGGGAATTGGGTGCAGTTTGGGACACCTCCACAGACAGTCACAGTAACTCTCCAGCTGAAACTATTATTCCCAGATATTTCTTGTTTTTCTCCCTCCCTGCCGTTGTTTTCTACTTAAGCAATAAGGCACCTCAGGGGATGTGGTATATGGCCAATATACCATGGCTAAGGGCTGTTCTTAGGTATGACGCATTGTGGAGTGCCTGGATATAGCCCTTAGCTGTGGTATTTTGGCCATATATCACAAACCCCTGAGGTGCCTTACTGCTATTATGAACTGGTTACCAATGTAATTAGAGCAGTAAAAATAAATGTTTTGTCATACCCGTGGTATACGGTCTGATAACAACAGCTGGTGCACGAAATCTAAGGAAGTCTCTAGATTTTGCTCACCAAAAGTATATTATGATAAATTGCAGGCCACACTACTTGCCTAGAGAGTTCTCAGCTATACTTTTCGTGGCTGTTTATTTACCAGACGGATGCCTGCACTAAGACCGCACTCAGTCAGCTGTATAAGGAAATAAGCAAATAGGAAACCACTCACCCGGAGACGGCGCTCCTAGTGGCCGGAGACTTTAATGCAGGGAAACTTAAATATGTTCTACCAAATCTCTATCAACATGTTAAATGTGCAACCAGAGGGAAAAAACTCTAGATCACCTGTACTCCACACACAGAGATGCGTATAGAGCTCTCCCTCGCCCTCCATTTGGTAAATCCAACCACAACTCTATCCTCCTGATTCCTGCTTACAAGCTAAAATTAAAGCAGGAAGCACCTGTGACTCGGTCTATAAAAAAAATGGTCAGATGAAGCAGATGCTAAACTACAGGACTGCTTTGCTATCACAGAATGGAACATGTTCCGGGATTCTTCCGATGACATTGAGGAATACACCACATCAGTCACTGGCTTTATCAATAAGTGCATTGAGGACATCGTCCCCACAGTGACTGTACGTACATACCCCAACCAGAAGCCATGGATTACAGGCAACATTCGCACTGAGCTAAAGGGTAGAGCTGCCACTTTCAAGGTGCGGGACACTAACCCGGAAGCTTACAAGAAATCCCGCTATGCCCTGCGACGAACCATCAAACGTCAATACAGGGCTAAGATTGAATCATACTACACTGGCTCCGATGCTCGTTGGATGTGGCAGGGCTTGCAAACTATTACAGACTACAAAGGGAAGCACAGCCTCGAGCTGCCCAGTGACACGAGCCTACCAGACGAGCTAAATCACTTCTATGCTCTCTTTGAGGCATGCATGAGAGCATCAGCTGTTCCGGACGACTGTATGATCACCCTCTCCGTAGCCGACGTGAGTAAGACCTTTAAACAGGTCAACATTCACAAGGCTGCGGGGCCAGATGGATTACCAGGACGTGTGCTCCGGGCATGTGCTAACCAACTGGCAGGTGTCTTCACTGACATTTTCAACATGTCCCTGAGTCTGTAATACCAACATGCTTCAAGCAGACCACCATAGTCCCTGTGCCGAAGAACACAAAGTCAACCTGCCTAAATGACTACAGACTCGTGGCACTCACGTCCGTAGCCATGAAGTGCTTTGAAAGGCTGGTAATGGCTCACATCAACACCATTATCCCAGAAACCCTAGACCCACTCCAATTTGCATACCGCCCAAACAGATCCACAGATGATGCAATCTCTATTGCACTCCACACTGCCCTTTCCCACCTAGACAAAAGGAACACCTATGTGAGAATGCTATTCATTGACTACAGCTCAGCGTTCAACACCATAGTACCCTCAAAGCTCATCACTAAGCTAAGGAACCTGGGACTAAACACCTCCCTCTGCAAATGGATCCTGGACTTCCTGACGGGCCGCGCCCAGGTGGTGAGGGTAGGTAGCAACGCATCTGCCATGCTGATCCTCAACACTGGAGCTCCCCAGGGGTGCGTGCTCAGTCCCCTCCTGTACTCCCTGTTCACCCACGACTGCATGGCCAGGCACTACTCCAACACCATCATTAAGTTTGCTGACGACACAACAGTGGTTAGGCCTGATCACCGACAACGATGAGACAGCCTATAGGGAGGAGGTCAGAGACCTGGCCGGATGGTGCCAGAAAAACAACCTATCCCTCAACGTAACCAAGACTAAGGAGATTATTGTGGACTACAGGAAAAGGAGCACCAAGCACGTTCCCATTCTCATCGACGGGGCTGTAGTGGAGCAGGTTGAGAGCTTCAAGTTCCTTGGTGTCCACATCACCAACAAACTAGAATGGTCCAAACACACCAAGACAGTCATTAACCTCTCTGATCTACCCATCCCGGATCCGGGATCGTGAATACAGACTCAAGCTCATTACCATAACGCAACGTTAACTATTCATGAAAATCGCAAATGAAATGAAATAAATATGCTAGCTCTCAAGCTTAGCCTTTTGTTAACAACACTGTCATCTCAGATTTTCAAAATATGCTTCTCAACCATAGGAAAACAATCATTTGTGTAACAGTAGCTAGCTAGCATAGCATTTAGCGTTAGCATTATCGTTAGCATCTAGCAGGCAAAATTTTCACAAAAACCAGAAAAGCATTCAAATAAAATAATTTACCTTTGAAGAACTTCAGATGTTTTCAATGAGGAGACTCTGTTAGCAAATGTTCAGTTTTTCCTGAAAGATTATTTGTTTAGGAGAAATCGCTCCGTTTGGTGCGTCACGTTTGGCTACCAAAAAAAACGAAAATCCAGTCATCAATACGCCAAACTTTTTTCCAAATTAACTCCATAATATCGACTGAAACATGGCAAACGTTTAGAACCAATCCTCAAGGTGTTTTTCACATATCTCTTCGGTGATATATCCTTCGTGGAAGTGTGCTTTCTGTTCTGAATCCCAGGAGAAAATGACCGCAATTGAAGATTACGCACGAATTTAGACAAAGGCCACCGGGCGGACCCCTGGAAAATGTAGTCTCTTATGGCCAATCTTCCAATGATATGCCTACAAATACGTCACAATGCTGCAGACATCTTGAAGAAACGACAGAAAGGGCAGTCTCGTTCCTGCTGCAGTCACAGCCATATAAGGAGACATTTGAAAACAGAGCTTCAGGATTTCTGCTCATTTCCTGTTCGAAGTTTCATCTTGGTTTCGCCTGTAGAATGAGTTCTGTGGCACTCACAGATAATATCTTTGCAGTTTTGGAAACGTTAGACTGTGTTCTTTCCAAAGCTGTCAATTATATGCATAGTCGAGCATATTTTCGTGACAAAATATTGCGCTTAAAACGGGCACGTTTTTTTTATCCAATAATGAAATAGCGCCCCTATAGACTTAACTGGTTTTAAGAGGGCACGACAAAGCCTATTCCCCCTCAGGAAACTAAACAGATTTGGCATGGGTCCTGAGATCCTCAAAAGGTTCTACAGCTGCAACATCAAGAGCATCCTGACCGGTTGCATCACTGCCTGGTACGGCAGCTTCCGACCGCAAGGCACTTCAGAGGGTAGTGCGTACTGCCCAGTACATCACTGGGGCAAAGCTGCCTGCCATCCAGGACCTCTACACCAGCTACTACCGCATGGTAAGCGGTACCGGAGTGCTAAGTCTAGAACAAAAAAGCTTCTTAACAGTTTTTACCCCCAAGCCATAAGACTCCTGAACAGGTAACCAAATGGTTACCCGGACTATTTGCATTGTGTGCCCCCCCCCCAACCCCTCTTTTACGCTGCTGCTATTCTCTGTTTATCTTATATGCATAGTCACTTTAACTATACATTCATGTACATACTACCTCAATTGGCCCGACCAACCAGTGCTCCCGCACATTGGCTAACTGGGCTATCTGCATTGTGTCCCACCACCCGGCAACCCCTCTTTTACGCTACTGCTACTATCTGTTCATCATATATGTACAGTCACATTAACCATACCCACATGTACATTCTACCTCAATAATCCTGACTAACCGGTGTCTGTATATAGCCTTGCTACTCTTATTTTCAAATGTATTTTTACTGTTGTTTTATTTGTTTACTTACCTACACACACACTTTTTTTCCTCCGCACTATTGGTTAGAGCCTGTAAGTAAGCATTTCACTGTTGTATTCAGCGCACGTGACAAATAAACTTTGATGTGATATACCACTGCTGACAGCCGATCAGCTTTCAGGGCTCGACCCACCCAGTTTAGAAAAATCCTTATTTGATCAGGTTCCAGGGGATGTTTGGAGGATATTTTATTATACGCCGGAGGGGAATGATGTCATTCATCACAGAGAGAGGGTTGTTCTGGGAATTATAGTTTTTAACCATTCCTCCTTAGTGTCTGTTGGCTTACTGCAGGTATTTCCAAACTGGAGGGGTTTTTCTGACCATATCAACTGATGGTTCATAATCATTTGGTGGGGATCAATCATTTTCAAACTGCACATTTATATTTTCCAACGGAGCTATGCATTTGGGCAAGTTTTTCTCTCTCGCCTGAGCAGCCTCGTTTCAAAATAAAATTAAACCATCTAGTGTTCAGTGAAATAACAATACAATGTCAAATACAGGTAGCCTAGTCAAATAATTAACATCCAATCACATTAACCATTACTCTGACGGGAAACCTTCACTGTTGCACAGACATTTAGAAACAAAACATGATCATTTAAAAAATAAGCCACAGGAGTTTTTTGAGCAAGAATAAATACGTATTTTGAGTAGTAAGACATATATAAAAGCAACAGATACCATTATTTAGAAGCGTCTTATATGGTGAACTACCGAGTAGCTACGGCAGGCATGCCCAATACTATTGTGAGGACTTAATTCTTCCTGCTGCCACGGATTTGGCTGGGACAATGATGGGGGAAACGTAAAAAAAAACTATCCAGACAATGCCTTCATCAAACAACACTGTTTCATGATGCATCAGTGACATGGCAGGAGATGTTTTGAAACAAATACTGCTTCGCATAAAAGCCAGTGAATTCTATGCGTTACAGCTGGATGACATGGCAGGCCTGGCACAACTCCTGGTATATATCTGTTACGTTTATGGGGGGTCTATTAAGGAAGATGTCCTCTTTTGTAAACCACTGGAAACCAGGACAACAGGAGAGGATATTTTTAAAGTACTGGACAGCTTTGTGACGTCAAATGATATTTGGTGGTCAAGATGTGTTGGTATCTGTACTGATTGCGTAAACGCCATGACAGGGAGACATAATGGAGTGGTAACGCGCATGCAAGTAGTTGCTCATGACGCTACTTGGGTACACTGCAGCATCCACAGTGAGGCTCTTGCTGCCAAGGAAATGCCTGACAGCTTGAAAGATGTTTTGGACACTACAGTGAAAATGGTTAACTTTGTTAACTTTTTATGACTGCTGGGGCAGTATTGAGTAGCTTGGATGAAAATGTGCCCATTGTAAACAGCCAGCTCCTCAGTCTCAGTTGCTAATATATGCATATTATTATTAGTATTGGATAGAAAACACTAACGTTTCCAAAACTGTCAAAATATTGTCTGTGAGTATAACAGAATTGACATTGCAGGTGAAACCCTGAGGAAAATCAAAACAGGAAGTGGCTTCTATTTTGAAAACTCCATGTTCCATAGCCTCCCTTTGCTGGATTTAAAGGGATATGAACCAGATTCCTTTTCCTATCGCTTCCTCAAGGTGTCAACAGTCTTCAGACATAGTTTCAGGCTTTTATTTTGAAAAATGAGCCAGAACGATAAGTGGTCACATGAGTTTTGCTCATGCAACAGAGTTTGGATTAGGTATTGCTTTTCCCTCTCCTACTGTGAAAGACATTTGCGGTTGATATATTGTCGATTTATATATTTTAAAAACAACCTGAGGATTGATTATTTAAAAAAAAACGTTTGACATGTTCCTGTGGACATTATGAAAACTATTTGGAATTTTCGTCTGTGTTGTCGTGACCGCTATTTCCTGTGGATTTCTGAATATAACGTGACAAACAAACGGAGGTATTTTGGATATAAAAATAATCTTTATGGAACAAAAGGAACATTTGTTGTGTAACTGGGAGTCTCGTGAGTGAAAACATCCAAAGAGCATCAAAGATAAACGATTTATTTGATTGCTTTTCTGATTTTTGTGACCAAGCTTCCTGATGCTAAGTGTACTTAATGTTTTGTCGTGCGATCGATAAACTTACACAAACGCTTGGATAGCTTTCGCTGTAAATAATATTTTCTAAATCTGACACGACAGGTGGATTAACAAAAGGCTAAGCTGTGTTTTCCTATATTGCACTTGTGATTTAATGAATATAAGTATTTGTAGTAATATTTATTGAATGTAGCGCTATGCTATTCAGCGGTTGTTGATGACACTTATCCCGATAGGGGGATTGCAGCCATAACAAGTTCATTCAAATAAAATAATTTACCTTTGAAGAACTTTGGATGTTTTCAATGACGAGACTCTTAGTTAGATAGCAAATGTTCATTTTTTCAAAAAAGATGATTTGTGTAGACGAAATAGCTCTGTTTTGTTCATCACGTTTGGCTAAGAAAAAGACCGGAAAATGCAGTCACTTACAACGGCAAACTTTTTTCCAAATTAGCTCCATAATATCGACAGAAACATGGCAAACGTTGTTTAGAATCAATCCTCACAGTGTTTTTCACATGTCTATTCGATAATCTATCAGTGGTGGCAGTTGGCTTCTTATCAGAAGCAAACGGAAAAATACTGCAGCTGGAGGTTACGCAATAATTGCAACGGAGGACACCAAGCGACCACCTGGTAGATGTATCTTATGGTCAATCTTCCAATGATATGCCTACAAATACGTCACAATGCTGTAGACACCTTGGGGAAAACGTAAGCTGACTCCTAGCTCCTTCACAGCCATATAAGGAGTCATTGGCATGAGGCGGTTTCAAAAAATGCGGCACTTCCTGATTGGATTTTTATTTGGGTTTCGCCTGTAACATCAGTTCTGTGGCACTCACAGACAATATCTTTGCAGTTTTGGAAACGTCAGTGTTTTCTTTCCAAAGCTGTCAATTATATGCATAGTCGAGCATCTTTTCGTGACAAAATATCTTGTTTAAAACGGGAACGTTTTTCATCCAAAAATTAAAAGAGCGCCCCCTATATCGAAGAGGTGTTTTAAGAGCTATTTTTTTGGCTGCATTAAGGACAACACACAGGTCTTTCCATCATTGTTAGATTTTTTTTTTTTGTGTGCAAATGAACTCAAGATTACGGACAATGTCAAATGTAATATAGCGAAGCAACTGAGTGAGCTGGGTGTGCAATTACGCAGTTACTTTTACGAAACGGACGACACAAACAACTGGATTCGTTATCCCTTTTATCCCCTGCTTCCAGTCCATTTATCGATATCTGACCAAGAGCCTCATCGAAATTGCAACAAGTGGTTCTGCGAAAATTGAATTTAATCAGAAGCCAGTGCCCGATTTCTGGATAGGGCTGCGCTCTGAGTTTCTTACCTTAGCAAATCCTGCTGGTAAGTCACTGATGCCCTTTGCAACCATGTACCTATTTGGATTCTCGACCCTCACTGTTATGAAAACTACATACAGGCATAGACTGTGTAAAATGATTTAAGACGGAGAGACTCTCCAATACAACCCAACATTGCAGAGTTGTGTGCATCCTTCTCATTAACCTGTGGTGAGTTATTCACCATTTTTGATGAACAAATAAGGATTTATATGTAAAATGGTTAAATATAGAGCAAAATGATTTATTATTATTATTTGTGCCCATGTCCTATAAGAGCTCCTTGTCACTTCCCACAAGCCGGGTTGTGACAGCTCACACATTCTTATGTTTAATAAATGTATCGTATAGTGTGTGTGGCAGGTTTACAATGATGGCAAAAACAACATTTGAGAGTGCGCTGACCCTGGTGCTAGCGGGGGTACGCAGCTGGAGGTTGAATGTTTGAAGGGGTACGGACTATAAAAAGTTTTGGAACCACTGGCTTAGTGGGAGGAACAAGACCGTATTATTAGTATTGTCACAGAAGGGAAAGAGATGTGGTAGTGAGTTTATTGAAATACATTTTTTATTCAACCAGGCAAGTCAGTTAAAGAACAAATTATTATTTACAATAATAACGGCCTAGTGGGTTTAACTGCCTTGTTCAGGCGCAGAACCACAGATTTTTACCATGTCAGCTCGGGGATTTGATCTAGCAACCTTTCGGTTACTGGACCAACGCTCTAACCACTAGGCTACCTGCTGCTTGTTGTTCTATTTGGATCTTTCTGTTGGCATTCTATGGATTTTTGTGCCAAAATCTATGAGTAAAGAAATGGGCATGCAGTGTGACAGTTTTATGGGCAATTTCCTGATACGAAATAAATAGGTTTAATCTGAGAATCCCTTTAAGGAGACCAAATAAGGGATTGAATGATTTTAGAAGAACGAGGCTGAAATTCCCTCCTTGCTGTTTGCAAAATGCATGTATTTGTAGGGACTTTCTCAGCCCTCGTTCTCAAATGAAAATGAGGTTTGTCTCCTTTCGTTATGCTGATGCATTGTGTGTGTGTGTGTGGCGGTAGTGAAATCTCTGATCTCATCCCAGATGGGTAATGATCTCTTGGCATTGGGGTCGTCTCCAACCCCACTCGTTCCCAACAAGATAAATGACCTCTCCAATGCCGCCAATGTGATTGCTGCAAAATGTCATGCTCAACATGAAACAATGGCAGAGATTTCCGTGTAGCTTTGCAAGTAATTGAATCTGTCCTCAATTTCTAAGTGATGACTCTACCCCACCTCCTATGTCCTCCTCTGCTTCTTCCCATCTCCCCCCTCGGACCCTGTGAGAGAGAGAGAAGCCCTCCCCCTATAGCCATCTGAGGCCTTCCTCACACACAATGGCTGGAGCTGAAGAAATCAATTGTGACTTCAATGTTTTATCTGGTGTCAGTTTAGTTAAAGATACACAATGCAGAAATCGCTCTGCCATTTCCTGGTTGCAAAAATGTGAATAGTTCGCCTAATTTATTTTTGTGACTTTTTATTACGCTGATTAGATTCACGCACTGGCGTGGACATTGCCTTAAGGGATTACACACACGACCCCATAATGTCAAAGTGGAATGATGTTCTTCTATAATTTTACAAATCAAGTACAGATTAAAAGCTGAAATGTTTTGAGTCAGTAAGTGTTCAACCCCTTTGTTATGACAAGCCTAAAGAAGTTCAAGAGTGAAAATGTCCTTAACAATTCACATAAGTTGCATGGACTCACTCTGTGCGCAATAATAGTGTTTACCATGATTTTGTAATGACTATCTCTGCTCTGTACCATACACATACAATTATTTTTAAGGTCCCTCTGTTGAGCAGTGAAATTCAACCACAAACACCAGGGAGGTTTTCCAATGGTTCGCAAAGAAGGGCACCTATTGGTAGATTTTAAAAAAGAAAGAAAAAAACACATAGAATAACCCTTTGAGCATGGTGGAGTTATTAATTACACTTTGGATGGTGTATCAATACACCCAGTCACTGCAATATACAGGCGTCCTTCCTAACTCAGTTGCCGGAGAGAGGACAGAAACGGCTCATGGATTTCACCATGAGGCCAATGGTGACTTTAAAACCATTACAAAGTTTAATGGCTGTGATAGGAGAAAACTGAGGCTGGATCAACAACATTGTAGTTTCTCCACAATACTAACATAATTGACAGAGTGAAAAGAAGGAAGCCTGTACAGAATAACAATATTCCAAAACATGCATCCTGTTTGCAATAAGGCATTAAGGTAATACTGCAAAAAATGTGGCAAAGAAATTAACTTTTTTCTCTGAATACAAAGCGTTATGTTTGGGGCAATTCCAATACAACACATTACTGAGTACTGCTCTCCATATTTTCAAGCATAGTGGTAGCTGAATCATGTTATGGGTATGCTTGTAATTGTGAAAGACTGGGCAGTTTTTCTGAATAAAAAATGAACAGAATGGCGCTAAATCCTGGAGGAAACCCTTCGGTCTGCTTTCCACCAGACACTGAGATGAATTCACCTTTCAGCAGGACATTAACCTAAAACACAAGGCCAAATCTACACTGTTACTTGCCAAGAAGACGTGAATGTGCTTGAGTGGCTGAGTTAGATTTTCAAACATATTTAAGTTAAAACTAACTATGGCAAGACCTGAAAATTGTTTTCTAGCAGTGGAAAGCTTTAGTTAGACTCACAGCTGTAATCGCTGCCAAAGGTGATTCTAGCACTTGGTTTGAATACTTATCTTTACAAATGTTAAAATATTTCTTCCACTTTGACATTACTGAGTATTTTGTGTAGATCGTTCACAAAAATGACAATTAAATCCATTTTATTTTGTGAGTGTGAATACTTTCTGAAGGTAAATGTGTGAATGGTTGTGGATTATTCCCCATTCTAAAAGGTTGTCAGTCCCCTTGGTCTCTCTTTTCCTCCTCCTCCCTCTCCTGAATCTAACTGAAATTACACCAGCCAGTAATGTGCTCAGGAGGCCCTCCCTGCCTGCCTGCCTGCCTCCCTCCCTGCCTGAGAGATGAAAGGCGAGGATATAGATGGACGCTAGATTAAGATAACGGGCTGATGGAGATGGATTGCAGGGGTGCAGTGGCCCAGGGAGCCTGGCAAGCCCGGCTAATGAAATGAGAAATGGGCACATGGCACAATCTCCACCGCCTCCCGCAAACGTTCAGACTGAACACAGGACACTTAATGGGGAAGAAGGACAAGTTCCCCCTCGCTCTTTCTTTCTCGCTCTCTTTTTATATTTCTGGATCTTTCCAGCCTGTGGCAGTGAGAGGGGAGCATCTCAACTGAGATGACATATATGAACTGTTCTTTGGTTCCATACTCATTTTTTACATTTTTAACTAGGTACGCTTGTATGTTCAGTGGGGAGAACTTTTAAAACAGTACTACATAATATTTGAGTTTTCTGTTGTATGTTGTGCCTTTCTGAACACAACCCCAGTTTCTTTGTAGTCCTCCAAGATGGTGTGATTTTCAATACGCCACTGCTTATAAGTTAAGTATAATTATAAGAAATCTAAGATGTCATAAATTATAAGCAGCTCAGGGCTCCAGCTATGCATTTGGCTTGCTAACTTGCTAGCTAAGTGGCTAGATGTCAAGATCAAACTTTTTAGTTGCAGCAAAAACAACAAAATAGCGCCCCTTGTGTGCACTTCCGGTAATAGCGTATACCCCAGTATGGTTCTGAAACAGTGTGACGATGTGAAAATATGGATACTGCCCAGCCCTACCTGTAGTGTCCCAGCTATAGACGGTGTAGCAGTGTGGGAAACTTTGCATGAGGTAGTATTTCAGGTTACATTGTAAGTCTTGTAAGATTGTATGTGTACTCAAGGCCACTACAGAGTCCCACTGTGGTCACAAACCTCAGCCCAGGCCTGATTCACGGCCCTGTTTTATGCCCACAATGTTTGCTTTACTTGTATTTTCCCTTAGCATAACATGCCTCAACCAATAACTTAACTCATCTTTAGAAACAATTTCAGGTTTAGCAAAGGTTGTTTGGTATATTTTAAGCTGCTGTCTTAACATGGATTTTTGAACTGCAGTGTTATAAATTATAGTAGAGAAGAACCTTGTTCAGTCTGCTTTCCAACAGACACTAGGAGACAAATTCACATTTCAGCAGGACAATAGCTTAAAACACAAGGCAAAATATACACTGGAGTTGCTTACCAAGATGACATTGAATGTTCCTGAGTGTCCTAGTTACAGTTTTGACTTAAAACATCTTAAAATCTTTGGCACGACGTGAAAATGGCTGTCTAGCAATGATCAACAACCAACTTGACAGCTTGAAGAATTTCAAGAATAATGTGCAAGTATTGTACAATCCAGTTGTGCAAAGCTCTTAGAGACTAACCCAGAAAGACACACAGCTGTCATCACTGCCAAAGGTGATTCTAACATGCATTGACTCCGGGGGTTGAATACTTATCTAATGAAGATGTTTATTTTTGAATTTAAATGTTTTAAACATTTTTACATTCATTTTGTGTAGAATGTGGACAAAAAATAGTTACATGATATCATTTTGAATCCCACTTTGTAATACAACAACCTGTGGAAAAGGTCAAGGGATGTGAGAACTTTCTGGAGGCACTGTATGGTGGTGTACAGATACTAATAGATGGTACAATCCAGTTTGTTAATGCCTGATGTCCAGCTGGCCTGTCTGCCTGGGGTTGGGGCTGGCCCACCTGATACAATCATCAAATGGTGAGATCATCCAGTCCCTTCTGCCGAGAGTGTAGTAAACTAGGGGCACACAAAAACCCACATTCTATCGGCCATCCATCGCTCCAATGGCTCAGGCCTCTACATAAAGAAAGATTAAAACCCCCTTTTATTGCACGAGGGAATTAAGTAACTTTTAGAATGTGGTTTCTTATAAATCACCGGCTAAATTAATATTCATCGTCAAACCACGTCGTGCCTGAGAGCCAGAGAGGAGACGAGGGTTGGTCTTTTATAGGGAAAAGTTTTACTCAGTGCCGCCCAATGACAGTGTTGGTTGAGTAAACCACCACAGGGATTTATGATGCTGTTAAAGGGAAAACACCAGGCTACGGAGGACAGCGCTACTGGGCCTTCTTTATAAGCAAGCACGCTAATCAAGGCTAAATGCCTTTTTACAAGCGCCCTGCTAATAAGAGGAGATTTTAAAGCTTTATGGCCATGGTGTTGCAGATTGGAGTCACATGAGAGAATGACTGGCCTGGTCTCTTTTCTCTGGCTATCCTTGGCCAAGGTCTCTGTCCAGTCAAACAAGAGTTTCAAGTTGACTCGAGTCACCAAGTGTATTGTAATGGACTAACACCAGACATAGGAACATTTTAAGCTCTTGAAGTCACATTCAGCTTAACTCAAATGATGCTACCTTCCGATGAGAAAACAGCATTGGTGTGTGTATATCTAAATACAAAGGCAAAAACAATGCTTTATTCAGTGTAGCTATCGGGCTAGGAAAGTTGAACTACATTGTGTTGACAGTGGTCATTCTAGCGCAACTCCTGTACTGTCTCTGTGTTCCTCTGGGCAATCCACTCCTTATTGAAGAACCACACAGGGCCGGTAGTATAATAAATTAAGCTATAGATAGCCAAGGCACTGGGCCCTCCAAATGGGCAGTAATCGGAGTGGGGGAGCGCTGTGCCTTGCTGCGCGTCTCCCGCTGAGAGCCGGTCCAATGGTAAATCAATACTGTAGATCAGCACTCCATCTGGCTGGAAAATGAGCGGATTACCATAAACATCTGGCCAGCGCCGCGTCCCGGCCAATCACTGGCGGACATATTGACTTAGTTATTGCTCGTTCATATGCTGCAGGACAGTGTTAAACGTACATTCTCCAAGCAGGGGCATTAATCAGGGGATATTTAGTGGAGGGCCTGAAAGGTGAGGAGGGGAGGGAGCTGTACATCCTGGGTCAGTCAGTGTAGGGATAGGACCTGGGAGGATACAGACCCATAGACAGATGTTAAATGGGGATGTGTCATGTACAGTATAAAGACAGCTCAGTGTCCTGACAAGGAAGGGCTGAATAAAAAGCTTGCCAGCGAGAAATAACTCTCAAAGCAATCAGATCCTGGGACCGAGGACAAAGATTAAGAGTGATTTACGTATTAAAATGGCCTCTAGATTCCTGCAGTGCTGCTACCATAGAGACAAAACAAGGGATTCCGTGATGTAATGGTGAGGGTCCTTTCTCTTTGAGTGTCACTGTGACCTGACCCAAGCCTCTTCCCGTTTGTTGCAGGATCACAGAGGGCTCGAAAGCCACCACATTTGAAGCACTAAAGGCTCGTATCCGGGAACTGGAGAAACAGATCCTTCGAGGGGACAGATATAAGTGTCTCATCTGCATGGTAAGCAACCAACCTAGTCCTTTACCTTCACTCTGTCCATCCGTGTGCTTTTCTCTCAGTCTCTAAGCATGTCTGCCATATCAGAGTGTTTGAACCCAAGCAACCTGCCCATCCACTACTTAAACAACTTTTGGGTGTGTCACAAATGACACCCTATCCCCTATATACCGCACTACTTTTGACTAGGGACCTAATTGACACCCTATTCCCTATATAGTGCAATACTTTTGACTAGGGCCCATAGGGTATATGGGGTACCATTTAGGATGCAGCGTTGCAGTTTACAGGCATGGGCTTTGTATTGACATATTGTCTGGTGGTTGAAGTGATTCCTGCATGGCCTGAAAGTCAGCCATCTCTCCTCCACCTGATTGATTGATTGTGTGTGTGTGTGTGTGTCAGAGAGATTCTGTTGCACCAACTGTCATATAGTTCTGAATCCCCAGCTGCAGGATGGCTTATTACCATCTGGCAGCTTTGAGGGGTTTTCTGACCATTTCAACTGATGGTTCATTATCATTTGGTGGGGATCGATAAGCAAACTTTTGTCTTTGGTTATTGACGTCATCACGGTGATTTGACATCCATCAATGCATCCGGTTCCTGGAGATTCTGTCCCTAATGACTGCTCGGCCATCCGCTCCCCTGGTCTATGTGAGAGAATCAGACAATATGGATTAAGAACAGAACACCACATACCTGAGCAACCCTTTCCGAAGTGTGTTGTGGTTGTACTTCCTCCATTGTCACTCATAGCCACACACACCCCACCCGCCATCTTCTAGTCTCACCTTGAGAATGAGTGAAGAGTGAAGAAGCCAGATTCCTCAGCTTTGGCAGCTCCTTCTCCCTGGCCCGGGCCCCACGACTCTTGACTCTGTGAAAAGCAAGCAATTACTGACGCCTGTCCCTCCTAAAGGTCGTCCCAGCCCCGGGGTGACGGAGAGGAGAGGGGAAGAGATGCATATTGATCACTCCTGCCCTCCAGCGACCATCGTAAAGCTCATTTGTCATTGCTGTCGTCTCCTCCCATCACAAATCTCACTCAGCCAGGCTGAGGAGTGAAGACGCTTTTCCTCTTCTGCTCTGACGGACACGGTTCCTTGTTGACGGGATTTCAATTTTATTTTTTTTAAGATGGGTGAGGAAATAGCCTCTGCAATATTCTGAAAGTCTAACCCACCAGCCAAGGTGGTGAAGAGTCATATTTGACTGCTAACACCTCATCACTCATTTTGAAAGACAAAATGGCTTGTGCTTGTAAGGCAGTAGAGTTGAGTATCTTTTTCTACAGGAGTTTGTTTTGCGATCTGTTTGTGTTCTCTGAACACTTGTTAAAGAACCATACAGGCATACTGAGTCAGCAGGGTCCTTATCAGTGGATCTCTACCACCACCTGCTGTTGCTTTAAGGAACTGGGCACTAAATGGATGCATTGGATTTCACATCACATCATCTTCACGTTCAGTGTTCTCTGTTCTGTTTCAATGCATTTCATAGAAACAACGTTCTGGCTTGTAAAATGATAATCTATGACATGTGTTGGACATGGTACATGGTGCTGATTATTTTGCTCAGAGCCTGCTACAAGTCTCAAACACATCACACAAGCTGCAACAGAAACTTTAGTGGGTCTTTCTCTCCAGTGCCTAGTGCCGCCCAGGTTGTGTGTGAATGCATGTGTCCAGTCCGTCCGTACCTGTTTCTTTCCATGCTTTGTAGTCCGCCACATTCTAGTGCTCAGCGGTGCCCCCTCTGTACTTCCCTACAGAGGAAGAGATTCCAAACAGACAGGGCTGAAGACAAGAATCTGGGCCAATTGGGGCGGGCCCTCGCGGTAACAGTGCCCAATGAGAGGCGGGTTGCTGAGAGCTGTTCAAAGCCCCTCCCCCCGCTCAGCATTTACTGTTTGTATAGAGGCTACGTTATGGCCGGCGGCGGGATTAAACGGCTGCTCCCGCTCCGGAGGGTAAGGCTCTCTGTGCTCCCTTCCCACCCACCCTCCCTCGCCCCTCTGCCTGCCTGCCCGCTCACCCGGCTGGGCTGGCCACCCCCCTCTTCCATGCCTGTGCTTTGGTTTGGTGGCGTCGTTCGTCAGGGCCTGCCCAGTGTTGTACCGTGTGTGCCTGCGACCAGCGTTTTGTCTATTTGTGTCAGTCCGCACAGTTCTCCTGTAATCTCATATTAATGCTCTCTCTTTCCCTCTCTCCCCCCTATGTGGCAGGACTCGTACACGATGCCCCTCACCTCCATCCAGTGCTGGCACGTCCACTGTGAGGAATGCTGGCTCAGGACTCTGGTGAGAACCCAATGCCAACCCAGCCTCCACAACACATCGCAACACTGCTGTTGCATGGCAACACTACTTCATCACATTACAGCCACTGGTTTCATAGTGACTGAACTTTCTCTCTCTCACTCACTCACTCACTCACTCACTCACTCACACATTCCAACGGGGACATGGTAAAACAAAATGGTCCCCCTAAATCGGTAGTTAAACTCTGAAATAAAGAGGTCTACTTGTTTCATCTGAATTATATCCCCCTAGGTCTACACACATGCACACACTCTTGAGTATGTTTGTTTTGTTTCTTTTTTTCAAATGTAGCTGAGTGATTATCCAGTGGAAGCTTTGCATAATGACAATAGACAATTGTGCTGCATCTGACCACAGGTGTGTAGGAACAGTGTAGGTAGCTCTCCTCTACTCTCTTTACCAACACAGTAGTGAGTCCCACCTAACCCCTCAACCCCTGGGCAGGTCTCCTCAACCTTTATTGTACAGTGCTCGGTTTCCCAATAGCAGTGGAACTTAGGCTTACTAGTGTGTTTTAACGATGCATCTTTCCTACATCAGCTGAAGATGTAACATGAGTTTCCCAAAACACCATGCAGAGAGAGCGGTCACTAAGTGCGTCGTTGAAGCATGAGTTGATACTGTTGGGATCGAAAGAAAGAGCGCGCTGCTCTCAGATCAGCTTTCTCCATTCAAATTTTACCTTAACATTCTAATTATTCCACAATACTGACGACGGATCAGCTCCTAGAGATATTACCACCTACAGCTGCAAATAGTCATGCAGCTTATTCTAATGCTTACCCTATAATAATGCACTAAATCAGATTCATTTGGCACGTCATTGCACGTATTTAAATATATTGAAGCAAATTCAAGACAGTTTAGCCTACAATAAAACTCTTAATTGTCTGAACATGACATTTATTTCAATATGATTTGAAATATAAAGTCCTATGTAGCCTTCAGGCCTATTTTTAAATGTTTATGCTTTCATCTCGGTTTCCATCTTTTTATCCTTTGCTTGCTCAATTGCAAAGACATTGGCAACGTTGTGTTTGTAGTCAACTTCGTTTCCAAGTTATCGGCAGTTCCAGAGAGAAAGTAAACAGCTTGATTGTGTGTTTAGTGGAGAATGTTCTGTGTATAAAGTTACGTGGGAGAGTGAAAAGGCATCTAAAAACACACTGAGCTGTCCTTAACTGGTCTGGGGCAGGCGCTAAATAACCAGCATTTTCAACTACAACTTTAACGATGGTTTTGGAAAACCGCTCAGAGATTTAACGATGTTCCTACGAAGGTTCTGACGATGAACGTAGCCTTAAGATGCTCTTGGGAAAGCGAGCCCAGTACAGTATGCCCAGCCAGGCAAAGCCTCCAGGACCACTGCTGTAGCCTTTGTTTTGGGGAGCATTTGTTGTCCCTGGTGCACTATGCCCTCTGCTCTCTCCTCCTCTCCTGTTTTTAGCTGCTCTCTCTCACCAGGGAAACGGCTGGCTTTGTCCACTAACACATTTTGCTTCTACACACGGAAGCAATTCATAAGAAAATGCTTCCCAGCCACAGTTTAGCCCTCCTCTCTCCTTCACCAATATACAATATATTAAATACGCTGCTGTGTTTTTTTTATTATCACAAAGCCCTGTGTGTGAAAGACAAAGGCGGTGGGGGAAGAAGGGCTGAGAAGGGGAACACGGAGGGTTGGTTAAGAAATGTGTGCCTGCTCCAGCAGCTTGTTCCTAATGTGGGCATTAAAATGTTGCCCGAAGACAGCAATAAAAGCGTTGCGCGGCAGGGCTCCCCGCGTCTTCATCAAAGTAAATGCATGTAATCTAGTTACCGTCGGGCAGTTTTTTTAGGATTTAATAGAGCGCGGCAGCTGGCGTGCAATGTGAGAAGCCCACACCGTACACCAGGCTCATTAAGATCAGGTAACTCCTTTATTTTATATGAAGAAATGCAAGAAAGGCCGTAATTTCTTTGTGTAAAGAGGGGAGAGATGGAGAACCTGGTTCTCATTGGAGCCAGGGTGGAGGAGGGGGGGTTCTTAGTGGAAATTCAAGCAGTCTGGGTGAGGTGTACAACAATATACAAAGACGATACGGTATGGTAGCTCGTCTGTCTGTCTGCAAGGTGGTTAGGCACTAATTTAAGTTCAGAGTGATCTTTATTCACTTTTGAAATGAACCTGAAGGCTGTTAAGATATGACAAGAGAGCTTATCAGTTTGGGCTTGGTCCAAGACTCCCTAACAGTTTCTCTGAGTGCATGTTACTGTTACGGAGACCACCTCCACTCAAGGCCCCTCCGCCCCTTTCCTTAGCCTGGTTATCTGTGGGCTCCACATGAGCAGACCTGTTGGGAGCTACAAATCCTCTTTGCTCCGGGGGGAGAGAGCTGTCCAGGGCTACCCGGGCCCCCCAGCTGCCCCTGCTCCGGTAGGAGAGTTTTCCAGACCCCCTGACTCTCGGTGGGAGAGTTTTCCAGACCCCCTGACTCTCGGTGGGAGAGTTGTCCAGGCCCCCTGACTCTAGGTGGGAGAATTGTCCAGCCCCCCTGACTCTAGGTGGGAGAGTTGTCCAGGCCCCCTGACTCTAGTTGGGAGAGTTGTCCAGACCCCCTGACTCTAGGTGGGAGAGTTGTCCAGACCCCCTGACTCTAGGTGGGAGAGTTGTCCAGACCCCCTGACTCTAGGTGGGATAGTTGTCCAGACCTCCTGACTCTAGGTGGGAGAGTTGTCCAGACCTCCTGGTTCTGGCAGCATGGAGACTCCACTGTTTGCCCACAGCTGAATGCTCCCTTGTCCTGAGGAAAGATGTAACACTGTGTACTTACGCACACACCCACATACACAGGGCAAACCCAGCCCACCACTTGAGTGTGTCAGGACTCAGTATATGAACTCTGCCCCCTAGTCCAGTAACTCCCACTATTTGCCCTCTGCATTCATTCCAGATAGATCTCAGGTCAGTCAGCTAGTAGCTGTCAGACTCTACAGCCGCAGGTCCCTGTGTGCTGGAACTCATGCTCGGAGCACACACACAGGTAGTAGGCTACACCTCTTCCTCACACATCAATGTGGTTCCAGTAACTTTCCCCGTACCCCTCTTTCCTGTTAATGGGCCAGTGACAGGAGACCCGTGAGAGTTCAGTGTTAGCAGGTAGTCAACATGTGTTTGAGCTTATATTTGAGGTTCTTCAAAGTAGCCACCCTTTGCCTTGACAGTTTTTCACACTATTGGCATTCTCTCAACCAGCTTCATGAGGTAGTCACCTGGAATGCATTTCAATTAACAGGTGTGCCTTGTTTTTAAAAAAAACTAAATAACAAGGTGACCCCAGAAAGACAGATGGAGATGGGTAAATTAGACCCGCATTTTGTCTTTATATTACTGTATCATAGGCCTAGCTGTCACAAGAAAAGCACTTACCATGATGAGATGATACTGTCGGTCTACATGCATTGTGAACTGGGCTCCATACTGAGATCCAGATTTAGACAGCGCATATAATTTAACAGTTCCATTTCACGCCATGCTGTTCGTATAAATCATTTATTATAATTTACCGGTTTCTTGCAGTTATTTATCCCGGGAAAATGGAGTGGTTTTGGATGGTAAATCCTAGTAAATCTTGTTTATCAGGTTTCCACCATTCTCTAACCACCACAACCACCTATTTTGGCACAGCGCAAGGAGACCACACAGCGTACCTTGCCCTGTTCTCTCAGCTTCTGCACCCGCTGTCTTTTAATTACACCCACACAACACGGCTTTATAGGAGATGGCAGTGATTCAAAGTGTCAGAGAACAGAACAGAACAGAGCAGGAGTCCTGGAACAGGATGATGAGCAGGCTTTGATGATTCACGTGCTCCACTATAGGCCGTCTGTCTGACTGGCGGATACATGCATATGTCTCCACACTCTGTGGCTGGATGTGGGCTGCATGCCAGTATAGTTTGGTTAGCTACTCTTATGTGGTTTTATACCTGTTCTTTACTGTTGTGGTTGTTTTGATCTATTACAGGACTATTTCTGTACTGTCAGTCAGTTGAAGTACCGCATTTCACCAGGGTTGTTTGACAAGCATTCTTTGTTTTACTCAAACTTTTAACTGCTCATATTGTGACCTAAACAATGACCTTTTTCTCTCTTTCTCTCCCACAGGGAAATAAGAAACTGTGCCCACAATGCAACACCATCACATCGCCAGGAGATCTAAGGCGCGTCTACTTGTGAAGAAGACTACGCCTTCCCTGACCGGCCTCCCCCCCTCCCTCCATGTTTTCCTCTTTTTATTTCCATTTGTTCTCACCGTTTGTGTTTTGGGGTTTGTAAAGCCCCCCCTCATAGCTTAAAGAGACAAGACTGATGTCTTGATTGACTTTTCCGATCAGGGGAGGACTGACTGATTGATCAACCAACCCGGTTGGGAACAGAACCGAACCCAGTTACCCATTATGTCTGAGTGTTCTCAGAATGACAAATAAACCAACCCCCCCTCTCTGGCTCCTCCAACCGCCTGCCTGCCCTCAAGTGGTGAGTGGTCCACTCCACAGTCAAATCCCCTCCACCCTGGCTCACATTTCTGGTTCTATGTGTTTTCATCCTTTAGCTCTCAGGCAACTCAGCTTTACACTCATGGAGCTCTCCTCCCTTGCTTGCCTCACCATCGTCTCACCATGCTGAAAGGTGTGTTCAGGTAGGAGGAGGTGGTGATGTAACCCCCTCCCCCCTCCTCCTTTTTACCATCACTGCTCGCTGTGTGTAGAAAACCCATCTTGGTCCAAGCCATCAGGACAGCCAAGCTGGCCGCCGGTCGTTGCACCCTGCTTGAAGGCCTGGTAAGGGGGAAAGGAAAACGATGAACTCTGAGCTTTCTACCAAACTGACAACCTCAGAACATCCAGAGGATCCTCTTCTTTTCAGCCTCTTTTTTCCCTTTTGTGGTCTTAAATCGTGAAGTCAACCAAATTCCAAGAATCAGTGCAAGCACATGTATAATAGTGTATGTTAGTTTACAGTGTTGTGTGTAAATGACATAGAGCTTACACTTCTATACATATGTGCACACATGCTTACACACATTCACACATATATGCGCGCTCGCACACAAACACACACACACACATACAAACTCACAAAAGTATATATTAATAAAGTCCAGTTTTTAGTTAGAGTTTTGAGGAAGGGTAGGGAGTGATGTTTAATCAATGTGAAAAAGAAAGCCCTATTTTTCAACCAATGTTGTCGTCTTGAGGTTGAAGTTGTATTTCATTGTACAGGAATAGATTTAAGTCACAATAATAATAATAATAAACTACTCAACTAGAAATTCAAGGTTTAGATGGTGTACATTTTTTCTTCAACTATACAGTAAAAGCTGTCGACGTTTTAAACCTAAAGCAAGGAGTATATGTTTTTTGATTTGATGTTTTAATGGAAAGGTTCACATCGCTCTAACACTAGACGAGGGGAGATGGTGGCTTTAAACTGCAACGCTGTTTTCTAAATCACAACCGGGAACACAGTTGAGTTAACCTCCACCTCCGCTGCTTGTCCTCAGTTGACCAGCCTACCTGTTGATTACATCACTTTACTGATCACTTAGGTTTTCTGTTTTGGCCTCCACTCTGATAAAGCCTCATAAGATGCTTCTCCAGAAATGTTTTTGAGTGTTGCTTCCATTGTGCGACCTAGCCAGGCTTCCAACCTGGCAACTCGTCAAGGCAGATCCTTCCCATCTGTGAGGGAAGGAGCAGTGGGCCGACATGTTGTCCCAGCCCACTCTTGACTGCCCAAGCCCAGTTACTGAACACTTCCCCACAGCAAGGTGATGTGCTTTGTAGTTGTAAAACAATGTATCCTGTGATGTCTGTATTGATGTAAGCTGACAAAAAAGAAAGAAGAATTTAAAGGTTTATGACTGAATTCAAACCCCCAACAGAAACCCAACAGATATCCTACAGGGTTAAATTCTCTGTCACTGGGACGGATTTCCATCATGGATTCTTTTTTTCTTTGTGTTTTTTCTCCAATAATGAAAAGGACTGGAATTGGTCAAACTCCGAAATTATCCTCTTTTCCTAAATGCATGATGGTCATGACTTTTTTTTACATGAAAGTGGAGGTTAAGTGGCCCCAGACAGTCGTTCTGACATCGACTGAAGTTTCAGTCATGGGATTATTGTGTTGCTTTAACCCCTGTATATTAACACATGTACAGAACAGAAATGTTACATTTTCAGTGAAGGGGAACAATAGATGATGGCTTTAATCACATGCAAAGCATTGTATATTTATTTCAGTCCAGACCTTCTGGTTTCCATTCACATCCATTTTCTTCACAGACTAGCGTCTTCAGAACTGTCTCCAGTTTAGTGTTTATTGCGGGGGGGGTTCTGTCTAAGCTTGTCTTTGATCATCTCCCTACATTGTGGATTTAGATGCTATTTTACAAGAATTATTTGAGTCATAGGGATGGCTGCAATGTAGACCTACAGCAGATTTGTTTTCATAAAAGCAGTATACAACATCTTTAGTACAGTATTATTGTTCCTGTAAAAGGAATGTTCTGGAGCAACCTGTTTGAAGGGATGATCACAGGCTCGTAGAACTTCAAAGGATCCGTAGAACAATTCCACATTGTTACACTGATCCCCCCCCCCCCCCCCCATACCTCTGTTCATTCATACAGTACGTGTGTGTATAGGTTTGTGTTCTAGTTTCACTTTGTAGTCACGTGTACAGGTAACCATGCATAGGCAAATGAACACTTAGAGCTGTGCAACAGTATGTGTGGGTGGGGCACCTTTGAACCCGTAATAGGATGTTTGAGCTTACTGCACTTGTGTGTCAAGACAAGTTGTGTGAATCTGCTTCACAACACTGTTAAGGGTTAAGGTCTTCTCTCACTTTGTGGTTCCTTCAACTGGAGATTTATTTCAACCTGCCCCAAAGATGACAAATTGCACAAGATGATTGTGTCAAATAATTTGTGTCTTGTATATTCTTGAAAATGGTACGTGTCTTTCCCGTTTGTAAACTACATTTGACATTAATTAAATGATTGTAAATCAGAAGTGTGCCGCCTCTTCACAGATCTCAGCACTCACTGTACTCATTACTCTCTTTAGGTCCTGAATATGAATTAACATTAAAAACATCTATACTGAACAAAAATATAAACACAACCAGCAACAATTTCAAAGCTTTACCTGAGTTATAGTTCATATAAGGAAATCCAGTTAATTGAAATGAATTCATTAAGGCCCTAATCTACGGATTTCACGACTGGTAATAGATGTGCATCTGTTTGGTTACAGATATCTTCAAGAAAAGCTATGGGCGTGGATCAGAAAACGAGTCGGTATCTGGTGTGACCAATCCAGCGCGGCATGTTTCCTTCGCATAGAGTTGTTCAGGCTGTTGATTGTGGCCTGTGGAATGTCCCACTCCTCTTCAATGGCTGTGTGAAGTTGCTGGATATTAGCGGGAACTGGAAGACATGTCGGTCCAGAGCATCCCAAACATGCTCAATGGCTGTCATGTCTGGTGAGTATGCAGGCCATGGAAGAACTGGGACATTTTCAGCTTCCAGGAATTGTGTACAGATCATTGCAACATGGGGCCGTGTATTTTCATACTGAAACATGAGGTGATGGCGGCGGCTAAATGGCACGACAATGGGCCTCAGGATCTCGTAACGGTATCTGTGCATTCAAATTGCGATTGATAAAGTGCAATTGTGTTCATTGTCCGTACCTTATGCCTGCCCATACCATAACCCCACCGCCACCATGGGGCACTCTGTTCACAACATGGACATCAAACCGCTCGCCCACACGACGGCATAAACGTGGTCTGCGGTTACAAGGCCAGTTGGACGTACTGCCAAATTCTCTAAAACAATGTTGGCAGTGGCTTATGGAAGGGAAATTAACATTACATTATCTGGCAACAACTCTGGTGGACATTCCTGCCATCAGCATGCCAATTGCACACTTCACTTCAGGCATCTGTGGCAATGTGTTGTGTGACAAAGCTGCACATTTTAGAGTGGCCTTTTATCGTCCCCAGCACAAGGTGCACCTGTGTAGTGATCATGCTGTTTAATCAGCTTCTTGATATGCCACACTAGTCAGGTGGATGGATTATATTGGCAAAGAAGAAATGCTCACTAACAGGGATGTGAACAAATTTGTGCACGAAATTTGAGAGTAAGCTTTTTGTGCATATGGAAAATTCTGGAATCTTTTATTTCAGCTCATGAAACATGGGACCAACACTTTACATGTAGCCTTTATATTTTTTGTTCAGTATAGTTAAACCAGGAGAATGTTTCATATGACATGGTGAGTGATCAGAATTTCTATGTTTTCCCAACAGCCAAGCCAATGATTAGCAATTCCTCTAGAATCAAGTTATTCAAAATTAGACTGCTGGAAATAGCAGCCTCCGTTGCCATCTAGAGGCAAAATGTGTCCACTAACTCTAAAGTGTTTCTAACTCCCAAACCCCCTAATTATGGGTGCTCTCCAGATGGTGCGGCAGGCTGAGGCAAGGGAAAGTGTGTGTGCTTGTTAACATAACTAGAACAATCCAGCCAAGGAACACTGCCCATTCAGCAGAAACCTGTTACAGTAATTTGGTGAAATTACTACAAGATGATCACTGAAAGTAATTTTTCCCCTTGCCGCCACTTAGATCCATGGCCAAACCTTGAATTCAACACATATTGTCTTTCTGATGTCGAGGTAAAGAAAGGCACATCCAGAAAAAAAGCCAAACAATCCCTAAAATGCATGTAAGTGTTATCAGATGCTAATGAACTAGTGATAAATAAGTTGGAAAGGAGGCAGGGGTTCCAAAAAACTTCCTGTGGAACTTCACCTCGTACTCCTGCTGAAGGTTCTGGAATGTCCCAAGGATGGAGCCCCAAAGTCAGGGTTTTTGCGTCTAAATGGTAGCCTAGTCCCTATATAGTGCACTACTTTTGACCAGAGCCCTATGTGCTATATCGTAGACTATATAGGGAACAGAGTCAGTGCCATTTGGGACCTTGCCTGGTAGGCTGTAGGTGTTTACCAACCCAACAGTGAGCCTTATGACTGGGGCCTTGCCCAGAGAGAGGTTGACTGACTGGCTATGGGCCTGTATATAGCAATCTGAGGAATGGTCAGTCTAAAACCATGGGAAATCATCACTCAATCTTACCCCAACAAGCAAGGAGAGGACAGGATGGGGTCAATCAGATTAGGATTGACCAGTGGCTAAACACGCTTAATACCCCCTGAGTGTGAAGTGTGTGGGGGTCAAAGTGGAGAAGGAGTGACCGCTAGGCTGGAGGTGGGGGCTGAGGGGTTTGGGGGCAGGAGGCCAGATTAAATGTGCCTATATGGTTAAATGAACGTCACAGAGCCTGTATCATTTACCCCCCTGCCCAGCATGTCAAGAGGTTGCAGGCCAGACACCCAACCAATCCATAACTGGTGCATTAGAGGAGCTGTGGCTGAGGGTCGGGTTACGGCTAGTCTTGGAGCCTGAGTGGCTCTGGACCCAGGAAGTGGGGGCTCCAAGTCAAGGCAGATCTATAGAAATTGCTTTTGGAGGTCAAAGCTTGTCCTGATGGGGGAGTATAGAATGTGGGGGCCATTATTGCTAGTTTACAAACATCTCCACAGACCGATCAATAGGACAGGCCTTCCCTGCTGTGTTCGGTAATTGCTCTATTGCATTGCCTGTCTGTACCAATGGTAATTTACACCTTCACGTGGGAATTTGACTTGGACCCCCTACCCTACCTCCCCCTACTAGCATCCTCCTCTTCCTCTGGCACTCAGCATATCGCTCCTGGTACATCTCATTCAATTAAGGGTCTGCTCTCCACCATGGCCTTTTTACAACATCGATCCAACCCAAGGTGGTTCATCGGAAAAGGATTTGGTCAGCCAGGGGATCTCTGTTTGGAGAAAAGGGAAGGGAGAGTGTTTGACATATTCCATATGGTGTTGTGTCCTTTTCTGTTTCCGATCGTGGTGGTGCCAGAGACGTCTGACTCATCGCGAGTTTGAGTTGCCTACAGAAAGGGCTGTTTGAACCAGTTAAGAGGTTTAGGCAGGTCAATCAGCTGATCAAACAGCCAATCTCTCCTATACACCACCTATCATTATCCTAATATTACGGGGGCAGTTATTGAGTGGTTATATCGGCTAATCACCTTGAATGTACTATCTTTTACACAGGTGTGCAGGTGTTTTTCACCTCAATAATCACCTTTTTCAGATATACGAACTCTCAAAAAAAGAAACAACTATTTCAAACAAGTGCAAAAAAGAAACTCTTATCGTTCTCCCTTCTCCAGAGTAATTACAGGTAAAGAGAAAAAGCAGCCCGTAGAAGCCAGCATCTTTACTAAACCCTAGCTAGCGCGGTTGTCGATGTCTTCAGAGTCCTCTTCTCTGCCTAGCTAATCCCATAATTACAGTTTCGATAAATTGCTTTCATTTCCATGAATGCTTAAGAGATTGGAGAATGACGTTATGTGGGTTTAGAGCGGGGTGTGTTTCAATAACAAGGCGAGGTGAGACTGCTACGGTGTGTGTTCATGTACAGGATTACTGTCATCCGCTACGTGTGCAATGAGACATTAACTCAAAGCCACCAGAGAAACCTAAAACCTCCATGTGGGAGTGCGCCAAAGTTACCTTCCTAATCTCTCTCTCACAAAGTTGCGACTGATTTACATTAGCTGCCTCCTAATGCTTTACAGCTATTGTGATGATATTAAAAGTTAGCCATTTGGCTGCCCACACACACCCACATCCCACACAGTGTTAATGCCTAGTATGAAGTTATCACACTAGGCTATTGTAGCCAACACATTTTTTGGCATGGGATTTTTCCATACAATTTTATGAAATGTTTGTGTGCAAGCAATAACTACTTACATTTCTGTTATTCAGCCAACTTGTAATTTACTATCACTGTCCACATGGGGGCACTAAGAAGCAAGACACAGTGTTTTTGCAAGGAGATGCCCGTCTGTACATGTTTGATCAGGCTGTCAGTGGTGGAAGTAGCCCACTGTAGGTTCAAAAAAATCACCCTTTGAAATCAGATTGATGATCAATTAAATAGTAGCTGTTTTGATAATAAACTCATGTGGTAGAAGAGATGGAGTTGTGAATACATTTCCAATTTAGTCATTTAGCAGACGCTCTTATCCAGAGCAATTAGGGTTAAGGGCTCATTGACAGAACGGGGATTTGAACCAAGAACCTTTTGGTTACTGGAACAACGCTCTTAACCGCTAGGCTACCTGCCCAGCAGAGTAGTTGTGTTCTTGTTCAACTAAACAAACACAGGCATATGATGATAATAATGTTTTCACACTTACTTTAGTAAAACAATATCGAAAATGGAAGCATTATTTTCAGTCTATGTTAAATACAATAGAAAACAACGCATTGCAAAACCTTTACCTAACTTAAGCTTCTATCCAGAGTTCAAGTTAACCAGGCCAGGCCAGGGCAGTGTTACGTTATATTAACCTACTGCCTGCCACTCCCCACATACACAGGAGCATGAACCTGCCACCCTCAGCCACCCCCTGCCAAACCACACAGCCACCCACGAGAGACAGGTTCCAGACAACGAAGGCCTTTGATTGGGCCCCGCAATGAAGGCTGAGACGCTCCCACAATTATCAGAGACATTTCATCTTCTCCTCCCTGGCCCCTTCAACTGCCTTTCATCTCCAGTTGGCCCCAGGGGGAACACTGAGGGTTTTGTGTGTGGTGATGGGGACGGGGGTAGGGGAGAGCAGTGGAGGGGAATGGGAGGGGGTGGTCAAGGTTGCTGAGGGATTGCTTCGTATAGGTAGAGGTAGGAGGGAGAGAAAGGGGGGTTCTTAACGTAGTATCCACCTATTTTCCTATCTTGAAAGGGGGAGATGACAAATGGAGATCGGTGGGGTTGGGGGGATGAGGGTGAGAGGCTTGGGGGAGATGACCCCCCACTGCTGACTGTGGCTGTACTTGGCCAACTGTGCGTGACGTTCAGACGTCATGGCTCTGCTGAAGAGAGAGAGAGCTAGAGAGAGAGAGAGAGCTAGAGAGAGAGAGAGAGAAAATAGAGAGAGAGAAAATAGAGAGAGAGAGAGCTAGAGCGAGAGAGCTAGAAAGAGAGAAAGAGAGAGAGAGAGCTAGAGAGAGAGAGAGAGCTAGAGAGAGAGAAAGAGAGAGAGCTAGAAAGAAAGAAAGAAAGAAAGAAAGAGAGAGGGAGAGAGAGCTAGAGAGAGAGAAAGAGAGAGAGCTAGCGATAGAGAAAGAGAGCTAGAGAGAAAGAGAGAGCTAGAGAGAGAGAGAGAGCTAGCGATAGAGAAAGAGAGCTAGAGAGAGAGAGAGCTAGAGAGAGAGAGAGAGAGAGAGAGAGAGAGAGAGAGCTAGAGAGAAAGAGAGAGCTAGAGAGAGAGAAAGAGAGAGAGCTAGCGATAGAGAAAGAGAGAGAGAGAGAGAGAGAGAGAGAGAGAGAGAGAGCTAGCGATAGAGAAAGAGAGCTAGAAACATACTTCATGTTAACGGCAATGTTAATGCTTCACAATCACTCCTCTAAGGTTACAACAGACAGGATCAGTAAAACGCATATGAAGTAAAGGTAAATCTTTGCTCACTCTAATGTAAACAGTCAAAGCAGTTCGCCAAGGCAGTTAGTCACCTCTAAGCCATGGGTAAATGACTGGAGCATTACCACTACACATTCTGTATTGGCAGAGTTGACTGTAGGCTAAATAGACCTGTTGTTTCTGAATGGAAGGTAAATTTACAACACCAGTCTGTTGCTACTCTTTCCTTAAGTCGCTGAATAAAGTCTTGATGGGATATTCCCCAGTAATTGGATGATAATACCTCTAATTAACGGCACTAATCCGTGTGATAAGTCTGCCACTGGGACATGAGTTGGTTTAGAGGGAAGTGTCTTGTAAGTGGGCTATTGTTGTTGAGTCTTTTACAAGGCAGAGTAAACTTCGCACTCATACCCCAACACAGGAACACAATGCATGGTTAAGGAGGACTTACGTTCGATAAAGTCCACTACAATGTGTTTTCAGAGTTCTACAATGTTGTTTGACTAGAAAACACAATGCTTTGTGCCAGCTCAAAGCTTAACAAGCAAATGGATTAAATGAAGAAACACTCATTTCAATGCAGTGCTGTCTATGAGCACTAACCGGTCGAGAGTCTGTCTAGGGACAATGTAAAGCTGATTATGTAATGCACTGCTTATAGATGTGTTGACAAGAAGTATAGCATCAGTCGGAACCAGCTCTTTTAAGAACAGCTGCGGAAAACTCTTGAGGTGCTGAAGAAATTTTAAAGACACCGATGCCAAGTAATAGCCCTGTCTATCTCAACATTTCTACTTTTCTAGATATGTACTACCCAGTACTTAGAGTTACTGGGTAGCGGGTAGTTGGCTTATTACACTAACTACTTCAGGGAGTGACGTCCCTGCCATACATGAGTCACAGGCTCAGCTGGCACCGGCTGTCATTCCCTCGTAACCCCCCCCCCCCCCCAGATTTACGAGGGACCACCGCTATGGGTAAGATAGTATGCTATGGAAACAGGCTGTTCAGGGCTATTCACCCGCACAGTCGCCAGAACCGAAAACTACAAAGAAGAATCCATGATGACAGAGTAAAACTCATTTTACCATGGGCCTGTTTGAACTTTTTGATGATTGACCCTTCACCTCTAATCAAATAAACTGTTTTGTCTCATGCGCCGGATACAACAGATGTAGACCTTACAGTAAAATGCTTACTTTACAAGCTCTTTCCCAACAATGTTGAGTTAAATAGGAAAAGAAGAACACATGATAAATTAAACACACATGAATGAAGCTATATACACTGCTCAAAAAAATAAAGGGAACACTAAAATAACACATCCCAGATCTGAATGAATGAAATATTCTTATTAAGTACTTTTTTCTTTACATAGTTGAATGTGCTGACAACAAAATCACACAAAAATTATCAATGGAAATCAAATTTATCAACCCATGGAGGTCTGGATTTGGAGTCACACTCAAAATTAAAGTGGAAAACCACACTACAGGCTGATCCAACTTTGATGTAATGTCCTTAAAACAAGTCAAAATGAGGCTCAGTAGTGTGTGTGGCCTCCACGTGCCTGTATGACCTCCCTACAACACCTGGACATGCTCCTGATGAGGTGGCGGATGGTCTCCTGAGGGATCTCCTCCCAGACCTGGACTAAAGCATCCGCCAACTCCTGGACAGTCTGTGGTGCAACGTGGCGTTGGTGGATGGAGAGAGACATGATGTCCCAGATGTGCTCAATTGGATTCGGGCATAGGGAACGGGCGGGCGGGCCAGTCCATAGCATCAATGCCTTCCTCTTGCAGGAACTGCTGACACACTCCAGCCACATGAGGTCTAGCATTGTCATGCATTAGGAGGAACCCAGGGCCAACCGCACCAGCATATGGTCTCACAAGGGGTCTGAGGATCTCATCTCGGTACCTAATGGCAGTCAGGCTACCTCTGGCGAGCACATGGAGGGCTGTGCGGCCCCCCAAAGAAATGCCACCCCACACCATGACTGACCCACCGCCAAACCGGTCATGCTGGAGGATGTTGCAGGCAGCAGAACGTTCTCCACGGCGTCTCCAGACTCTGTCACGTCTGTCACGTGCTCAGTGTGAACCTGCTTCCATCTGTGAAGAGCACAGGGCGCCAGTGGCGAATTTGCCAATCTTGGTGTTCTCTGGCAAATGTCAAACGTCCTGCACGGTGTTGGGCTGTAAGCACAACCCCCACCTGTGGACGTCGGGCCCTCATACCACCCTCATGGAGTCTGTTTCTGACCGTTTGAGCAGACACATGCACATTTGTGACCTGCTAGAGGTCATTTTGCAGGGCTCTGGCAGTGCTCCTCCTGCCTCTCCTTGCACAAAGGCAGAGGTAGCGTTCCTGCTGCTGGGTTGTTGCCCTCCTACGGCCTCCTCCACGTCTCCTGATGTACTCTCCTGGTAGCGCCTCCATGCTCTGGACACTACGCTGACAGACACAGCAAACCTTCTTGCCACAGCTCGCATTGATGTTCTATCCTGGATGAGCTGCACTACCTGAGCCACTTGTGTGGGTTGTAGACTCCGTCTCATGCTACCACTAGAGTGAAAGCACCGCCAGCATTCAAAAGTGACCAAACATCAGCCAGGAAGCATAGGAACTGAGAAGTGGTCTATGGTCACCACCTGCAGAACCACTCCTTTATTGGGGGTGTCTTGCTAATTGCCTATAATTTCCACCTGTTGTCTATTCCATTTGCACACCAGCATGTGAAATTTATTGTCAATCAGTGTTGCTTCCTAAGTGGACAGTTTGATTTCACAGAAGTGTGATTGACTTGGAGTTACATTGTGTTGTTTAAGTGTTCCCTTTATTTTTTTGAGCAGTGTACAACGAGTGGCAATACAATATCGTTGTGCAGGGGTACGAAGTAGTTCAAGTGGATACACTATATATTCAAAGTATGTGGACACCCCTTCAAATTAGTGGATTCGGCTATTTCAGCCACAACCATTGCTGACAAATCAAATCAAATTTATTTTATATAGCCCTTCGTACATCAGCTGATATCTCAAAGTGCTGTACAGAAACCCAGCCTAAAACCCCAAACAGCAAGCAATGCAGGTGAAGAAGCACGGTGGCTAGGAAAAACTCCCTAGAAAGGCCAAAACCTAGGAAGAAACCTAGAGAGGAACCAGGCTATGTGGGGTGGCCAGTCCTCTTCTGGCTGTGCCGGGTGGAGATTATAACAAAACATGGTCAAGATGTTCAAATGTTCATAAATGACCAGCATGGTCGAATAATAATAAGGCAGAATAGTTGAAACTGGAGCAGCAGCACAGTCAGGTGGACTGGGGACAGCAAGGAGTCATCATGTCAGGTATTCCTGGGGCATGGTCCTAGGGCTCAGGTCCTCCGAGAGAGAGAAAGAAAGAGAGAATTAGAGAGAGCATATGTGGGATGGCCAGTCCTCTTCTGGCTGTGCCGGGTGGAGATTATAACAGAACATGGCCAAGATGTTCAAATGTTCATAAATGATCAGCATGGTCGAATAATAATAAGGCAGAACAGTTGAAACTGGAGCAGCAGCACAGCCAGGTGGACTGGGGACAGCAAGGAGTCATCATGTCAGGTAGTCCTGGGGCATGGTCCTAGGGCTCAGGTCCTCTGAGAGAGAGAAAGAGAGAAGGAGAGAATTAGAGAACGCACACTTAGATTCACACAGGACACCGAATAGGACAGGAGAAGTACTCCAGATATAACAAACTGACCCTAGCCCCCCGACACATAAACTACTGCAGCATAAATACTGGAGGCTGAGACAGGAGGGGTCAGGAGACAGGTGTATAAAATTGAGCACACCACCATGTGATCTCCATAGACAAATATTGGCAGTGGAATGGCCTTACTGAAGAGCTCAATGACTTTCAACTAGGCACCGTCATAGGATGACACCTTTCCAATAAGTCAGATTTCTACCCTGCTAGAACTTCCTTTTTCAACTGTGAGTGCTGTTATTGTGAAGTGGAAACATCTAGGAGCAACAACGGCTCAGCCGCGAAGTGACAAGCCACAGAAGCTCACAGAACGGGACCGCCGAGTGCTGAAGCATGTAACGCGTAAAAATCGTATGTCCTCGGTTGCAACACTCACTACCGAGTTCTAAACTGCCTCTGGAAGCAACGACAGCACAATAACTGTTCGACGGGAACTTCATGAAATGGGTTTCTATGGCGGAGCAGCCTCACACAAGCCTAAGATCACCATGCACAATGCCAATCGTTAGCTGAAGTGGTGTAAAGCTCACTGCCATTGGACTCTGGAGCAGTGGAAACGCGTTCTATGGAGTGATGATACACGCTTCACCATCTGGCAGTCCGACAGATTAATCTGAATTTGGCGGATGCTAGGAGAATGCTACCTACCCCAATGCATAGTGCCAACTGTAAAGTTTGGTGGAGGAGGAATAAGGGTCTGGGGCTATTTTTCATGGTTCGGGCTAGGCCCATTAGTTCCAATGAAGAGAAATCTTAATGCTACATCATACAATGACATTGTAGACGATTCTGTGCTTCCAACTTTGTGGCAACAGTTTGGAGAAGGCCCTTTCCTGTTTCAGCATGACAATGCCCCCGTGCACAAAACGAGGTCCATACAGAAATGGTTTGTTGAGATTGGTGTGGAATAACTTGACTGCCCTGCACAAAGCTCCAACCTCAATCCCATCGAACACCTTTGGGATGAATTGGAACTCTGACTGCGAGCCAGGTCTAACCACCCAACATCAGTGCCCGACCTCACTAATACTCTTGTGGCTGAATAGAAGCAAGTCCCCGCAGCAATGTTCCAACATCTAGTGGAAAGCCTTTCTAGAAGAGTGGAGGCTGTTATAGCAGCAAAAAGGGGACCAACTCCATATTAATTCCCATGATTTTGGAATGAGATGTTCGACGAGCCGGTGTCCACATCCTTTTGGTCATGTAGCGCATGTCACCTCGCCACTGGGCCAGTGGAATGGTTTATTGAGAAACCATTCCTATAAAAGCACCACCGCTTGACAGGCCAGAGATGTATAAAACAGGAAGGGGATTCCTCTGTGTGTTTGCTCCTGTATCTCCCATCTCCAGGATGACAACACACTAATCTGTCCAGTAAATATGAAGCCAGGAGGAAACCAGTGGGACACTGTTGACTCTTCCTTGTCCGTTATCCCCATAGGGGGCTGCTGTTATCTGATGCATAGGCATAGGATAGACTGACACACTTGGCACCCTGGTGCTTTATACCGCTGTTATCTTAGCTACAGTACTTTCATTTATTTACCTCTATTATGCAAACTATAACACACTCTACCTGGTTATTCAGTGGTTATTACTGAGTATCATAGGAAATAATGTAAGTGAGGGGATTATTTGAGTTAATGGGGAGTTGTGAGGTAACAAATGCTTGAAATCCCAACTCAAAATCTACAAGCCTGTAATGGAGAGCAATAGAAACAGATGAAGGTTAAACAATTCCTGGCTGCTGTATTGGATGTTTGCATAAGGTTTAACAGACCTACTAAAATGCATATGTTGGTTTTGAGTTACGAATAGATGTTGTCTTATGATAATTCAATGAGTCCAGTGGGTTTGGTTGTCAGCTGTCATTCTGTACATGCCTCTGAGTTATGCCCTTATCATAATCTTTGGGACATAGGCTATGGCTTTTTATCAGCATGATACTGTACGTTGGTGTACATTAGGTGTGTACATTAGTGTACGTTAGTGTACATTAGATATAGAATTGCAGCTGGAAGACAAGAAGTTCAAAGTCTGGAGTTGAACTAATCTTATTCTTCCTTGTGCTCTTCTCATGTTCATGTTTTATGACAGACAGGGCTATAAATCAACCAGAGGTTGTTCAAGATTTACTTAACTATAAAGGCCAGGACACTGTTACAGCCTGCACCCCTGTCGCTGTCTGTCTGTCTGTCTGTCTGTCTGTCTGCCTACCTGCCTGCCTGCCTGCCTGCCTACCTGCCTCCCTACCATATATCTGCTGTAGGGGGTGCCTCCACTGTCTCTTCTTCCTGGAGAGGGTCAGCCCTGGGATGGCACGCTGGCCACTGGAGAGGTTCAGTCCTGGGATGGCACGCTGGCCACTGGAGAGGGTCAGTCCTAGGATGGCACGCTGGCCACTGGAGAGGGTCAGTCCAGGGATGGTACGCTGGCCACTGGAGAGGGTCAGTCCTGGGATGGCACGCTGGCCACTTGAGAGGGTCAGTCCACGCTGACCACTGGAGAGGAAATACTACAGTAGCTATGTTGGTCTATTGTATGTATATATATACAGTGCCTTGCGAAAGTATTCGGCCCCCTTGAACTTTGCGACCTTTTGCCACATTTCAGGCTTCAAACATAAAGATATAAAACTGTATTTTTTTGTGAAGAATCAACAACAAGTGGGACACAATCATGAAGTGAAACGACATTTATTGGATATTTCAAACTTTTTTAACAAATCAAAAACTGAAAAATTGGGCGTGCAAAATTATTCAGCCCCTTTACTTTCAGTGCAGCAAACTCTCTCCAGAAGTTCAGTGAGGATCTCTGAATGATCCAATGTTGACCTAAATGACTAATGATGATAAATACAATCCACCTGTGTGTAATCAAGTGTCCGTATAAATGCACCTGCACTGTGATAGTCTCAGAGGTCCGTTAAAAGTGCAGAGAGCATCATGAAGAACAAGGAACACACCAGGCAGGTCCGAGATACTGTTGTGAAGAAGTTTAAAGCCGGATTTGGATACAAAAAGATTTCCCAAGCCTTAAACATCCCAAGGAGCACTGTGCAAGCGATAATATTGAAATGGAAGGAGTATCAGACCACTGCAAATCTACCAAGAACTGGCCGTCCCTCTAAACTTTCAGCTCATACAAGGAGAAGACTGATCAGAGATGCAGCCAAGAGGCCCATGATCACTCTGGATGAACTGCAGAGATCTACAGCTGAGGTGGGAGACTCTGTCCATAGGACAACAATCAGTCTTATATTGCACAAATCTGGCCTTTATGGAAGAGTGGCAAGAAGAAAGCCATTTCTTAAAGATATCCATAAAAAGTGTTGTTTAAGGTTTGCCACAAGCCACCTGGGAGACACACCAAACATGTGGAAGAAGGTGCTCTGGTCAGATGACACCAAAATTGAACTTTTTGGCAACAATGCAAAACGTTATGTTTGGCGTAAAAGCAACACAGCTGAACACACCATCCCCACTGTCAAACATGGTGGTGGCAGCATCATGGTTTGGGCCTGCTTTTCTTCAGCAGGGACAGGGAAGATGGTTAAAATTGATGGGAAGATGGATGGAGCCAAATACAGGACCATTCTGGAAGAAAACCTGATGGAGTCTGCAAAAGACCTGAGACTGGGACGGAGATTTGTCTTCCAACAAGACAATGATCCAAAACATAAAGCAAAATCTACAATGGAATGGTTCAAAAGTAAACATATCCAGGTGTTAGAATGGCCAAGTCAAAGTCCAGACCTGAATCCAATCGAGAATCTGTGGAAAGAACTGAAAACTGCTGTTCACAAATGCTCTCCATCCAACCTCACTGAGCTCGAGCTGTTTTGCAAGGAGGAATGGGAAAAAATGTCAGTCTCTCGATGTGCAAAACTGATAGAGACATACCCCAAGCGACTTACAGCAGTAATCGCAGCAAAAGGTGGCGCTACAAAGTATTAACTTAAGGGGGCTGAATAATTTTGCACGCCCAATTTTTCAGTTTTTGATTTGTTAAAAAAGTTTGAAATATCCAATAAATGTCGTTCCACTTCATGATTGTGTCCCACTTGTTGTTGATTCTTCACAAAAAAATACAGTTTTATATCTTTATGTTTGAAGCCTGAAATGTGGCAAAAGGTCGCGAAGTTCAAGGGGGCCGAATACTTTCGCAAGGCACTGTATATATGTGTGTATGTATATACTTGTATATGTATATATGCCTGGCACCTACTACCATACCCTGTTTAAGGCACTTAAATCGTTTGTCTTGGCCATTTACCCTCTGAATGGAAGACATACACAAACCATGTCTCAATTGTCTCAGGGCTTAAAAATCCTTCTTTAACCTGTCTCCACTTCGTCTACACGAATTGACAGAATTGTCTAGAATGTCAGTGTATGCTGTAGCATTAAGATTTCCCTTCACTGGAACTAAGGTGCCCAGCCTGAAAAGCAGCCCGCCTAACTTTACAATTGACACTATGCATTGGGGCAGGTAGCATTCTCCTGGCATCTGGCAAACCTAGATTTATCCATCAGACTAGTGAAGGGAGATTCATCACTTTGGAGAATGCGTTTCCACTGCTCCAGAGTCCAATGGCTTTACACCCAGCCAGCCGACGCTTCGCATTGCGCATGGTGATCTTAGGCTTGTGTACGGCTGCTTAGCCATGGAAAATGATTTCATGAAGCTCCAGACAAACAGTTCTTGTGCTGACATTGCTTCCAGATACATTTTGGAACCCGAGGACAGACGGTTTTTACACGCTACCTGCTTGTGTGACCTACCACTTCGCAGCTGAGCCGTTGTCGCTCCGAGACAGTTGTACTTCAAAATAACAGCACTTACAGTTGACCGGGGCAGCTCTAGCAGGGCAGAAATTTGACAAACTGACTCGTTGGAAAGGTGGCATCCTATGACGGTGCCACGTTGAAAGTCACTGAGCTCTTCAATAAGGCCATTCTACTGCCAATGTTTGACTACGGAGAACGCATGGGTGTGTGATCAATTGTATACACCAGTCAGCAACGGGTGTGGCTGAAATAGCCGAATCCACTAATTTGAAGGGGTGTCCACATACTCTTGTATATATAGTATATATCATTAGGCTGTATTTATTCTTAGATATTCAGTGCATTCGGAAAATATTCAGACCCCTTGACTTTTTCCATGTTTTGTTACATTCCAGCTTTATTCTACACCTGCATTGCTGTTTGGGGTTTTAGGCTGGGTTTCTGTACAGCTATTTGAGATATCAGCTGATGTACGAAGGGCTGTATAAATAAATTCGATTTCATTTGATATTCTAAAATGGATTAAATTGATGTTTTCACTCATTAATCTACACACAATACCCCATAATGACAAAGCAAAAACAGGTTTTAATATTTTTTTTGCAAATGTATAAAAAATTCAAAACTTAAATATCACATTTACATAAGTATTCAGACCATTTCCTCAGTACTTTGTTGAAGCACCTTTGACAGTGATTACAGCGTCGAGTCTTAGATATGATGCTACAAGCTTGACACACCTGAATTTGGGGAGTTTCTCCTGTTCTTCTCTGCAGATTCTCTAAAGCTCTGTCAGGTTGGATGGGGAGCGTCGCTGCACAGCTATTTTCAGGTCTCTCCAGAGATGTTTTGGGTTCAAGTCTGGGCTCTGGTTCGGCCAATCAAGGACACAGAGACTTGTCCCGATGCCACACCTGAATTGTCTTGGCTGTGTGCTTAGGATTGTTATCCTGTTGGAAGGTGAATTTCCGCCTCAGACTGAGGTCCTGAGCGATCTGGAGCAGGTTTTCATCAAGGATCTCTCTGTAGTTTGCATCTTTCCCTCAATCCTGACTAGTCTCCCAGTCCCTGCCACTGAAAAAAAATCTCCCCAGCATGCTGCCACCACCATGCTTCACTGTAGGCATGATGCCAGGTTTCCTCCAGACGTGACGCTTGACATTCAGGCCAAAGTTCAATCTTGGTTTCATCAGACCAGAGAATCTTGTTTCTTATGGTCTGAGAGTCCTTTAGATGCCTTTTGGCAAACTCCAACCGGGCTGTAATGCGCCTTTCACAGAGGAGTGGTTTCCGACTGGCACCTCTACCATAATGACCTAATTGGTGGATTGCTGCAGAGATTGTTGTCCTTCTGGAAGGTTCACCCATCTCCACAGAGGAACTCTGGAGCTCTGTCAGAGTCACCATCGGGTTCTTGGTCACATCCCTGACCAAGGCCCTTCACCCCAGATTGCTCAGTTTGGCCTTGAGGCCAGACCTAGGATGAGTGTTGGTGGTTCCAAATTGAATCGATTTAAGAATGATGGAGGCCACTGTGTTCTTGGGGACCTTAAATGCTGCATGATATTGTTTGGTACCCTTCCCCAGATCTGTGTGTAATGAACACGAGGGAGACAGAGAGCTGGCTTCAAGCACAGGGCGCTTGAATGTAAAGGAACACAGGAGGAGGCAGGTCGCTGGGTCCAGGGGCAGGCAGAAGGTCATACACAGGGGGACCAAAAGGCAACAGTACAGGCAGGGAAAAGGCTAGGAACGTAGTCCGGGAGATCAGGCAATAGGTAGATAACAGGAAATCTGATAGGCTAAAGTACAGGCAGAGAATAGGCAAAAGGTGTCTTTAGTGAGGCAGGCAAGAACTATCATACACGGGAGGAGTAAAGATGGGAAAAACAGCACCCCGAATAGAAGTGTGTCACAAAACAAACAATACCTCACAAAGATGGGCTGCAAAGAATTGAACTAAATAGTGTGTGATAATGACATACAGGTGTGTGAACAGGTGATTCGAATTTGGGTGATTGGGATCTAGATAGTGACCTGCATTCAGGGGATCTATGTGTGTGAGAGTGTGAGCTGGAAAGTGGGCTGGAAAGTGAGCTACGTTCAGGGAATCTAAGTGTATGACAGTGTAAGTTGGAAGCAGACGTTACACTGTGCCTCGACACAACCCTGTCGCGGAGCTCTATGGACAATTCCTTCAACCTCATGGCTTGGTTTTTGCTCTGACATAAACTGTCAACTGTGGGACCTTATATAGACAGGTGTGTGCCTTTCCAAATCATGTCCAATCAATTGAATTTACCACAGGTGGACTCCAATGAAGTTGTAGAAACATCTCAAGGAATCAATGGAAGCAGGATGCACCTGAACTCAATTTCGAGTCTCATTTTATTTTTTTATTTTTTTTATTTGACCTTTATTTAACTAGGCAAGAAGGTTAAGAACAAATTATTTTACAATGACGGCCTATACACCGGACAAACCCTAACGCGGACGCCGCTGGGACAAAGGTCTGAATACTTATGTCAATAAGGTATTTGTTATTCATTTGATTTTTTAATACATTTGCAATCATTTCTAAAAATCAGTTTTCACTTTGTCATTATGGGGCATTGTGTGTAGATTGATGAGGAAAAAAATGTAAACATGTAATACATTGTAGAATAAGGCTGTAAGGTAAGAACCTTTTGAAAAACGGAAGGGGTTTGAATACTTTCCGAATGCACTCTAGGCCTATTATAAATGTGTATTATTGTAGTGTCATCATCTTTATTTCAAAAAGAAACACAAATACACACATAGTTTTAAGCTACTTAGTCATTTGACAGAGGTATTGATCAGTCTATTGATCAGCACAGCAATTGATCAAACAGGACCATGATTGCAGATCAAGTGTTTCTGAGCTTGTGTCAATATTACACAGGTAAGCAAATGCTTACAGAAATCAGGAGACAGGCTCTATAGACCGCTATACATGACTGAGTTCAACACACCACCTGTTATATTGGGCACCTACTAACACCCCAAAAATAGCTTATTCATTGTTTTTATCTTCATGACATGTATCTTTAAAATAATGTTTTAAGGAAATATAGGCAGGCACCACATTACTACAAGACCAAACAGATCACTCAATCAAGCCTGATGGTGTTGTAAGTATAAAAACAAAGCTTGCTTTCAAATGATTAAAAAAAAAGCTTGAAAAGGTAGTGGAATGAGATTAGTGTGGTGTGTGAAGAATCCAATACTTTAACTCGTGTGCGATACAAATCACATTATTGTGGGAGACCCTCCTCTAAGAGTATGATTTTGAGAAGGTTTGAATCCTAAGCAACCTGCCTACACATTGTTTGAAGTACAATAGACCAACACAGCTACTGTAGTAGGTCAAAGCTGTGTGCTGGAAAACCTTGCTAGAGCATGGGTGGAGTAGACATTGTGGTGCTCATGTGAAAGACTAATGCCTACTTTTCACTGAAAACATAGTAATTGTCATATAGATAGACTGGCACACGTGGCACCCTGGTGCTGTTATCTTAGCTACAGTAATTTCATTTATTTACCTCTATTATGCTAAATATAATACATTCTAACTGGTTATTCAGTGGTTATTACTGTTGTTATCAATATCAAAGGAGACAATGTAAGTGAGGGGATTAGTTTAATTAATGGGGAGTTGAACTTCCACCTCAATCTACGTGCCTGTAAAAGCCACTGGAGGGCAATAGAAACAAATGGAAATTCCTGTTCGCTGCCCTGGATGTTTGCATGAGGTTTAAAATACCTACTGAACTAATAGGCAAATGCTGGTTTTGAGTTGTCTCTTGACAGTTCAATTTGTGTACATGCCTCTGGGTTATGCACTTATCATAATCTTTGGGACATAGGTTTTGGCTTTTTATCAGCATGATACTGTACGTTGGTGTACATTAGGTGTGTACATTAGTGTACGTTAGTGTACATTAGATAAAGACTCACAGCTGGAAGACTGGTCATAAGAGTCAATGAACTAATCTGGTCTTCCTCGTCCTTCCTTGTGGGGGAATTGTTGTGGAGTTGTTAGATTACTTGTTACTGCACTGTTGGAACTAGAAGCACAAGCATTTCGCTACACTCGCATTAACATCTGCTAACCATGTGTATGTGACCAATACAATTTGATTTGATTTTGATCTGATTGATTTTGTGCTCTACTTATGTCAGTGTTTCATGGCAGACAGAGCACTAAATCAACAAGAGGTTGTACAAGATTTAGCTATAAAGGTCAGAACACTGTTACAGCCATCACGTCTGTCTGTCTGTCTGTCTGTCTGTCTGTCTGTCTGTCTGTCTGTCTGTCTGTCTGTCTGTCTGTATCCCTCCCTCCCTTACGCCCTCCATGCCTGCCTCCCTCCCCTACCTCCCTATCTGCTGTAGGGGGTGCCTCCACTGTCTCTTCTTCCTGCTGTCTCACACATTAAAAAGGACAGAGCTGGCTGCCTGAGGCACACCTGGATGGGACTGTACTCACCTGTGCAAACAGAGATAGGCAGGCAGTACACTCTTAGAAAAAAAGGTGCTACAGTGCATTGCGAAAGTATTCGGCCCCCTTGAACTTTGAGACCTTTTGCCACATTTCAGGCTTCAAACATAAAGATATAAAACTGTATTTTTTTGTGAAGAATCAACAACAAGTGGGACACAATCATGAAGTGGAACGACACTTATTGGATATTTCAAACTTTTTTAACAAATCAAAAACTGAAAAATTGGGCGTGCAAAATTATTCAGCCCCTTTACTTTCAGTGCAGCAAACTCTCTCCAGAAGTTCAGTGAGGATCTCTGAATGATCCAATGTTGACCTAAATGACTAATGATGATAAATACAATCCACCTGTGTGTAATCAAATCTCCGTATAAATGCACCTGCACTGTGATAGTCTCAGAGGTCCGTTAAAAGCGCAGAGAGCATCATGAAGAACAAGGAACACACCAGGCAGGTCCGAGATACTGTTGTGAAGAAGTTTAAAGCCGGATTTCGATACAAAAAGATTTCCCAAGCTTTAAACATCCCAAGGAGCACTGTGCAAGCGATAGTATTGAAATGGAAGGAGTATCAGACCACTGCAAATCTACCAAGAACTGGCCGTCCCTCTAAACTTTCAGCTCATACAAGGAGAAGACTGATCAGAGATGCAGCCAAGAGGCCCATGATCACTCTGGATGAACTGCAGAGATCTACAGCTGAGGTGGGAGACTCTGTCCATAGGACAACAATCAGTCGTATATTGCACAAATCTGGCCTTTATGGAAGAGTGGCAAGAAGAAAGCCATTTCTTAAAGATATCCATAAAAAGTGTTGTTTAAAGTTTGCCACAAGCCACCTGGGAGACACACCAAACATGTGGAAGAAGGTGCTCTGGTCAGATTAAACCAAAATTTAACTTTTTGGCAACAATGCAAAACGTTATGTTTGGCGTAAAAGCAACACAGCTGAACACACCATCCCCACTGTCAAACATGGTGGTGGCAGCATCATGGTTTGGGCCTGCTTTTCTTCAGCAGGGGCAGGGAAGATGGTTAAAATTGATGGGAAGATGGATGGAGCCAAATACAGGACCATTCTGGAAGAAAACCTGATGGAGTCTGCAAAAGACCTGAGACTGGGACGGAGATTTGTCTTCCAACAAGACAATAATCCAAAACATAAAGCAAAATCTACAATGGAATGGTTCAAAAATAAACATATCCAGGTGTTAGAATGGCCAAGTCAAAGTCCAGACCTGAATCCAATCGAGAATCTGTGGAAAGAACTGAAAACTGCTGTTCACAAATGCTCTCCATCCAACCTCACTGAGCTCGAGCTGTTTTGCAAGGAGGAATGGGAAAAAATGTCAGTCTCTCGATGTGCAAAACTGATAGAGACATACCCCAAGCGACTTACAGCTGTAATCGTAGCAAAAGGTGGCGCTACAAAGTATTAACTTAAGGGGGCTGAATAATTTTGCACGCCCAATTTTTCAGTTTTTGATTTGTTAAAAAAGTTTGAAATATCCAATAAATGTCGTTCCACTTCATGATTGTGTCCCACTTGTTGTTGATTCTTCACAAAAAAATACAGTTTTATATCTTTATGTTTGAAGCCTGAAATGTGGCAAAAGGTCGCGAAGTTCAAGGGGGCCGAATACTTTCGCAATGCACTGTATCTCAAACCAAAAAGGGTTCTTCAACTGTCCCCATAGGAGAACACTTTGAAGAACCCATTTTGATTCCAGATATAACCCCTTGGTGTTCCATGTAGAACCCTTTCCACAGAACCCTTTTGGAACCCGTTTTTCTAAGAGTGTAGACTGGATTGATTGCGGCTGGGTTTGGAGTCAGAGCAACAAGGCCCTGTGTGTATGGAGAGACAGACCGGTTTTAAATCAGCCTAACTCATGTCTGACCTGACCTGTCACCACCTGGAAACCTGGATCCCAGTTTTACTTCCCCCAAAATGGGCTGCATCCCGAATTAGACCATATTCCCTATGTAATGCAACACTTTTGACCAAGTTCCATTTGGGATGCAGCCGTGATGTATTTCTATATTACTGATGAATACATTCCAGAAGTCACCTTCAGTTCTACTGTAATATACAGTATACTGCAGAAGGTGGATGGCACATAGGTTGTTGTGTTATTCAAACATTTGGTTACAATATTTTCAGGGTGACCTAGTGGTTAGAGCGATGGGCCAGTTACCGAAATGTTGCTGGATCGAATACCCGAGCTGACAAGGTAAAAAATCTGTTGTTCTGCCCCTGAAAAAGGCTGACTTGCCTAGTTAAATAAAGGTTAAATATTTTTTTAAAAATATGAAATGGGGATGTAGGATGTTTGTGTGTTGCAGAATGCAATATAATGTCTGTTGAAGTTGTCACTCTACCGTGCAACCATGTACAGATATAACAAACAGATTAATAACAATAATTCTGTTGTCTAAGAAATTACTAAATATATTCTCTCTTCAATAACCGGTCTGCATGCTAATAATATACTAAGACAAAACTTTGTCATACTTTTTGTTTTCTTCGCAAATATTGCTTTTGAAATGATTCTGTTTTCATTTTCCCTCGTCTCCAGAATGTGGATGTGGATCTGAAGTCTCCTATGACAGGTAAGGTCAAATTCATTATTCAGGTGCAGGGAACTTGCCTAAAAGACATCCCATCAAAGAGTCTAATTTTAGTGTCTCTGTCTTTTTCCCTTCCCCCAGCTCTTTCTTTTTGTGGTGAAAAACGGATTTGATGTAGCTGGACAATGAGTGTGCGATTTAGAGATTTCCTGTTTGAGAGTGTCAAATTATTTGTCCCCAGGCAGTGCTGTTTCAGGAGACTTTGTGTTCCGGTCGGAACAGTGGAAACCAGATTTCCTAAAGGTTCTTTAAGTCACCTGTTGAATACAGGGTTGCAGAGGCATTGTGGTGTGATTTCTACAGGAACCGCTGGCTCCTATGACCTCTGCAGTGTGAACAGTCTATTTGATATGACGCTCCCTCCTTCTATACAATATGTCCTGAAGAACACGTGCACACTGAAGCAGACAATAGCTTTTGTTGAGTTCAATAATGAAGGGGTTTCAAACAGCTATTTATGTTTCTACTGTGATTTTAGACACATTCATGTTAAGTTACATCAGGCAGAGAGCTGAGACTAACGATCATTCTCTATTAAATCCCTTTCATTTAAAATGGGACGTTTTGTTTGTTTATGAACAGTTGCATTACAGCAACCAGGGTATTCAGAATGGAATGAAACATGAATCACTGGCGTACTCCGTGAGGTCATTTTCTTTCACATGGCACGGTCTGCACAAAGGAACAGTACACTCGAGATGGATTGCCTTTTTCGGGGGTTGAGCATTATATTATGGAACTCAGGCATTCTGTTTCCTTCCATGTCAGAGTCGCTTGCTTGAGGAGTTCAGACAAGGCAGGTCAACAGACAGTAAGGAATCAGCACTAGGAAATGTTAAAGAGGGATTCTGGGCTTCTATCTGTCCAAACATGCCCATAACATTTTAAGAATGCTTTTACACCTGCGGAAGAAATCTAGTATAAGTGTGTTGGAATAGTTCTTGCTGATCTAATGTGTATATGTGTGCGCGTTAGCGCATGCGCCAATGTGTGTGTGTGTATACATACATTTGTGTGCGTGTGCACGTGCCCGTCATTAACCTCCATAACACAAACCTCATGTCTTTGAGTGCATTCATCCTCTAAGGCACAATCCTGTATTATATCCGGAGGCGTGTGATACACAGAGATGAAAGGTTAAAGGAAGTCAATCAATTGAGCGATGACCTTTCTCACTTTGCATCCTTCACATCATTACCCTGCCATTCAAGTAGGGTGCATTTGAAAGGAGATGCCTCTTATTAGAGACATCAAAAAGGAAGGAACAAGGACGGGTTGAGCCAACCTGTCGCTCTAGCTCCCTCAAAGTTGAGCACCAGGAGACAAGTGAGGATCTCTCTCACATTGCTTTCTGTCTTTTGTAACAGTATTACTTCCGTCCCTCTCCTTGTCCCAACTGGGGCTTGAACCAGGGACCCTCTGTGCACGTTGACAACAGTCACTCACAAAGCATTGTTACCTACAGTATAGCTCCCCGAAAGCCGCGGTCCTTGCAGAGCAAGGGAAACAACTACTTCAAGTTCTCAGAGCGAGTGATGTCACCAATTGAAACGCTTCTAGCGTGCACTGCTAACTAGCTAGCCATTTCACACCGGTTGCACTCATTCCCCTTTGACCTCCTCCTTTTTCACAGGAACTCCAGCAGCAGGGCAGAGCCCAACTGAGTGATCCAGGTCAACAGCATCTATAGCCCTGTTTATACCTGTTCCTAACTTTCGTCCTTTGTCCTGATCTGTGCTCAAATGGTTTGACAGGTGTAGACAATCAAAAGACACATTGTGATCTGACTGTGGTCTGGTCACAATGCAGACACCGTGGACAGATAACAGACACATTGTAGCTATTTCCTGCAGTCAAATTACCACTTTTTTTTTTTGGGGGGGGGGGTGAAAATCCAGTGTTTCTATGTCAAACTGTTTTATTATATTCCAGTCTTCTGTAATGTACTGTATATAAAGTGTAATATTGTGATGCAATCTCATAAGTGAATACATTTAAACTCTGAAATGGTACAGGTGTCTTATTTTTTTCTAAGCCCATAACCATGTGTGTGTGAAGTGTATGCTTTTTTTTCCCACAATAGATTTAAGACTACCAAAAACACTCTTCTGGGGTACTCCTCTTTACAACTTTGATCAAGTGTAGAGAGTCGTGATAAACTGATTACAACAGACAATCAGTATGTAGCCTAAATCTCGATTGCCCGATTTTAGAGTCTTTTTTTAGCCCAGCCCCCATCCCTGCAGGAGGCCTTTTGCCTTTTGGTAGGCCGTCATTGTAAGTACATTTGTTCTTAACTGACTTGCCTAGTTAAATACAGGTTACATCAAATAAATAACAAAGCTGTAGCTGGCTCCCTTCTTCTAGAGAGAATACGAGCTGCAAGAGGCATGAATCAGTCATGCGGTCAAAATGATTGGCATGTACAGCATGCCTACCTGTCACAGGAAATAAGGTATATCTTTTGGTTTAATATGCTTAATCATCAGCTGGAGGGAATACCTGGAGAATACCTGGAGAATACCATTCACAGTCCCTTCACACACACCTCCAGTCTCTAGACTGCTTTGTGGTTTCTCTGCCCCACTTATGGAGTGAGGGTTATTACCCCAGCCATCCATTGCAAGTGTTTTGGCCATAGAAATATAATCTAGATTCTATTTGTATGGTTCTGGGAAATGTTAGTTATTTCCTAATTTTACAGTATTTTTCAGTATCTTTTTTTCATAATGCAAAACACCAAGTACTGTAAGTAGGCCCTTTTTTAAGTATCTCGTTTTACACATTGATAAGATTTGTAAGAAAGATAGAGGAGCTCCTCCTATTTCCCCTGATCAAAATACATGAACTTCTGAAACATCATTCCCAAAGTAGGAACACCTGTTATCTAGGTGTCATCTTTTATCGCTTTCACATTATCATTGACTTATCAAGTTTCCAACCTTGAAGATGCCTTAAGATTACACAGTATAGGTTACAGGCTATACATTTCAATGAATCTAGAATGTGACAGCAAAACCTCTTCCTCACACACTTCACTAGTAAGTGCACAGGATAATTGATGCAGGTGCCATTACACTGTTCAAAACTGGGTGCTTTGTGGGTCTATATAGAACCCTTTTCAGGATCATATTTCAATTGAGTCAGTGGACCCTTTTTGGTTCCATATAGCTAGTACAATTTATTCTGTGTAGCCTACAACTATCCACCCGATTGCTTCTACAATACTTTGTGAGGAGTGAATGAAAAGTTGTGTGGTGAAGAAGTTTGACTGTTGACAGAGAGAGAGACAAGTGAACCACTCGACAGTAATTGTCCCAGAGCAGAGCGCATGTATGTGGGGGAGTGATTCATGCATGTAGTCCTCTGCTGAACACTACAGAGGACCTGCCTTCATCAGTGACACCATCAATCTTAAAACACAAACGTGAATAACTCAGGGAAAGTTGACATATAAAGTGCCTGGCCCCATTTCTATCAACAAGTTACATACCATCTCTAATTATGGCATCGCGTACATGTACATGTCAGACGAGCCTATACATCATGATGATGTGGCAAGTGACGCTTTGTTGAATGTCCAATATCTTTGAAACTTGACTGCTGACATGCAAAACACTTTGGGACTGTATTAACAGTGGACTAATGAAAAACACCAAAATGTAGTTTTTGAGTGGATTTTTCCTTTACGGTTTCACAGCCTGGTTGACTCGTGATCATGAGAATGAAGAGAAATAAAAAAAACAGAGATAACCTTAACTTTTGGTGGCTTGTATCAAACAGTGCTGTTTGTTGACCTTTCCTGCAGTCAAATGACCAAATAGCTCTCTAGTGGCATCATGGGTGGAACATTATGTTACACATTTTTCCTAATTTCCTAATTAAGAAACATGAAAAAAAGAATATATATATAAAATCTAGTGTTTCTATGTTAAACGGTTTTGTTCTATTTGTTATATTTCAGTCAAAAGTTTGGACACTCATTCAAGGTTTTTTTTTAAAGTTTGGACACTCATTCAAGTTTTTTTTAAAGTTTGGACACTCATTCAAGTTTTAAAAAAAAAGTTTGGACACTCATTCAAGGTTTTTTTTAAAGTTTGGACACTCATTCAAGGTTTTTTAAAAGTTTGGACACTCATTCAAGGTTTTTTAAAAGTTTGACCATTGTTTTACATTGTAGAATAATAGTGAAGACATCAAAACTAGATGTGTCCAAAATGTTGACTGGTACTGTATATAAAGTCTAATATTGGGATGCAAACTAAACATTTAAAACATTTCAACTCTATATCTGACATGGTACAGGTGTCTTATTTTTGTAAACCCATAACCATGTGCGGGAGATGTATACTTTTGTTTCAATGTAGATTTGTTTGACTACCAAGGAACACTCTGCGTGTCCCTGATTTAGCCCACTGCAGTAAAACAGTATCCCGGGAAGTATGTTATTTCCTGAAAGAGCCAAACACTCAATGATCTGTACTTTGTGCAACTACTACAGACATATTATTCTGGCAAAAAGGAAGCTGATCTGTTCATGACTGTACAATGACCTGTGCGTGGATAGTTTCGTAGGTGACATCATGCCGATTACCTTTCAAACTCAATGAACTGTGTCAGTGATATGGAACAATTAGCCTCTATCGAAAACAAGAGGTTTGCCTTGAACTCTATCAAAAAAGAACTACCATTCAAGCAATGAGGCATGAGGTGTTGTGTGTAGCGCACTCTGCATTTAAATAACATGTGCCTGCGACATGTTGTGATGTCATCCTACCAAAACCAAACAGTCCTGGTAATATCCCAGTTCAACCACCTCAAAATGAGAGGAAGAAAAAAAGAAATCGGATGACCTGTACTGCTAAACAAAAATAACCCAATGGTCTTGTCTAGTTATGTGCTTATAATTTGATGATAGTAGAGTCACTGCCCCTGGTGTCCTAAACTTTTAATTTTGCCACAGCAACCATCAGAGCTGTGGCACTGCAGAAGAATGCTCTACTAAAAACTACCACTGGGAGGCAGTATATTTCAGTTATATTAAAACAAAACAGGCCTTATAATCCAATATAGAATAAAAACTCTTGATCAAAAGCTTAATGATTTATTTACATTGAAAGCTTTTATAGACATTACCACTATTTTATGTTGGCATGCTGTTATGCACCAACAGCTTAGAAATGTAAAAGAGTGATATTGTTATCATATATTGCACTTTATAGTATAATTGCTCTGTTATCATGACATTGCTTGCCTGAGTGTCTCCCCTGTCTGTTGACTATGTGACTGTTGGAATTAAACAGCCGGCCGGATGTCTGACGGTAATCAGGTTGCTTTATTTTCCATAGAAATGTTACCTGACAGGCAGGTTTGTGTAAACTTCATGTCACAGTAAATTCACTTAATAATAACACAACGATTGGCACTGCCTCTGATGGTTGTTGCCTTGTGTCTTCCTTCTCTGAGAAAAGTACGAGCCAGCCAGGTACACGCTTAGAGAAAAAAAGTGCTATATAGAAGCGGCTGTCCTCATAGGAAAACCCTTTGATCAACCCATTTTGGTTCCAGGTAGAACATTTTAGGTTCCGGGTAGAACCTTGTTGGGTTCCATGTAGAACCCCTTTACACCAAAAAGGCTTTAACCGAAAAGGGTTCTTCTATGGGAACAGCTGCAGAACCCTTTTAGAACCCTTTTTTCTAAGTGTGTATATGTGAACTTTGTGTATTATTGTGTATAATAATATTCCACCATACCCATAAGATAAATACACAATGCTTGGTGCTGAGAAAAGGTATGTGCTAGCCAGGTATATGACAACTTTCCCTGAGTTCTTTTTTTTTCTCCAGAGAAAGGTATTACTGTCCAGAATATTGATCCTGTATCTCAGATGTTGGCTGTTGATTACACAACTGACTGATGAAGAAACATTTTCAGGAAACAAAAACACAATTTCCTCTTCAGTCCTCATACTGTATACCTTCAATCATCACTACGTTCTCTATCCACTCCTCATATCCCTGGAAGTCCTTATCACCGGATCTGTTGCCTGACGTTGGCAGTTATTTATCATCCACAAATTGAACGACAGTGACAGCCAGTATGTTTGAAATCAAGTGCTATTTATTATGATCTGCTGTGCCATTTCTTCCTGTGTGTGTGCTAGCACTCCCTGGGGACGCGTCGTCACGTCTACAGGTCCTTATCACACCATCGTGCTGTTTAAGACCTATTGAATCATTCAGGGGCAATAATGGTATTATGGTTTCCGCTGCAACCGCCAACGAGACTCTGTCTGACGGAATCCAACACAAACACACTCCAAGATCCTTGCAGAGAAAGTAAGAGACTGAGAGAGAAGGGTGATGGAGAGAGAGAGAGAGAGAGGTAACAGCAGGACAGAAAAAAATATAGAAAATAAGTTGAGATGGATATTAAAGCTTAGGGCAAACAAACTGACCACTTATCACAATCTCAGATGTTTGTGTCGTTTTCATTTTTGTGTGTGTACTGTCGAGTCATTTTGTCAGGCACGTGTGTATTGAGCACCATTCTTTGCCTGGCTGAGTGTAAACTTTGGGTCAGTCACGAGAGAAAGAATAAATGTTCTAATTTTTCTTTATGAGAGAGAGAGAGAGAGAGAGAGCTGCAATGGGATTTAAACAAAAAATCACCCATGTAAATTGTGGTCTTAACTCAGTGCTTTGGAGTTGCGCAGTAACGAAAACCTGAATTCCCTCTTTTAATTTTGGAAGCAGCTCGTTGTGTTGTAGAGTCCCGCGGGGACCTCCGATACATGCCGTGGCCCATGCCCCAGCAACTCTGGAGAGACGCCACATACCTCCATGCCTTCTGGGTTCAGAGGCTCTCTCTTTGTCTATTCTCCCTCCTTTCTCTCTGCTTATCAAATGTACAGTGTATTCACACACACTCAAAGGCCTTTAAACACAAGTGCACACACCCGTAAACATATACATAACTAGGCAAACACATATACACACACATCTGAAAAATATCACATGAAAATCACTGTACTTCCAATCGTGTTTTCTCGTGCACCAAATGTAGCTTGACTTGTTTGTCAAACTCGTTAAGGGAGTCAACTAAATGAGTAACACGGCGATGCAAATATTCTTGTCAATTGAGAGTGAATCCAATTCATAAAGCACATTGGGTAAATCTGTCCATGACAGTGTACTTATTACTATGTAATTATTTCTGTAAAGGTTGAGCTGGGGTGTGGACATGAAGCCAGGTTACACTGTAGGCCTAAGGGTGGCAAGTGTCTTCACAGACATTTTCAATCTCTCCTTTTCCAAGTCTGTAATCCCAACATGTTTCAAGCGGACCACCATTGTCCCTATTCCCAAGAACTCCAAGGTAACCTGCCTAAATGACTATCACCCTGTAGCACTCACATCTGTAATTATGAAGTGCTTTGAGAGGCTGGTCAACACTATCATCACATGACACAATCTCAATTGCACTTCACACTGCCCTCTCCCACGGGAAGTTAGAAACCAATATACACAGGCAGTTAGGAAAGCAAAGGCTAGCTTTTTCAAACAGAAATTTGCATCCTGTAGCACAAACTCTAAAAGGTTCTGGGACACTGTAAAGTCCATGGAGAATAAGAGCACTTCCTCCCAGCTGCCCACTGCACTGAGGCTAGGAAACACTGTCACCACCGATAAATATACGATAATCGAGAATTTCAAGAAGCATTTTTCTACGTCTGGCCATGCTTTCTACCTGGCTACCCCTACCCCGGCCAAAATCTGGACCCCTGCAAATCAGCTGGACTAGACAATCTGGACCCTCTCTTTCTAAAATTATCCGCCGCAATTGTTGCAACCCCTATTACTAGCCTGTTTAACCTCTCTTGAAGGTCTTCGAAAGCCAAGTTAACAAACAGATCACCGACCATTTCGAATCCCACCGTACCTTCTCCGCTATGCAATCTGGTTTCAGAGCTGGTCATGGGTGCACCTCAGCCACGCTCAAGGTTCTAAACGACATCATAACCGGCATCGATAAAAGACAAGACTGTGCAGCCGTATTCATCGACCTGGCCAAGGATTTCGACTCTGTCAATCCCTGCATTTTTATCAGCAGACTCAACAGCCTTGGTTTCTCAAATGACTCGCTCGCCTGGTTCACCAACTACTTCTCAGACAGAGTTCAGTATGTCAAATCTGAGGGCCTGTTGTCTGGACCTCTGGCAGTCTCTATGGGGTTGCCACAGGGTTCAATTCTCAGGCCGACTCTTTTCTCTGTATACATCAATGATGTCGCTCTTGCTGCTGGTGATTCTCTGATCCACTTCTACGCAGACAACACCATTCTGTATACTTCTGGCCCTTCTTTGGACACTGTGTTAACTAACCTCCAGACGAGCTTCAATGCCATACAACTATCCTTCCGTGGCCTCTAACTGCTCTTAAATGCAAGTAAAACTAAATGCATGCTCTTCAACTGATCGTTGCCAGCACCTGCCCGCCCGTCTAGCATCACTACTCTGGACGGTTCTGACTTAGAATACGTGGACAACTACAAATACCTAGGTGTCTGGTTGGACTGTAAACTCTCCTTCCACACATTAAGCATCTCCAATCCAAAATTAAATCTAGAATCGGCTTCCTATTTCGCAACAAAGCATCCTTCACTTATAATGTGAAAAATGTATAGTTTATCAACATTTTAAGCTGAACGTTCTGATCTGCTGCATCAGCCTCGTTGCTTTTTGTTGTTGTAGCTAGGCTAACTAACTAACTGTATGAATTTGGGATCTATTGTCCCAAAACTATCCCAGAGTTTGTTTGGGAAAATAAGTTATTTCTCTCCAGCACAAATTGACAAACTGACCCATAGTTTACTTTCTATGAAAAAAAGGTGCTATCTTGAACCAAAAAGGTTTCTTCGGCTGTCCCAATGGGAGAACCCTTTGAAGAACCTTTAATATGGGGGATAGTAGATTGACAGAGACGAGTGATTTTGCTGTTCGTTACCGGTCTTGTTGGCTGAGGAAAAGTAAATGTGGACAAAAGTGTGCATCGGAATTCCTTAAGGAAACCCTGTTACCCGCTATATACACACTCACTCACACACACTACACTGACACTATCATATAAAACCCACACACATTCACATTCACTACATACGCACAAACACATAACACACACGTGCATACCGACACAGCACACACTTGCATGAACACACACACACACACACACATACAAACACACGTTCACACTCATCATATGCTGCTGCTACTCTGTTGTTGTTGTTATCTATTCTGATGCCTTGTCACTTTACCCTGCCTTTATGTACATACAGTATGTTGTTGATGTCCTGCAGTAGCTAGCTTGCTAAATTGGGCATTTCCTAAGCCATGGATAGGGATTTGGACTTGTGATTTTGACTTCATTCTCTGTACAGGCCTATGATTATGACACCAATTCTGATCTAACCACTAGTGAATATGTTGTGCCATTGGCCTGAGACAATTGAAATGCAATATGTAGCCTAGATGTAGCCTCGTAGGCTCACATTAACTAACGTTACCTAGCTAGCTAACTTAGCTCATTGTTGCCCGTGTGAGAAAGTCAGACTAGCAAGAATTTTAGCTAGGGAGCCTATGACAGCAACAATGAAAGATGAAGAAATGAAACCATGAAAGAGAGGAGGGTGGCATTGGCATTGTGAGTCCAAAAAAAAAATATATATATACAAAAGTATGTTAACACACCTTCAAATTAGTGGAATCGGTTATTTCAGCCACACCCGTTGCTGACAGGTGTATAAAATGTAGCACACAACCATGCAATCTCCAAAGACAAACATTGGCAGCAGAATGTCCTTACTGAAGAGCTCAGTGGCTTTCAACGTGGCACCGTCATAGGATGCCACCTTTCCAACATGTCAGTTCGTCAAATTTCTGCCATGGTAGAGCTGCCCTGGTCAGCTGTAAGTGCTGTTATTGTGAAGTGGAAATGTCTAGGAGCAACAACTGCTCAAAGTGGTAGGCCACACAGGCTCACAGAGCGGGACCGCCAAGTGCTGAAGCACGTAGCGCTTAAAAATCATTTGTTCACATCTTCAATGTGTTTCCTTTCAAACGATACCAAGAATATGCATATCCTTGCTTTAGGGCCTGAGCTACAGGCAGTTAGATTTGGGTATGTCATTTTGAGTGAAAATTGAAAAAAAGGGGCGGATTCTTAAGAGGTTTTAAGGGTTATGGCTAGGGTTTGGGTTGAGCTGGGGTGTGGACATGAAGCTAGGTTAAGGGTTATGGCTAGGGTTTGGGTTGAGCTGGGGTGTGGACATGAAGCTAGGTTAAGGGTTATTGCTAGGGTTTGGGTTGAGCTGGGGTGTGGACAAGAAGCTAGGTTAAAGGTTATGGCCAGGGTTTGGGTTGAGCTGGGGTGTGGACATGAAGTTAGGTTAAGGGTTATGGCTAGGGTTTGGGTTGAGCTGGGGTGTGGACATGAAGTTAGGTTAAGGGTTATGGCTAGGGTTTGGGTTGAGTGTGTGGACATGAAGCTAGGTTAAGGGTTATGGCTAGGGTTTGGGTTGAGCTGGGGTGTGGACATGAAGCTAGGTTAAAGGGTTATGGCTAGGGTTTGGGTTGAGCTGGGGTGTTTACATGAAGCTAGGTTAAGGGTTATGGCTAGGGTTTGGGTTGAGCTGGGGTGTGGACATGAAGCTAGGTTAAAGGGTTATGCCTAGGGTTTGGGTTGAGCGTGTGGACATGAAGCTAGAGTAAGAGTCATGACTATCACTACCCTAGTCAGTATTGTCCATACTGCAAGTCACTTATCTAATGCCAGACCATATTTGTCCTATCTACAGGCAAGCCACTCTCAGTGTCTTAGCAAATGAGATGGCGCAAACCTTTGTCAGGGTTACTGTTATAGCTAGCTTAGCTATATGAAGAACGCACGTCTGCACGGTTTCACATTGTACACGTCACATTGACGTTTAATGACATGTCCCACTCATTCTGACCACCTATTCATACACACAGCAACACACTATCAAAAACCATAAGAAACACGCAGCACACCGTACAGTACATAACAGTTACAATAAATCTGTCCTCTAAGTATTTTGTATATTAGTTATGGTTGCTAATGATCAGTGTTCACCTTTCTGTCTTGAGGGCAAAGGTGTACAGTACAGTGTGATCCAAAACAATCAGCCTATGAAGAGAAAGCCCCAGGTCTATCAATCAATTCTGATGTTCATTACTGCAGATTAGATTGCAAATTGCATGATAACTACATCCTGGACCTATTTAATATTATATCGTTGGTTCTTCCCCTGGTCTCAATGCATTATGCAGGAGCAGGTGATTTGTTGTAACTCTACACTCTGCATGGTGTGATTATGTGATGTGCAGTGCCTTTGGCGTATAGATAGCGAGGATCTGCTGTGTCTTCAGCCTTGTCACTTTCTCTTTTCAGTCAAATTGGAAATACCTCTCTACGTGTCTTGTCTTGCTTCGCGCATTAGATTCAGTTTGATCAATATCGCATCTGAATTGTATCTCTTCACCCAATGTGTTCGGTATAATGGAGAGTTTTAAAAAATGCTTTTGAGCAATAGCTTTTTACCAACTGAGGAACATTGCCAAGGTGGGGCCGTTTCTCTCACAGGCTGATACAGGGAGACTCATCCATGCTTTTATTACAAGCAGGCTTGACTACTGTAATGCTCTCCTGTCTGGTCTACCCAAGAAAGCCATTGGTCAACTGCAAAACATACAGAATGCTGCAGCACAGGTACTGACCAAGACCAGACATAGAGCACATTTTACACCAGTTTTAAGGTATCTGCACTGGCTGCCTGTGAGTTTAAGAATGGATTTTAATATTATTCTATTGGTTTTTAAATCAATCCACGATTGTGCACCTCAATACATGTCAGACATGCTTTTAGGTCTCTCAGGTCCTCTGGCACTGGCCTTTTAACTGTCCCAAAGCCTAGAACCAAGCGGTGTGGAGAGGCAGCCTTTAGTTATTATGCCCCCAGCCTCTGGAATAACCTGCCAGAGAACCTGAGGGGGTCGAAACTGTGGACATATTTAAAAGAGATCTTAAAACCAATCTTTTTAGCTTTGCTTTTCCTTGGGGGGCTTTTTAGTCGTTCAGTATTTGTCATTCTTTAGTTTTCATCTTATGTTTGTTGTGTAGTACATATTTCACCTTTCATTTTCATAGTTTTTTATTCGTTTTTTTCTCTGTGAAGCGCATTGTGTTGCAGTCAATGTCTGAAATGTGCTGTTCTCACCAAACTCTCCTTTTTTGTCATTTTACCAGACTGATTTTGTCAACTTAAATTTATTTTTTGTAGGCGTCCCATCAATATTATAAATCCATGTTCGGGAGCGAACAGGAATCCATGTATGTTCATGTGTACTCTCTTACAGTTAACCATACATTCAGGTAGTAGAAGGAAACTCATTTTTAAGTTCATGAAAGAAATTAACAGCAAGCCCACTCAAGGTGCATTGGCAAACATTTAACACAAGCTTTTTAATCTCACCTCAGTAAGAGCTTCTTTTTTTTTACAGTATAATTTGTGAATACGTGTTGTGTTTCTTATTCCTATATTTACAGTCAAAGTTCAGTTTGCTGAGGGGGAATGAAGTGTTGATTCAGAGACTGATTGTAGCAGGTTTGCACAGCTGTGAACTTGTGCATGTTGTAGTAATCAGAGGCTTTCTCCACCCTGCTGGTTGGACGCAGAATATGCACTGATGTGGAATAGACTGTTTAATTGCTTTACTCTAAAACAATAGTGTGATCATTAACAAGAACAGTATCAAAACTTAGCATGCAATTTTGAGAAAGGGCTTTTGAGAACCAAAGTACTGTCTTTGCAGATAAAGACAAGCAAAGCATGTGACCAGTACAGTATGACTCATTTCTGCTGGATTTTGTTAGCAGATGATAAACTGTCAATCTATCGTCATAGAAACAACTGACCTGAAGATAGCAAGGGAGCGTTCGGTTTGTAGAGAGTGGCATAGCGGTTCATGACTCACGACGAGCTCCACCCTCTTCTCCAACCTCAGCCCTGCTGTTTTCTGCCACTGGACGGACCAATGAGAAGACGAGACGGCAATGTAGAGGTGTGTATGGGTGCAGAACAGTAAGGGTGGGGACCCTAAAAGGCAGCTTAAGTTTCCTTTGCGTGAGTCATCATCCTGTCAATAAGATCGGGTTTGGACTGAGAAACATGCTACCGGTATAGGACTGTAAAACAACGAAGCAAGGTGACATAGAATTGTGAAATTCAACAATGGTTTTCTGTGTAAGTGTGGCAACAGTCTTCCATACATTATATTCTCTTTAATAGCTGCAGCAGTTACTGAGCTGCTAATCAATGAAGACATAAGATGAGCATCACCATGGGACTACAGTACCTGTGGTACTAGACTGTTCACAATCAAACGTGAGATAATGGTTCCATTTCTCATGCAACGAGGACTGCCACACCCATTCCCACATTCACTTAATCCCTTGCATATGTATTAATAACTAACTATTACTTGTCTAATTTAGTGGCCATTTAGTGGCCATCCTCTATAAACAAGACTTATCCACCAGCCAGGAGAACCACACCTCGGAATGGGCCCAAATATAGAGAGCAAGGAACTCCCATAAAGCTGGCTTGACTCCAAGCTAGCAAGTATACATGGCTAACTCCTGTTTATTCTACATCAGGGGTTCTTAAATACTATTTGAGAAGGTTTGTTTACACAAATTTCCTAGGTGGCAAAGGTCTAGATGGATATTGTCATTTATCGGCGTCGTAACAAACCCCCACCTCGGAACCCATGCCACCCCTTTTCTCACCCCTCTTGTTAGCAGAGAGAAACATTTTACATTTTAAAGCACATTTCCTGCAATTCTACACATTTTCCATGTGATGGACTAAGGACATATTCAAGATTTCTGAACCCTCTGCACTATATAGCTACAGGTAGATCTCCTGCGATATCCCAGAAAGGTCATGAACAACCCAACCTCCCTCTCTCTTTCTCTCTCTCTCTCTCTCTCTCTCTCTCTCTCTCTCTCTCTCGCTCCCCCTCTCGCTCCCCCTCGTTCCCCGACTCTCGCTCCCGCCATCTCGCTCCCCCTCTCTACTTATGGCACAACAAAAGACGAGTTGATGTCACATGGGTTCAAATCAGGTGCTCCATCTACCTTTCATGTGTATTGTTAGTATACTTTGTGGTAGGCCATGGTTAGTTGTTATTTGAACGGCTGCTATGTGCTATGGCAAATCTGGAAACCTGATATCTACACCAACCTAAAGTGACTCTAACAAGAGCCGTTTGGATCTGTTTGAACAGAGTAACCCATGACTGCTAAGTGTTTGATTTTGCTGAGTGTTTGTTTTCCTAATATTGTAATCAGATCTCAGCCCAAAAATTACCTTAAGGCTGTGTCCACACAGGCAGCCCAATTCTGATATTTTTTTCCCACTAATTGGTCTTTTGATCAATCACATCAGATCTTTTCACATCATGTTAAAGGTCCCCAAAGGTCCCCAAAGCACACACATCCCTGCGTCGCTCCTCTTTTCAGTTCGCTGCAGCTAGCGACTGGAACGAGCTGCAACAAACACTCAGACTGGACAGTTTTATCTCCATCTCTTCATTGGGCACCCGAGTGGCGCAGCGGTCTAAGGCACTGCATCTCAGTGCTAGATGCATCACTACAGTCACCCTGGTTCAGATCCAGGCTGTATCATAACTGGCTGTGATTGGGTGTTCTGTAGGGCGTTGCCGGTATAGCCTGTCATTGTAAATAAGAATTTGTTCTTAACTGACTTGCCAAGTTAAATAAAAAAAACGAAACACTCAATTATGGACACTCTTACTGACAGATGTGGCTGCTTCGCGTGATGTATTGTTGTCTCTACCTTCTTGCCCCTTGTGCTGTTGTCTGTGCCCAATAATGTTTGTACCATGTTTTGTGCTGCTACCATGTTGTGCTACTGCCATGCTGTATTGCGACCATGTTGTTGTCATGTTGTGTTGCTACCATGCTGTGTTGTCATGTGTGGCTGCCATACTATGTTGTTGTCTTAGGTCTCTCTTTATGTAGCGTTGTGGTGTCTCTCTTGTCATGAATTGTATTTTGTCCTATATTTTTTTTTTTTTTTTTATCCCAGTACTGTCCCCGCAGGAAGTATTTTGCCTTTTGGTAGGCCGTCATTGTAAATAAGAATTTGTTCTTAACTGACTTAGCTAGTTAAATAAAGATAAAGAAAAATATATTTTTCAGAGCTGATCTGATTGGTCAAAAGACTAATTAGTAAAAAATATCTGAATTGGGCTGCCTGTATAAACGTAGCCTATGTGTGTGTATTTTGGGGGAACTGAATGAGTGTACAAAGATGTACTGGTGGTATAGATTGTAATTCAGGTAAGGTGTCTCAACAGTACCGGGCATAATAAACCTATAATCAACCAACCAACCATGTACAGGCCAATACCTTTTCACGTACTAAGCATGACTGTAGAAAGGAGGCTGAAGAAATGTGGCTTGTCACCTAAAACCCTGAAAAAACAGATGCACAATCGAAAGCATCCTGTTGGGCTGTATCACCGCCTGGTACGGAAACTGCACCGCCCTCAACCGCAAGGCTCTCCAGAGGGTGATGCGGTCTGCACAACGCATCACCAGGGGCAAACTACCTGTCCTCCATGACACCTACACCCCCGGATGTCACAGGAAGGCCAAAAAGATCACACCGCTATCATCCAGTAGGCGAGGTCAGTACAGGTGCATCAAAGCTGGGATCGAGAGACTGAAAAACAGCTTCTATCTCAAGACCATCAGACTGCTAAACAGCAATCACTAACTCAGAGAGGCTGCTGTCTACATAGAGACCCAATCAATGGCCACTTTAATAAATGGATCAGTAGTCACTTTAAACAGTGCCACGTTAATAATGTTAACATATCTTACATTCTCATCTCATATGTATACACTGTACTCTATACCATCTACTGCATCTTGCCTATGCCGCTCGGCCATCGCTCATCCATATATTTATATCTACATATTCTTATTCCATCCCTTTAGATTTCAAATCAAATCAAATTTATTTATAAAGCCCTTCTTACATCAGCTAATATCTCAAAGTGCTGTACAGAAACCCAGCCTAAAACCCCAAACAGCAAGCAATGCAGGTGTAGAAGCACGGTGGCTAGGAAAAACTCCCTAGAAAGGCAGGAACCTAGGAAGAAACCTAGAGAGGAACCAGGCTATGAGGGGTGGCCAGTCCTCTTCTGGCTGTGCCTGGTGGAGATTATAACAGAACATGGCCAAGATGTTCAAATGTTCATAGATGACCAGCAGGGTCAAATAGTAATAATCACAGTGGTTGTCGAGGGTGCCACAGGTCAGCACCTCAGGAGTAAATGTCAGTTGGCTTTTCATAGACGATCAGATTTGTGTGTATTAGGTAGATGTTGGGGAATTGTTAGATGACTTGTTAGCTATTACTGCACTGTCGGAACTAGAAGCACAAGCATTTCGCTACACTCGCATTAACATCTGCTAACCATGTGTATGTGACCAATACAATTTGATTTGATTTGAAGCATTTGTGTCACTACCTGCATATTGTTGTTACAGCTTATTGTGGTGAACTCTTAGCCTCCTGACCTGTCTGTGTGAGGACTGAGGTCTGCGGAGGTGGTGGATGATCATGTTCTTGTAGTAGCTCATGCGCCCCTAATGTGCAACTAGCTAATGGTCTCCAGAACAGAGGCATTTCCTCCTCTGATGCTTGCCTGCCGCTAGGGGACCAGGTCCCCTTCCGTTAGCCTGCATGTCTCCATCAGTTAACCTCAGATCTTTAACTACGTAACGCACGGCAACAGGGGGCTACTTTGTGGTCGTGTCTACTCTACCTCTGCATCCAGAGTTTATAGGCCACACAAAGCGAACAGAAAACAAAGGGGTTTCCCCCCTTTTCGACCCCGGTTACTGCAAGAAAAAAGGGAGGTGAAAACCCACAGCAAGTAGCAGCCAAATTTCTCCCATAACAGATTATAATTGAATTCAGTTGCAAAGGGATATCTAATGTGTTCAGAATTGACAGTACAGTTCCAGTACTTGTGCAGTGCTACAACTTCAGATCCCAATGCAATGAAATGGGCGAGGCTCTTTCTTGCAAAGTACAGAACGACTCACTATGATGACTGTGGAAACACAAGGGCCGCCCATTTCCGTCTCTGCCGAGACCTTTGGACTCCGTTAACGCTCTAGCAATCCCCTGATCCTCGTGCATATTCCCCTGCAGACACATACTTCCTCACGCACCCTGTCAGCAGTGAGCAATCTGAGCCGAGTGTCAGTGTCAGCCTGTTAATGACATCAATGTTTGCCTTGATACTTCGTGGTTTAGCTCCAGGCTAATGGGAAAATAAATGGTGCGGAAATGTACCGCATCAACATGCTCCTCCAACACTATACACTGCATTACTTTATTTGTCTATAAGGTATCATTTCTTGGATGCAATTATGGTGTAATCTGTTTTTCTTTTACGGAGAGCACATAGACAATGTGCTTGTTTATACCTTCCTTTCTCTGCTGCAGCTTCTGGAAACTCGTGTGTGTGTGGGAGGGGTTGGGTAAAGCTGAACTGTCATTTATGGATTATTAATCAAGTTATTTTCTTCCTTATTACCTAAACTGACTACAAAGTGATACAGTTTATGTTGTCAGGGAACTGGGCCTATGTGGTACCAAACATGTACACGGAGTCAGTTTTAGTCAGAGATTGTGAATGCCTCCTCTTTCTGTGGCACCTTTCTGAGATTGCTTTTCTTTATGAAGCCAAGTAATTTCTTTCTGGCCCCTGGCCATGTTAATAGGGTCTCTTAATGATATATTCGGTATGTGATGTAAGGTAAGGCTGAGGACTGACAGGCTGAGGAGTGTAAGCTAAGGGTCAGGCAGATTGACAGACATGGCTCGGAGGTAAGTCTCAGAGACCAAAGCTGGCTTCCTCAACTCACTGCCTGCTGCAGGACTGTTATTACCACTGTCAGTAGTGTGAGGGCATGCAGGAAGCTGGGTGGTTTGGGAAGCTGATAGAGTAGATAAGGATCATGATTCCCATAGCAGGGGGTCAACTCTTATTGTAGCCTAGGCGCTATTATGAGATATGAATCCATTTATAGCTGACACTTCCATTGTTTGTTCTATAGAATAAATCTATGTTAGTTACTGTTACTATGTCTTCTGTTTTATGTAAGGAATTGGCCACATAAGGCTATGTTACACATACAGTACCAGTCAAAAGTTTGGACACACCTACTCATTCAAGGGTTTTTCTTTATTTATACTATTTTCTACATTGTAGAATAAAAGTTAAGACATCAAAACTATGAATTAACACATATGGAATCATGAGGCAAAAAAGTGTTAAACAAATCACTATATATTTTTTATTTTACATTCTTCAAAGTAGCCACCCTTTGCCTTGATGACAGCTTTGCACACTCTTAGCATTCTCCTCATAAAAAAATTAAGAAAAACACTTGAATGAGTAGGTGTGTCCAAACTTTTGACTGGAACTGTATATAAATGAGGGGGTAATGCAAACTATTGCTCTAAGTTGGGCTTTTATCAAAAGGAGACATCCTTCATATTCTGATTTTTACACTAAAATGGAGGTTGTGTTACCAGGACAGTGGGTTGAGGACCAGGGAAGTGGCTTCCCTCAACACTATAGCTCCGGTTCAGCTATACTCTAAACATACATGAAACTGTCACTTTAGCTTAGTTACTGTATATATGGCCTTTACTGCAGGGGAGTAAAAATGCCGTTTGACCAGACTCACAACCAGTTGATTTGATGGTGGAGGTATTTCTCCTTCACCATGGCAGCCCCAGGCCCTGACTGTGTACCCACCACCCTGCAGCCGATGAGTCCAGACATGGCCAGATCCTGATCTTTACCTGACTCTCGTGGAACTCACTGCTGCTGCTGACGCCTTCAGGGATCCCCTGATCTCGCTTATCCTCTGCCTCCATACAACACCTTTAAGTGGCCCCATAGGCTGCCTTGGGACACTTAAACCTTACCTTTACCTCTGTCTGTTTGGAAAGTTCAATTAAATCAAAGTGTTTGACGGCCTCCCGAGTGGCGCAGCTGTCTAAGGCACTGCATCGCATTGCTAGCTGCATCACTACAGATCCAGCCTGCCGTGATTGGGCGACCCATGAGGCGATGCACAATTGACCCAGGGTCGTCCGGGTTAGGGGAGGGTTTGGCCGACCGGGATGTCCTTGTCCAATCACCCTCTAGCAACTCCTGTGGCGGGCCGGGCATATGCACACTGACACAGTCGCCAGGTGTACGGTGTTTCCTCTGACACAGTGGTGCGGCAGGCTTCTGGGTTAAGCGAGCATTGTGTCAAAATGCAGTGTGGTTTCGCGGGGTCGTGTTTCGGAGGACGTACGGCTCTCGACTTTTGCCTCTCCCGAGTCTGTACGGGAGTTGCAGCAATTGGACAAGACTGTAACTACCAATTGGAAATCATGAAATTGGGGAGAAAAAGGTGTTTAAAAAAAGTATGAATTAAAAAATATATAATTAAAGTGTTGACATTTGTTTGTGTATCACTATGCTTGAATGGTGAGGACAGACCTGCTCATAAATTGTAATCTACATCAACTGTACATACAGGCTGGATAAAGAGATGGAATTAACATTTTAAAGGCCCAGGGCAGTCAAAAACTAGATTTGCTTGTGTCTTATATATACTTTCACACTATGAGGTTGGACTAATACTGTGAAATTGTGAAAATAATGATAATGCCCATTTAGTGTAAAAGCTGATTGAAAAGACTGAATTTCAGCCTGTTTTAGTGGGGTGGAGTTTTGGCCTGCCTGGTGCCATTGCCAGGCGGTAAATTGGTTGATAGACCAATAAGAAAGAGAGTTCCAAACCTCACTGCCAATAACAACTAGTTTTCCATTCCCCAATCAGACCACGCCTAAGCTAAATTCTTGCTTGAGAAATTACTCTTTACTAAGAAGCTATTCTTGTTTCTTTCTGACCATTTTAATTGAAAACAATCACAGTAAGGTACATAATTGTTACCGAGAAATTATCTGAAATTTAATTAAAAACAGCTGCATTGGACCTTTAAATAATACATATTACTTGAAAACAGCTTTATCACACAGCTGACTGTTAGCATTTATACTCCATGCCTCTCCTACAATGTGTCCCAGGAGGTGATAGTGGTTCTTCACTGCTAATCAGCTTATTTGTGTAACGACGTTCGTCTGTAGGAGGAGAAGCGGACCAAAAAGCAGCGTGGTGGTTATTCATGTTCTTTAATGGAAAACTGAACGATACATGAAATAACTCAAATCTACAAAACAACAAACGGACCGTGAAAACCTATACAGCCTATCCTGTGACAACAAACACAGTGACAGGAACAACCACCCACAAACACACAGTGAAACCCAGGCTACCTAAGTATGATTCTCAATCAGAGACAACTAATGACACCTGCCTCTGATTGAGAACCATACTAGGCCGAAAACATAGAAATGCCCCAAAACATAGAAAAACAAACATAGACTGCCCACCCAACTCACGCCCTGACCATACTAAATAAATACAAAACAACAGAAATAGAGGTCAGAACGTGACAATTTGCCAGAACCAGAGCCAGGTACTGTAAGCCTGGCTGGGACTGCCCTGCCCCTCTCTCTACAGACCTGACCCAGGCAGCTGGTGACGTGGAGACAGGGCAGGAAGGCAGGGCATCCCATCTTCCCCTGTCTGCCATCCAGGATGATGATGCTACACCTCAGCCTGAAACAACCACCTGTGAAAACACAGAGAAGATCCAAAAGAGGAGCATGAGTTTAGCCTTTGTATCAACTTTGATCAGTCGTTCTACTGACATGCTAAAATCAGTGTGATGTTCTCTATTTCCTAGGGCTTTCTAGAAAACTCTTGTTCCTCTTAATACAAAGCTTGTGACCATACAGAACACCCATGCATTCAGAATCCCTCTTATCTCAAGCCTATGCTATGTGAGACACCTCATGATAGACATTTGAGATGTTCATTGTCTAACTCCTAAGCTCTTAACATCGGGGACCCAGCCCTTTTATGAACACAATGCAGAACTCTTTGAACCTCTCTGTTTCGTTTTAGCACATCCTTTATTCACAGTGGGATTATTGAGAGTATTTGCTGTTGCTTTTTGGCTGTTTCTGTTACTATTGAAGAGGTGCAACTATACCTACTTGTTGTCATTTGCATGTGATTGGTGTGGTGGGGACTTTCTTTCATGTCCTTCTTGAGGGACATCTCTACTGCCTCTGATCTGGCAGACTCACTAAACACAAATGCTTTGTTTGTGAATTATGTCTGAGCGTTGAATTGTGCCCCTGTCTGACAGTCAATAAAGAAAACAACAAAATTGTGCTATCTGGTTTACTTAATATAAGAAATTTGAAATGATTTATATTTTTACTTTTGATACTTAAGTAAATTTGATCAATTATAGGTTCCAAATCTCCCAACCTCATAATAAGCTACCAAGAAGCCTTTTCAGGCTATCAATCAAGTTAATAGTTAGCTTGTCTAACTATCTTAAGCTGGCATGCCTGCAGGCAAGTTTAATAGACCTTAGAAAGGCAAGCAAGTACTACATGTACTGAATAAGACTCACATTCCTTAACATTTTAACCCAGATTTTAGCTGAGTTGCAGAGAAGAATATTTAGTTTCTTTTAAAAAAGAACCACCAGTCAGGAGGATACAGACAGCTCAAGAGGTATGCTTAGATATGCAGAAAGATGTACATATTTTTTTTTACATAGAATTAAGCATGGCTCTAGATTGCAGCAAAAAGCTTTTTCAGGTGTTTGACAAGTTCAAAATTCTCCATCATCCTCACTTACGCTGTGCCCCCTCAGATTTTGGGGGTGCATGATGCCCCTGCTACTTTTTCTTCCATAGAAACTCCACCTGTGTAAAGGGAGCTCCATTGCCAAATCCTGACTAATGAATAAAATATTTGCTTTTTCTGTGTAGCTCAGTTGCCAAGTCCTGACTAATGAATAAAATATTAACTTTCTCTGTGTAAATTATGAGTAATATTAAATGAATCATATTCGCTTTCTTTGTCTGATTTGTTCCAGAGAGTACAGTCAAATTAAACCCACGTTTTAACATACAGATGGAGTTCATTTAGTAAAAATGTCTTATTTAGTAACATTGTCACAAATCCTTATTCATCTGCAATATACAAGACCAAACAGGTATAGAAGTAGTTGGAATCCAGTTGTGTGTGTTTGGAACTGGAGCAAGGCACCAGCGGTGTTTGATAGGTTCCCCCGCTGTGCCCTCTTTAGCTCCTGGCAGAGCAGGCCAAAGGCTAGGGCTGGTCTGTGATTGTAGCCCCCCACGGAGCCTGAATGAGGGCCTGCCTTACTTCAATTACCTGCCCAGCCCCATGAAACACAAGGGTTTACAGCTCCAATCCAATTGAATCCCCGGGCAATAGAGGCCAGGGAGAAAGAGAGCTAGCAGGTAGTAATGGCCGCTTAAATGGCAACAACATTCCTCAGTGTGCAGCCCTTCCTGACTCCTGTTTCAGGGGGAGATCCCAGGGAAGCCTGCTGGCACACTGCTGGGAAGACTGCTGGCACACTGCTGGGAAGCCTGCTGGCACACTGCTGGGAAGCCCACAGAGCAGACAAGTGGCATCAATAGTCCCCAACCCAGTGGCCATCAATCAGTAGGCTTCAATCAACCTCCTGGTCAGAAGTAGCTTGATAGCTCTCATGTTGGCCTACTTCCACTATTAGTCCTATCATGCGCCATTATGGTTTTGTAGGCCTAGTTCTACTGTATGCACAGTATGTCGGTAATCCATGTGCCACATTACACATCATGAAATGAGTTCAATGTTAGTCATGATAAATGTGCATTATAGCCACTTTATATCAAGACGCATAAAGGTGAAGCTTTTTGATTTATTTGACAAGTCAGGCAAGTCAGTTAAGAACAAATGTTTTTTTTAAATGATGGCTTAGGTGACAAGTAATTGATGACACATCCAACAATTTGTTAATAGCATATAAACGCAGATATTTTCTATTGCTTTACAAGGCTTAACCCCTATGACTCAGCCACCAACTAGCTCACCTGTAGTCAGTATCCAGCTGGCCTCACCCAGGTCTCAAGGCCTGAGACAGGGCACAGTCTAAACAGGTTTAAAGAAAGGAAACCTACAGGTAACCTTACCAACTCAGCCTGAACTTGCATAAGATCCATCTGCTTGACAGCTTGCCATTTAGGAACTTGTTCAAACCAATGACCCCACTTCAATTCTTCAATTCTATCCCCACTGTCCAATAGGATCTGATGTGATTTAAATCTCTAGATTGTCCATTTGGCAGCAGCATTTGCATTGTTAATCTATGGCGTCGATAATGCATAGTTATTTCGGATCCTATTTCAGAACATGTAATTGGTCAGAATAGGTCTTAGTGAAGTTAAGGGTATTCTGCACTAGCTCATCCATATTTGTCACTTGCGTATATTTATGTCACTAGCTGTTCCCTTAAGAACAGTGTGCTGGTAGTGGCATCAAAGGGAAATTACTGCTGCTCTTTTGGCTGTAAAACTCAGTGTTGTTTTTGGCTTCAATCTTTCCATCTGGTCCACTGGAACATTGGCCGTTCTGTTATATTGGTACTTATACACGTTGTGTCGCATTTGAAGCTCAGTCGTGGAAACATCTCCTCCCTGCCAGGATAGATGCAGGAATCCATGACTACTCTAACTGATTTGTTTTGGACTCTTATCACAAGCTTGAACATTTACCGATGCGTGCGCGGCACTTCTGTTGACAGCCTGTTATTTATTTAAAAGAAAAATAAGTTATTGTAGCGTCTCAAGAGGAATATCTGAGACCTGTATGTGGTTATGGAGTAATTATAACAATAAACTGAACCGCTCGACAGTTAACGGTGAATGGTTAGACAACATCAGATTGCTTTTGTAACACCTTCCATGATGTAATCGCTAAACCGACACGTAATAGACAGCAACACATTTCTAAACACATTTTAATCAACTAAACTGATTTAGGAATGTCTAAATTAACCAAAATTAAACATTACAATAGTTGTCCAAATGTATATATGTCTGGAAAAGAAAACAGAAAAAATTGCAAGTCATAGGTCCTAACAAGCACAATTTAGTCACTAACCAAGAATTTTCTTTAGAACTTTCTGAAAACATTACTCAATGTTAGTTTTGATATAAGAAATATTACATTCAATTACACTAAGCATCTTTGTGCATTTCTTAGTTTCCCTTTTAGACAGGTATAAAAGAGTGTTTGGCAGTGGTGCTGAGCACCTAGATAGAGACTCACCTCTGTGTGTGTGCTGAAGCATCCAGGCAGGTTTAAAGGTCTGCAGGGGGCCGGTGCTATAGTAAGGGACCCTGCAGAGAAGGGAGGAGGGCTCCTTATGACCCCCAGCAGGCAGCTCCACTCCCTGCCCCAACCCTGCTCTGCCCCAGGCCTGGGCCTACACCACCACCAACACACTGCACGGCAGGGGACACGTCCGCTAGCCAGACCCATACACCTGTGGGCAGGTAGCTAGGCTCTGGCCCCCTGCCCTCGGCCACACCATACACTCTGGCCTGTAATTTACTTAGCCCCTAAATTACCGATGCTGTCTGCCCTGTCGGCCGCAGGCAATGGTGATCACTCATGTTAGACTGACTGTTTTGCATTCAATTTATATTTGATTCGACAACAACATTTTCCAACTGTAGAGTAGTGCACTTTATATAGTAATAGTCATATTTGGTGATACATTTACTGTAGCTACAGAAGCGTGACATTCAGTACAGCAATACTGTAAGTGGACCTAATTTCAATATGAATAGCCATCTAAATCAATTGGGGTTGTAACAACTCAGACATTTTACTGATGCTATGATGTAGTGTTTAAACAGCTGTAAACTGGTTTTAAACTGTAAACCAGATTCCAATGGGGGCACATTAGAATACAGCCCCTTAAACTGTCCACTCGACCCACAGAGAGGGAGAGAGAGACTGACCTGGGCAGGTCTCAGTGAGCTCCACAGGAGATCCTGGGATAGGAGCAGCTTGGACAGACCAGACTCAGCAAGGGGTAGCCTCACCTTTGAAGAAAGGGCAGGTAGATGAGGGCCACGCCAAGGAAGAAAGCTGTTATTTCCCTGCAGCTCTGATGAGATTCCTATCGGTACTCTAGTCTCCCCGGGAACAACTGAGGATGCTTTAGGGTATATTTGGGCGTGTTCTTTCAGTTGATTGATTCATCGTAAAGAATTGTGCACAGACACCCACGTAGGAACATGGCAATGATAGATGTACACCCAAATACATGCTTACAAACAGAGTCATAACTGTTGGTATGGCCTGAGTCAGCTTTTTGTAGATCTTTCAATATAGGCCATGACAGAATAAGGCGTTTTCTGAAACACAGTGAGAATTGTTCATTGTTCTGATACACCTAACAGCCCTAAAGACCCACAATGCAGGTAAATGCTGATAAACAACACAATAAGCACATCACAAACTTATTTTTCTGACACTTACCCCACCAGACATGCCACCAGGGGTCTTTTCATAGTTCCCAGATCCATCAAAGGAAACATGCTGTTTTATACAGAGCCATGAGTGCATGGAACTCCTTTCCATTTCATATAGCGCAAGTGAACCTCAAACCTGGGTTCAAAAAACAAATAAAGCAACACTTCTCCCCCATATGACCTACTTGTTGTGTGTACGTACTGAAAAGTAACTGATCGATGCACACACACGCACACTACATGATAAGGTTTTTAAATGAACTGTATGTCAATTGTAAAGTATTTTGTGTGTTATGTATTTTTTTGTTATGCTAACGGAGATCCTAACGAATCAAAACAAATGTAAACCTTTGCTTTAATTTTAGTTTGACTCCATTTGATTGCGTTTCGGGAAACAACGTGAACGTAGCTCACTAAAGTGAGTTATTTTTATGCACCATGTCACTTTGTTTTCTATTCTGACAAGTAGATAAATGCCTCTGTACATATTTACAGTTTATTGCTTGTTTCTGTGTATAGGTCTTTATCACCAAAGAGCAGTATATGTGTCTATTCTGGGGCTCAGTGTGCGTGTGCAGGCTGACCTATGGTAGGTGTAATAACCACAGTTCAGTGGCAGGTCCTGAACCAGATGGAAAGGTGGGTTGACCTATTCCATGGCCGCGCGAGTGGAGGGGCTTCCAATTTCCAAAGGGGCTGGAGGGAGTTACTTTCTATGTGGTATGAAGCTAGCAGTCTTCACTTTCCATAGCTCCCCCAGACCAATGGAAGTATTATATTCATCCTACAGTAAATACTCTGTCAACAAGCCAGATAACTCCCTAACAGATTTATAGTGAACCATTTGTAAACAGAAGAAGTGTATTTGAAAATAACATTTTGAATGCATGTTCATCTACATAATACTGATAGTGAAGAGTGATAATTATGACAGCATGTGAAGGAGGGTAGTCTTTTTACTATAGGTTTTGTCATGGTCTGATTGGGGTTTATTATAACTGTGATTGGGGTATAATCTCACATTATACTTTTTGTGAAGGCCATTGATGAGTGCTTGTGTGAGTATCTGATTCAAACCAAAATATATCCAGGCTTTTACTTGGCTTCACAATTATTTAGAAATAATAACCGTTGAGTTTTGTCTCCCTAAAAAACCTGTGTCCCCTACAATTTGTAATTATATGATTGCTCCATCAAGTGGGTTTTTGCTGTGAGGGGCTGTATTCATCCACTAAACAATTATTGCCCATGAAAAAAGATAGCTTCAGTTTTTATAAGCAGCATTGTTATCTGCAGGGGTGTTATACACCCCAAAAATCTGAGGGGGCACAAAGTACATGAAGATAGCTCGGGGGTGGAAGTTGGAGAATTTGGCCTGAAACAATTATTTCCTGCAATCTAAAGCCATAATCATTATGCTTAATTTGATGAACAAACAAACAAATGTTTATTTTTATGCCTATGCCAGGTATGACAGTTAGACAAGCTAGCTACTCTAACTTGATAGATAGCCTGAAATGGCTTCTTGGTAGCTAGTTATGAAGGTGGGAGATTGGGAATCTATCTGGGCTAAAGACAACTTAAAAAAATTGCTAGGTGGTTAATAGTTTTACAGAGAAACAACCACAACAAAAATGACAATGATTATTTATTTAAAAAATATATGTTTTACTGGACATGCAGTATCTGAGGGGGCACATGCTCCTGTGCCCCCTATGGTTATGACGCTTATGGTTATCTGATATTGTAATACTACTCTGATTGAGCCTTTATTGTAACACAGATAAAACTAGACACACTGTACTTAGTTGTGTCAATACTACAATATAAGGCCTGTCAGTATTACAATACCAGATATAAGGCAGTGTTTATAAATATTTTGGCAATGCAAGAATCTTATAATTGGGGTGATTTTATATGAAAATAAATTGTTTGTCATGAAGCCTTTGGTTTTTAATCAGTTAAAATGTGACTTGTATGTATCAGCAGCAGTGACTCACGATGGCCACAGACCCATAGAATGTTCCCCTGATCCTTCAAAGCGAAATCCTCGCTGCCCAGAGCTTCAGAATTCCACCGCCTCCAAACAGAACCTTGTTTGATCTCTGCTGCTCCCCTAAGTAATAGTGCTGCTTTAAATATGACGACGCCGACTGAGAAAGAGAGAGACAGAGAGTTTCTGAAGCAGCTACAATTGCACAGAACACAATGTGTCACCTATCATTGGAGCGGTGTCACTCTGGGAAAGTGACTGGTGAAAGAAGGTCAAGTTAAAAGGGATGTCTGTTAGGGGAAGCCAACACCTCTGAGCAGCACCGTAACAAATTGCTCCATGTCTTCAGGGCACTTTTGTTGTTCTGCGGTCGAAGATCAAGTCTATTTGTCAAGGGTTTGTGGAGGCAATTGCACCAGGTGTACATACTTTGTGTTACTTGACTATGATTCCCAAGTGTATTTTATACAAACTATCTATGAGCCATATAGACATGGCATAGGGCTAATTGAAATGTTTGAATTGAAATGGTGTATTACACCTCTGGGTCAAGTATAGGAAAAGAGTTGATGTTTAAGTCAATGTTTCTACGGTAGTATCGCTGGAGGAAATATATTTTAACGTCTTTAAAACAGACACAAAGTTCATAAAGGAAGTTATAAACTGGGTGGATCCAGCCCTGAATTCTGATTGGCTGACAGCCATGCTATATCAGACCGTATACCACGGGTATGACAAAACATGTATTTTTTCTGCTCTAATTATGTTGGTAACCAGTTTATAATAGCAATAAAGCATCTTTGGGGTTTGTGGTACATGGACAATATAACATGGCTAAGGGCTGTATCCAGGCATTCCGCATTGCGTTGTACATAAGAACAGCCCTTAGCTGTGGTATATTGCCATATACCACACCCCCTCAGGCCTTATTGCTTAATTATACCGTGGCATTGTTGAATACTGGTTCTGATTGACTTGAAGGGCATTCTAGAGTGTGCATCACTTCCCTATAATGCACGGCAATCGAGCTCGCCAGCTTGTAGTCCTAAAACCCGGGAATAAGTTACCTTTGGTTCGTTCAGCCATCCCTATGTGGAAAATGAATGGGGAAAGAATAGGGTTTGTAATAAACACATAAAACAAGGTCTGAGGTTAACACAGGCTTAGGAGACCTTAAATGTCTTGTTCTATGAGATAATAGCAGTCAATTAACATTTCCTTTATGAATTATGAAGCCTTTATGTGCTTTATGTGCATTTTTTTTATTATACTGAACAAAAGTATAAACGCAACATGTAAAGTGTTGGTCCCATGTTTCATGAGCTGAAATAAAAGATCCCAGAAATGTTCCATATGCACAAAAAGCTTATTTCTCTCAAATTTTGTGCACAAATTTGTTTACACCCCTGTTAGTGAGCATTTCTCCTTTGCCAAGATAATCCATCCACCTGACAGGTGTGGCATATCAAGAAACTGATTAAACAGCATGATCATTACACAGGTGCACCTTGTGCTCAGGACAATAAAAGGCTACTCTAAAATGTGCAGTTTTGTCTCACAACACAATGCTACAGATGTCTCAAGTTTTGAGGGAGTGTGCAATTGGCATGCTAACTGCAACCACAGTCCACGTGTGACCACGCCAGCCCAGGACCTCCACATCTTCACCTGCGGGATCGTCTGAGACCAGCCCCCGGACAGCTGATGAAACTGAGGAGTATTTATGTCTGTAATAAAGCCCTTTTGTGGGCAAAAACTCATTCTGATTGGCTGGGCCTGGCTTCCCAGTTGGTGGGCCTATGACCTCCGAGGCCTACCCATGGCTGCGCCCCTGCCCTGTCATGTGAAATCCATAGATTAGGGCCTAGTGAATTTATTTCAATTGAATCTCCTTATATGAACTGTAAGTCAGTAAAGTCGTTGAAATTGTTGCATGTTCAAATCAAATCACATTTGCGTTTATATATTTGTTCAGTATACATAAATGCTTGGCAATTCACAAAAAGTGAAGTTAGGTGTGCATTATTTTCCATAGAACGCATAGCCCCACTTGGATTATCCCTTACATAACTGACTATCCATTCAGAGAGAAAGAAGAAATTGTCAACAAACAAGGATATGGTAAATATATCCTAGTCTTGCTAGCACTGTCCCATTCATTCAAGAGGAGATTCATAGCCTGTGAAAAAAGCCATGGGCCATGCAAGTAAGGAAACTATCCTCAGAGGGAACAAGACCCTCTCAGGGGCCACTGTGTAATGTGAGGGAAACTTTCTTTCTCACAGCCTCAGAAACCAGCCTTGCCTGGTTATCCTGCCCCAAAGTCCCTGGAGCAGTCTCTAAACCCACATCTCCACTCCTCACAGCATGGTCAAATCACCTCAGTGTCCTGTTACCATTTGACGTTTGAAGTTACAAAACCACAATGGTGGAAGAAAGGAGAGGACTATCATTACAGTTTTCGTGTCCATGTGTTCGCTCTTAATTACCGTATTGTTTTAAAGGGGCTATGGTTTCAGGCACCAGGGAGTTCAAGCTGCTCAGCTCATAGAAAACTAATGTGTCACATTGCCTTGGGGTGGTGGTGATAGACATCACATTGAAGCAGGGCTCCAGCCTCCAGCAGTAGGCCTACTGTGGTTGGCTGGGCCTCCAGGGACAATACACCAGGTCAGACTAAAGTAGCCATAAGTAGGTACCTCTGCTTCCTGTTTTTGGATATGCTGTTCTGAAAAGAGACAGGGTAATTGAGAGGTGATTACGATCATGTCACATGTGTGCAGTGCACATTTAAAGCGAAGTCGCTTTATAAATTGGGGAGAACTTTCGATGGGTCATGCCAGGAAGCTAATGCTGAAGATAGATGCTATACCATCAATGATAGTGGATCTTGCAAGCTCTGACCATAATGTATGTATGAGTCTGACACTGTATCCAACATTTTGGGGTGGATCGGGGGGCTAACGTTAGATAATACAACTGGGTCTGTGGCTGCTTTGACTTGTGAATGGTATAAAGTACATTCGGAAAGTATTCAGACCCCTTCACGTTTTACACATTTTGTTACTTTTATTTATTTATTTTATCGAACCTTTATTTAACTAGGCAAGTCAGTTAAGAACAAATTCTTATTTACAATGACGGCCTACCAATAGGCAAAAGACCTCCTGCAGAGACGGGGGCTGGGATTAAAAATGACAAATTGAAAAAGAAATAACATACATATAGAACAAAACACACATCACGAGAGAGACAACACAACACTACATAAAGAGAGACCTAAGACAACATAGCAAGGCAGCAAGACATGATAACACCATGGTAGCAACACAACATGACAACAACATGGTAGCAACACAACATGGTAGCAGTGCAAAACATGGTACAAACATTATTGGGCACAGACAACAGCACAAAGGGCAAGAAGGTAGAGACAACAATACATCACGCGAAGCAGCCACAACTGTCAGTAAGAGTGTCCATGATTGAGTCTTTGAATGAAGAGATTGAGATAAAACTGTCCAGTTTGAGTGTTTGTTGCAGCTCGTTTCAGTCACTAGCTGCAGCGAACTGAAAAGACAAGCGACCCAGGGATGTGTGTGCTTTGGTGACCTTTAACAGAATGTGACTGGCAGAACGGGTGTTGTATGTGGAGAATGAGGGCTGCAGTAGATATCTCAGATAGGGGGAGGGAGGCCTAAGAGGGTTTTATAAATAAACATCAACCAGTGGTCTTGCGACAGGTATAAAGAGATGACCAGTTTACAGAGGAGTGTGTCCTATAAGGAGCATTGGTGGAAAATCTGATGGCCAAATGGTAAAGAACATTTAGCCGCGCGAGAACACCCATACCTGCAGATCTATAAATTATGTCTCCGTAATCTAGCGTGGGTAGTCTAGATTTAACTTAACCTGCAGCTTTGATATGTGCTGAGAAAAGGACAGTGTACTGTCTAGCCATACCCCCAAGTACTTGTATGAGGTGACTACCTCTAGCTCTAAACCCTCAGAGGTAGTCATCACATATGTGAGGAGCTGGGCATTCTTCTTACCAAACCACATGACCTTTCTTTTGGAGGTGTTCAGAACAAGGTTTAGGGTAGAGAAAGCTTGTTGGACATTAAGAAAGCTTTGTTGTAGAGCATTTAACACAAAACCCCGGGGAGGGGCCAGCTGAGTATAAGACTGTATCATCTGCATATAAATGGTTGACAGAGCTTCCTACTGCCTGAGCTATGTTGGTGATGTAAATTGAGAAGAGCGTGGGGCCTAGGATTGAGACTTGGGGTACTCCCTTGGTAATAGGCCGTGGCTGAGACAGCAGATTTTCTGACTTTATACACTGCACTCTTTGAGAGAGAGAGAGTTAGCAAACCAGGCCAAAGACCCATCAGAGACACCAATATTCCTTAGCCGGCCCACAAAAATGGAATGGTCTACCGTATCAAAAGCATTGACCAATTCAATAAAATAGGAGCACAACATTGTTTAGATTCTAAGGCTATGGTGACATCATTGAGGACCTTCAAGGTTAGAGTGACACATCCATAACCTGAGCGGAAATCAGATTGCATACCAGAGAGAATACTATAGACATCAAGAAAGCCAGTCAATTTATTATTGACAAGTTTTTCCAACACTTTTGATAAACAGGGCAAAATAGAAATAGGCCTATAACAGTTAGGATCAGCTTGATCTCCCCTTTAAATAAAGGATGAATAGTGGCTGCCTTCCAAGCAATGGGAACCTCCCCAGAATGGAGAGACTTAGTGATGATAGGTGCAGCAACCTTAAAGAAGAAAGGGTCTAAACCATGACCCTAAGGAAAAGCACCTTTAGTAAATCTGCATTCTCTGTGAGAGCTTCCCATGTCTGGAATACACTGCCATCAGACACACATAACTGCACCACATATCACACTTTCACAAAATGCTTGAAGACATGGCTAAAGGTCAATCAGATTTGTGAACATGGTCCCTAGCTGTGTGTTGCCGCTTTCCATGTTGTCTGTTGTCTGTAGCTTGTGAGGTGTGGAAACACTTTGTTGCTTTTATGAATTTTGTCTTGCTGCTTTTTGTTTTATGTTGCTCTGTCTGTATGCTACATCTTGCTTGTCCTATGTTGCTCTGTCTGTATGCTATGTCTTGCTTGTCCTATGTTGCTATGTCTTGCTTGTTCTATGCTGCTATTGTCTATGTTGTAATTGTTTTTAATAACCTGCCCAGGGACTGCGGTTGAAAATTAGCCGGCTGGCTAAAACCGGCACTTTTACTGAAACGTTAATTAATGTGCACTGTCCCTGTAAAAATAAAAAATAAAGTATCAGGGGTCAAGTATCAGTAGCTCTTCTAGCACCTCAGACTCAGTGACTGCCTGCAGGGAGAAACTTTGTAGCGGGGCAGGGGGAAAAGAGGAAGAAGCATCAGGATAGTCGCATTAAAAGGGGTGGGAGAAGAGGAAATGTTGGACGGACAAGGAGAGACGTTACAGCCTTATTCTAAATATTTTCTTCCCCTCGTCAATCTACACACGATATCCTATAATGACAAAGCAAAAATATATATCTTTTTTTAGATGTTTGCAAATTTATTCAAAATAAGAAACTGAAATATTACATTTACATAAGTATTCAGACCTTTTACTCAGTACTTTGTTGAAGCACCTTTGGCAACGATTACAGCATTGAGTCTTCTTGGGTACGACGCTACAAGCTTGGCACACTTGTGTATTTGGGGAGTTTCTCCCATTCTTCTCTGCAGATCCTATCAAGCTCTGTCAGGTTGGATGGGGAGTGTCACTGCACAGCTATTTCCAGGTCTCTCCAGAGATGTTCGATTGGGTTCAAGTCCAGGCTCTGGCTGGGCCACTCAAGGACATGTAGAGACTTGTCCCGAAGTCACTCCTGCATTATCTTGGCTGTGTGCTTTGGGTCGTTGTCCTGTTGGAAGGTGAACATTTTCCCCAGACTGAGGTCCTGAGCGCTCTGGAGCAGGTTTTCATCAAGGATCTCTCTGTAATTTGCTCCGGTAATCTTTCCCTCGATCCTGACTAGTCTCCCCGTCCCTGGCGCTGAAAAACATCCCCACAGCATGATGCTGCCACCACCATGCTTCACCGTAGGGATGGTGCCAGGTTTCCTCCAGACGTGATGCTTGGCATTCAGAACTAAGATTCAATCTTGGTTTCATCAGACTAGAGAATCTTGTTTCCATGGCTCGAGAGCCCTTTAGGTGGCTTTTGGCTCCAAGTGGGCTGTCATGTGCCTTTTACTGAGGAGTGGCTTCCGTCTGGCCACTCTACCATAAATGTCTTATTGGTGGAGTGCTGCAGATGGTTGTCCTTCTGGAAAGTTTTCCCATCTCCACAGAGGAACTCTGGAGCTCTCTCAGAGTGACCATCAGGTTCTTGGTCACCTCCCTGACCAAGGCCCTTCTCCCCCAATTGCTCAGATTGGCCGGGCGGACAGCGTTTGGTGGTTCTAAACTTCTTCCATTTAAGAATAATGGAGGCCACTGTGTTCTTGGGGACCATCAATGCTGCAAAACATTTTTGGTACCCTTCCCCAGATCTATGGTTCGACACAATCCTGCTCTACAGACAATTCCTTCGACCTCATGGCTTGGTTTATGCTCTGCACTGTCAACTGTGGGACCTATTATAGACAGGTGTATGCCTTTGCGAATCATGTCCAATCAATTGAATTTACCACAGGTGGACTCCAAACAAGTTGTAGAAACATCTCAAGGATGATCAGTAGAAACAGGATGCACCTGAGCTGAATTTCGATTCTCATAGCATTGGGTCCGAATAATTATGTAAAAAGGTACTTCTGTTTTTTTTTATTTTTTATAAACTAGTCCAAATAAATAAATAATAATTGCTTTGTCAATATGGAATGTCATGTGTACAGTAGATTGACGAGGAAAAAATAATAATTTAAGGCTGTAAAGTAACAAAATGTGAAAAAAGTCAAGGGGTCTGAATCATTTTTCTGTAACACACCTGATAGTCACTATGGTTTTAGTTCTTCAATCCCCCTACATTGAGTCTGAGAACTGCCAGCACACAGCTGCCACAAAGGAATGTTTTCCACAACAAGAGATGCGCTGTGTATAGTATTTTTAATTTACCCCTGAAAATCATATTTTGCCATTCCATTGTGTGGGTTGTTGTCTTACAGTTGATGTAGCTTGTGTCATTGAGGCTAATCATGATTTAATAGTTATTCATTTAAAATCTGAATTTGAGCATTTCAGGCGCACAAACATTTCAAATACCAGTATTGAAAAAGTTTCACGACCAAAAAAGTAAATAAAATATTTCTAATTGAGTACCCAGAAAACACATTGTAGAATGAGTAGATCACTACATCAACACATTTTAGCATCATAACTCAGACCAGAAAATAAAAGGAACTGAAATTGACTACTCATTTAACAAACATTTCCCTTTTCAAAAAGATGACTGTCTACGTAGACAGGCTCCTGGATCTCCTCTTTAATGACGCCAACCAATCCAGCGGCGTATGTACAGAAGCTGTGCGAGCTCTCCAACCCAGGACTCCTGTCTGCCCAGTGTGATTGGCCTGACAAGGAGGAGGCAATAGCTAGATTTGTCTCCAGGTTCAATTTTGGGGATGACAGAAGCCAAGTGGGTGACTGCAGCCTGCTTGATTGAAGCGGGGTACATGGGTCCCTCTCCTCTCCCACTTCCCTCCCCATAGTTGGTAGTTGGTTGCATTTCCTAAAGTTTTTTCAAGCATTCAGAAGGGAGATGAGTGTTACAAATTGCACAAATGATTGTGTCCTACACACTGTTGGGTGGCCGGGTGACTATATTGGACTTATGGCTCAATTTAAAAAAAATGTAAAATGATGTCTCATCATTATTTCTCACCTTTATTTCTCATGTGTATTCATGTTCATGTTAAACTGTAAACTTAATCAATATTTCTGCTATGCTGGCCTATTGTAAATGATCAAATAAATGTCTGATCAATACATGCAATTCTGAACATATTGTCATTTATAATGCTAATGCAGAGGCACCAATAAATTGTCCAGTACACTTATTTTCTACTGTCTTCATGTACATTCCTTTATGTCTTAGCTTCTAAGGTGACTCGGGCTTTACTAATTATTGTGAAGAAGTGTATCAGTGAACTGTATTCTGTAATAAGTTACAAAACAATACAAATGCAATTGTGTATTGCTGCTGTTTGTCTGATATCCAACAGCCCATGATCAGCTCTGTTGACCATGAGAGCATTTTGCAGAGAAAATGGGTTAAGGCATACTATTTAGGCTCTCAATGACATGTGATCCATTGTTTACCTTGTCATCAATGACATGTGGCCCATTGTTTACCTTGTTACCTGGCAACAACCACAAGGTTCAAAGAGCTGTCAGTCAAGGCGAGCTCATGCATGTACAGTAAGCTCCCCGCCCACTCAGCCTGCTCTTTCAGGCTTCCTGATAGTTAGAGATGAGAGAAGAGGTACAATTTCTTCAGTTCTCCTTTTTCATCAAATAGGGCTCCCGAGTGGCGCAGCGGTCTAAGGTACTGCATCTCAGTGCAAGAGGTGTCACTGCAGTCCCTGGTTTGAATCCAGGCTTGATCCTACTTGGGAAATAGGATGACTATTTGGGACCTTTAAATGTTCTTCATTTCTATACAATCTGAAAACTCTCAAATGCTATTTGGAGAATAGCAAAAACAAGCCAAAATGACCCCAGCCATTATCACATTGCTGTAGTTTCATTCACCTCAGTCAGTCTACAAACACATAGCCTATTAGCTATACATTTAACTGCTACACATTAACTCACATGAACTCAGCACCAGACTAAAAACTATAATTTAAAACTTAAAGAGGGAGCAGAAAAAGTATTTTATGAACAAAAGGTAAACAAATAAGTTTGTTTTACATAACTTTTTTTTTTTTGCAGTTTTACAGTTAATTTCCTGCAATTGTACACATTTTGCCATGTGGAGGGGACATTTTTTTTCCTGTTTTTAAGCATATTTTCTGCAATTCTATAAGTTTTGCCAGGACTTATTGTGTAGGGTGTTCACCCATAAAATGATTAATTAATTCAAGGTTTAAATAAATATGTCTATGGAATGGAAAATTCAGTCAGAAGTCCAAACCCCATGTATCTACCAAATATGTTTCAAAAGTTATAGACAATTTACTCTCAGAATGTTTAGAGTGAATGGAATCACAGGCATAATCAAAAAGTGGTCACTTAAGCAATAAGGCCCGACGGGGTGTGGCATATGGCCAATATACCATGGCTAAGGCATATTCTTATGCACAACTCAACGTGGAATGCTAGGACACAGCCATTAGCCGTGGTATATTGGCCATATATCACAAACCCCCGAGGTGCCTTACTGCTATGATAAACTGGTACCAACATAATTAGAGCAGTAAAAATAAATGTTTTGTCATACCCATGGTATACGGTCTGATATACCACGGCTTTCAGCCAATCAGCATTCAGGGTTTGAACCACCCCGTTTATAAAGCTTAATAGAACTTTGCTCCACGGCAGAACGGCGCTAACTTCGAATGTCAACTGACAAGCTAACTAGTGGCTGCAGTTTCGTGAGTGAAAAGATTGTATTTTTCGAAATAAAATCTGCAGAAAACAAAACTGAATGTATATTTATTTACAAAGCTAACAGGCTGAATTTCAATATCCACCCTCCGCAAAGAGCATCTGTTTTCCTGTTTTCATTGAGTCTTTCCCTTTAAATCGTGATAGAAACGGCCCTCTCAACGTAGATTGATCGCCATTATGGGCAATGAAAGCCAAGGATCTGGAGGTGACAATGACAAAATTATTTTGATTGGTCCAACCAGCAGATAACACCTCCAAATGGTGCCGCCTCACAACACCAAATATGGAAGAGATACAACCAGGAGCGGCGCAGTCTAAACTAGCAACGATCACAGCAAATTAACGTTCTTATTTCATCAACATTGTCAAGTACAAGTCTATTAAGGTTATAATATTGTAGAGAACAATCTAATGATTAATTCTGTCATTTATAATGACATAGGGCAAAGAAAACTACATTTTGACATTCATTTCATAGCACCCTCTTGAATCTTGAAACTGCATTGTACAGCAATGAGTGAATGACCTATATTACTACATTAAATATGATATCTGAGTGAGAGTGACTAACTAAATCAATGGGGGTCCCCTGGAGGTCAGGGCCCCTGGGCAAGTGCCCGGTCGATGATTAGGCCATAATTACTACAAGTTTAGATAGCTGGCTAGACTAACTGGACTGATTTACCAATCTAAAAAATGTTAAATGACATGGTCCAATTGAGTGAACGTCAGTGAGTGACATAAAACAAGAGAAAAACTTCTGATGCACAACCAAGTTTCGAAATTGCACCTTGTGTATTCTACTATTCTAACCCTCAACAGTAAGTTGAGACCCCGACTGAGTAGCAGGTGTCCACATACTTGGTAAAGTAATACATATATATACAGTGCATTCGGAAAGTATTCAGACCCCTTGACTTTTTCCAAATTGTGTTACGTTACAGCCTTATTCTAAAATTGATTCAATAAATGTTTTCTTCATCAATCTACACACAGTACCCCATTATGACAAAGTGAAAACAGGTTTTTAAAAATGCCTTGATGACAACTTTGCACACTCTTGGTATTCTCTCAACCAGCTTCATGAGGAATGCTTTTCCAACAGTCTTGAAGGTGTTCCTCCATATGCTGAGCACTTGTTGGATGCCTTTCCTTCACTCTGAGGTGCAACTCATCCCAAACCATCTCAATTGGGTTGAGTTCGAATGATTGTGGAGGCCAGGTCGTCTGATACAGCACTCCATCACTCTCCTTGGTCAAATAGCCCTTACACAGCCTGGGGGTGTGACTTGGATCATTATCATGTTGAAAGACAAATGATAGTCCCACTAAGCGCAAACCAGATGGGATGGAGTATCGCTGCAGAATGCTGTGGTAGCCATGCTGGTTAAGTGTGCCTTTAATTCTAAATAAATCATAGACAGTGTCACCAGCAAAGCACCCCCACACCATTACAACTCTTCCTCCAAGCTTCACGGTGGGAACCACACATGCAGAGATCATCCGCTTATCTACTCTGCGTCTCACAAAGACAAGGCGGTTGGAACCAAAAATCTCAAATTTGGATTCATCAGACCAAAGGACAGATTTCCACCGGTCTAATGTCCATTGCTCGTGTTTCTTGACCCAAGCAAGTCTCTTCTTCTTATTCGTGTCCTTAAGTAGTGGTTTCTTTTCAGCAATTCGACCATGAAGGCCTGATTCACGTAGTCTCCTCTGAACAGTCGATGTAGAGATGTTTGTGTTACTTGAACTCTGTGAAGCATTTATTTGGGCTGCAATCTGAGGTGCAGTTAATTGCTGATTTCTGAGGCTAGGAAATCTAATGAACTTATCCTCTGCAACAGAGATAACTCTGGGTCTTTCATTCCTGTGGCGGTCCTCATGAGAGCCAGTTTCATCACAGCGCTTAAAGTACTGATGGGCTGTCATTTCTCTTTGCTTATTTGATATGTTCTTGCCATAATATGGACTTAGTCTTTTACCAAGTAGGGCTATATTCTGTATACCAACACTACCTTGTCAAAACACAACTGATTAACTTTTAACAAGGCACACCTGTTAATTGAAAATTTAAATGCATTCCAGGTGACCTCATGAAGCTGGTTGAGAGAATGTCAAGAGTATGCAAAGCTGTCATCAAGGCAAATGGTAGCTACTTTTAAGAATCGCACAATAAAATATATTTTGATTTGTTTAACACTTTTTTGGTTACTACATGATTCCATATGTGTTATGTCATAGTTTTGACGTCTTGACTATTATTTTACAATGGAGAAAATAGTTTAAAAAATAAATAAAAACCCTTGAATGAGTAGGTGTATCCAAACTTTTGACTGGTGTTGTATTTATACAGTTAAAGTCAGATGTTTACATACACCTTAGCCAAATACATTTAACCTCAGTTTTTCCACAATTCCTGACATTTAATCCTAGTGAAAATTCCCTGTCTTAGGTCAGTTAGGATCACCACTTTATTTGAAGAATGTGAAATGTCAGGATAATAGTGTAGATAATGATTTATTTCAGATTTGAATTATTTCATCACATTCCCAGTGGGTCAGAAGTTTACATGCACTCAATTAGTATTTGGTAGCATTGCCTTAAAATTGTTTAACTTGGGTCAAACGTTTCGGTTAGCCTCCCACAAGCTTCCCACAGTAAGTTGGGTGAATTTTGGCCCATTCCTCCTGACAGAGCTGGTGTAACTGAGTTAGGTTTGTAGGCCTACTTGCTCACATGCACTATTTTAGTTCTGCCCACAAATTATCTATAGGATTGAGGTCAGGGCTTTGTGATGGCCACTCCAATACCTTGACTTTGTTGTCCTTAATCCATTTTGCCACAACTTTGGAAGTATGCTTGGGGTCATTGTCCATTTGGAAGACCCAATTTGCAACCAAGCTTTAACTTCTTGACTGATGTCTTGAGATTTTGCTTCAATATATCCACATAATTTTCCATCCTCGTGATGCCATCTATTTTGTGAAGTGCATCAGTCCCTCCTGCAGCAAAGCTCCCCCACAACATGATGCTGCCACCCCCTTGCTTCACGGTTGGGATGGTGTTCTTTGGCTTGCAAGCCTCCCCCTTTTTCCTCCAAAGATAACGATGGTCATTATGGCCAACAGTTCTATTTTGTTTCATCAGAACAAAGGACATTTCTCCAAAACGTACGATCTTTGTCCCCATGTGCAGTTGCAAACCGTAGTCTGGCTTTTTTATGGCGGCTTTGGAGCAATGGCGTCTTCCTTGCTGAGCGGGCATTCAGGTTATGTCTATATAGGACTCGTTTTACTGTGGATATAGATACTTTTGTTCCTGTTTCCTCCCACATCTTTACAAGGTCCTTTGCTGTTGTTCTGGGATTGATTTGCACTTTTTGCACCAAAGTACATTCATCTCTAGGAGACAGAACGCGTCTCCTTCCTGAGTGGTATGACGGCTGCGTGGTCCCATGGTGTTTATACTTGCGTACTATTGTTTGTACAGATGAACGTGGTAGCTTCAGGCATTTGGAAATTGCTCCCAAGGATGAACCAGACTTGAGGAGGTCATGATGTCAAGCAAAGAGGCACTGAGTTTGAAGGTAGGCCTTGAAATACATACACAGGTACACCTCCAATTTACTAAAATTATGTCAATTAGCCTATCAGAAGCTTCTAAAGCCATGACATCATTTTCTGGAATGATGCTCTGATGATGACTGCTATTTTGATAAAGCCTTGCTCAGGAACGTAGCTTTGATAAGATCTAATACTCTACTTTTGAAATGGTGAATGAATCATTGTCACTGAAGGAAAGAGAAGTGAAAGATAGTTTGCAGAAAGACCAGCGTTCTATATCTATTTTGACGTTTTTTTCATCTAGCGGTAACAAGCATACTATAGAAATTGATGAGAACCAAACAATAATTATATTTTGAGCAGAACACAACATGCTAGAATGACTCATTTTTGTCTGACATTTTTTTGGGCCACCCAAAGTTCACTGTGGATTTCTGACTTGAGTGTTCTACTGCTTATCCATATGCAGATTTCACTGCTTTACTGAGCGAGTTCTGCCCAGTCTGTAATAATAGACACGTCTTGAACACCTAATTCAAAGCCTTTGTCAGCTGCATCAATGACTCACAACATTTCTATAACTCAAACTGTCATCCACCACCATCCAAAGAGAATCTCCAAGGAAGAGCCTCACAGGATGTGGGCCTTTTAAGGCAGAACCTTACTCTCGGCTTCTGCCAAAGAAAATACACTATGTGAATATTGACAATGGCCTCATTTTTTACATTTATTTTTATTAAAAAATGTAACCTCTTGGCAAGTCAGTTAAGAACAAATTCTTATTTACAATGACGGCCAAACCCGGAAGACACTGGGCCAATTGAGCGCCCCCCTATGGGACTCCCAATCACAGCCGGTTGTGATACAGCCTGAATGCAGGTTTCATTATCTCGCCCCCATCCCCATCAGCCTAAATTGGATAATTAGATGTTGGTTTTTCTATTCATGTGGTCATGGTACGATCTTATCATGGGCGCCATTTCTGGAGAAAAACCTGTGGAATATGGCAATCTGCTTTTCCATTGATTACACTGGCGAATTGTGTGGTCTGTGGTCCGGTATGGGAACTGGCATGGTGTCGCTCGGTGTGTGTTTGTGTAGGGGCTTAGTTCAGGTCCCAGTTGTGACATAAGGCTGTCACATCTCATTTCCACATCCCTGGGGACAGCAAGGAGCCTCGGATCTGGTTTACAATGAGGCAGGGTACAGGGCTGGCTACAGGGCTGGCTGGCTACCGTTTTTCCCCAAACAATTATATTGTTTTGCAAGAAATGTGGACCTCTAGTTTTGTACAGTGCCTTTGGGAAAGTATTCAGACCCCTTGACTTTTTCCACATTTTGTTACATTACAGCCTTATTCTAAAATAGATTAAATATTAGTTTTTTTCAGCAATCGACACACAATACACCATAATAACAAAGGGAAAATAAGTTTGTTGACATTTTTGCAAATGTATAAAAACTGAAATACCTTATAAGTATTCATACCCTATGCTATGAGACTCGAAATTAAGTTCAGGTGCATCCTGTTTCCATTGATCATCCATGAGATGTTTCTACAACTTGATTGGCATCAACCTGTGATAAATTCAATTGATTTGACATGATTTTGAAAGGCACACAACGGTCTATATAAGGTCCCACAGTTGACAGTGCATGTCAGAGTAAAAACCAAGCCATGAGGTCGAAGGAATTTTCTGTAAAGCTCAGAGACAGGATTGTGTCAAGGCACAGATCTAGGGAAGGGTACCAAAGCATTGAAGGTCCCAAAGAACACAGACAGAGCTGGCCGCCTGGCTGGCCGCCCGGCCAAACTGAGCAATCGGGGGAGAAGGGCCTTGGTCAGGGAGGTGACCAATAACCCGATGGTCACTCTGACAGAGCTCTAGAGTTCCTCTGTGGAGATGGGAGAACCTTCCAGAGGGACAACCATCTCTGCAGCACTCCACCAATCCACCAAGCCAAATGGAAGCCACTCCTCAGTAAAAGTCACATGAGAGCCCTCTTGGAGTTTGCCAAAAGGCAAAATTCTCTAGTCTGATGAAACCAAGATTGAACTGTTTGGCCTGATTGCCAAGCATCATGCCTGGAGGAAACCTGGCAACATCCCTACGGTGAAGCATGGTGGTGGCAGCATCATGCTGTTGGGATGTTTTTCAGTGGCAGGGCCTGGGAGACTAGTCAGGATCGAGGCAAAGATTGATGAAAACCTGCTCCAGAGCACTCAGGACCTCAGACGGGGGCGAAGGTTCACCTTCCAACAGGACAACAACCCTAAGAACACAGCCAAGACAAGGCAGGAATGGCTTTGGGACAAGTCTCTGAATGTCCTTGAGTGGCCCAGCCAGGGCCCGGACTTGAACCCGATCGAACATATCTGGTGAGACCTGAAAATAGCTGTACAGCAATGCTCCTCATCCAATCTGACAGAGCTTGAGAGGATCTGCAACTTTGATTTTAGAAGTGGGGGGGACATAATTATTATTATTATGATTCATTTTTATTTTTTATCCAATCAGATAAACACTCCAAACAGCCTACCCGACCGCTCAGAGGTGTCCGTATGGTCCTAAAGCACGCCCTTGCCTAATTGTGTATCACATTCCAATGGAAAAACTGGGGGGGACAAAAATGCAATTTCAGAATGTGGGGTGGGACATGTCCCGTCCCCAATGAAAGTTGCGCCCCTGATTTTGTACATTGACAGTGGTGCTCCATTCTGGCCTGATCTCTACCTCCATATCTGTAAAGAGGAAATGATATGCCCAGTAAACAGCTTTAGAGTTGAAGAAGTTACGTCAGGATGAGTTTTTTTCTGGTGACATGTACAGACAACAATCTGATTTCTTCTGCTGCCTGATTGTTGTTTTGCATTCTCTTGTTGTATGTCCAGTTGTTGTCTGACTACAGAGATGTCTGGTATGCTGATGGGCCTACTGTTCCCTTTAAACGGCATCTAGTAATCCATGCAGATATGTCTGAGGTGAAGGACTGTGACCTGATCCTTACCCCAGTCAGTATTGTCTTTTCAGGAACTGTTTTGGTGAGATAAACTATATGGTATGAAACCACATGGCTCTTGAGGTGTATCAGCATGTTATGATAAACAGGACGTCCTTGTTAGTGAATGATGTTGCTACTGATATTTTTTTCTACGATGATTCCGATGGTCAGAGTAGAGGACCGATTTAGAATCCAAACTGTCACAACTGACATTCTACCAAGAAACAAGATAAACCACCAACAATATTATTATGTTGTGGTAGATTGGTTAGGACCCATTTTAGATTTGTCTGTAAGAAGGCTATGTTACAAACCGTTGGAACCACAGAGCCGGATCTGTCTTTTCCTACTAGCACTGATAACTAGCTGATAACTTCTTTATTGAGGAAAAATGTATGACTGTGAAATGTGGCTGTCTCACCTCGCTCCTTATAAGAGCGTCTGCAAAATGACTAAAATATAAAATGACCTATTGTCCCCCTAGTCTCAGTACTGTCCTGCTAAGGACAGCAGGTCCTTGACAGCTTGGCATTAGAAGAACATCTTGTAGCTAGCTGGAGTGTGTGGCTGCTCCTGGTAATCGACGGTACCGCTATCGCTCGAACACAGGCCGGTCAGGCCAAAGGCAGGTGGAGATAGCGCTTCAGCACCAACGGAAACACAAGAGGGACTGCCAGATAAGGGGCTGCGACCACTCTCCCCAGGCTCCAGGTCTATGTGATAGGCAGAGTGAATTCTCAGAAAGAATGACACTGCTCAGGGAAAAGCTTTGCGCCCCAACCTCTTTTCACTTGTTCTTTACGGGCGAATGTGAAACACACTACGGTAGAGAGATCTACCATAAGAGCGGCTTTATAATCAGCAGCTGCTCTGTAGAATTGGTTGAAGACAAACAATTATTCCCGTCCCCATTTTACTAATCTCGTCCCCCCAGGGAACTGTGTCCAAACTTCTCAGGTCTGGGGGAGTGGAGACTGAAACTCCAGTCACCAGAAACTCACACCACCAGATGACATCTACACCTGTATGTCTGGTATTAACATCTTGGATTCAATAATGCCTACGCATAACGATGGACAACCACTACAGTGTCTTTTAAAAAATCTATGATTTATGTTGTTCACTCCTGTCCAGCATGTCCTAACTTCTGCACTTAGTCATGCTTTTCTGAGGAGTGTTTATGACCCAAAACTGTTTACAGACTGTTAGAGGAGGTTGGAGACAGAGAGACCAGGACAAACACTCTTATCTGTAGTGGACCCATTTACCTTTACATCTGTGTCACTCATGTCTGAGTCTTTAGCATATCTATAGATAATGATACATTAGAAGTACGGAAGAAAACATTCCTCCTATGGAGAAAACTGGAAGATTTCAGTGTTACAAGACATAACTGTGAATGCCTTAAATGTTTTGTTTGAGAGAAGTTTCTCAGAACAAATTATTATTGAGTCTGTCATTTGAATCAACAGGTTATTAACATGTTCACATCACATTGTCAACACGGCTGTGCTGCATCAATCTTCCATAAGGTGACATGGCTTGGCCCTAATATGGGAGATGCCAGTCATATTTTATGGATGAGGAGATGATAGCTGTGAGCAGCACTATAATTCTGTTAATCTAGCCCAGGGCCAGGCTTATCCTGTTCACCATTCCAATTAAGATTTTCATTAACTGGTCCAAATGATAGACTGGTGATCTCTGTGATCCCGTGGAACAGGCTTGGCCTCTTTTAAGACGTGTTCCTGCAGTTGCATCACCACAAACATTCTAATGTGAATTAGTTGTAGCCTAATAATTAGCTATATTGTCATGTGTGTTCTCTATTCTGTTTTGGGTCATGTTTTACATGAATTTGTATAGATGCTACAAATCATTTGAATTCCTTGGTGCAATTACATGCAAGCAGCAAATAGTAAATATACAAACGGAATATTCATGCATTGTCTCATGCACCTTATCAGAGCAGTTACATGTGCAGCTGAGTAACTTCATTCTGTACCAAAGTAGTTTTCAAGTAGTTGCATGGCATAAGGGCTCCTGAATGCTGTCACGTCCTGTGTAGTTTTGTATGAGATATTCTGTAAAGTAACAGTGGTAAAAAATGAATAAAGACATCAATGGAAATCTTTTTACAAGGTTTCATCCAAAATGCTGACATAAATCATGTCTAACCAATGCCAGCTCTAATTACTAGTTTGAATATGAGGGGAGGAGCTTGTGTGTGACAAATAACACTGAGCACTTGCACTTTCAAACACCTGAAGGGAATTCAGTTCTAAATCTCATAATCGGTTAAATAACAGGCCCATCTTCCTGTCTGCATTTCAAAGGCCAACAGATTGAATTTACAGTAGACTTGGTGAAAAGGGGAGGCATTAGATAATAGCATTATGAAACAGCTTACTTCAGCAGAGCCATGCACAAGATTCAAACAGTACCCTAACATCACAAAAGTATGTTACAAATTACCAAATTCATAGATTGTATAATGCCAACCCTACAATTTACATGTTCACTATACAGCTCAACAAGTATTTGCATACAGACACATTTCAGCTTTATAAACCAGATGTAAATCAATCAAAAAAGGTCCTGTATTTCCCTCCTGTTTGGCCATCACCATGTAGCCACTCAAGGGTGTGTATGTTTTCTACTGATAAGTCTATATTGCGCTCAACATACAAATCGACTTGAGAGTGTTGACAACTGTCATTCTCATTGAAACTAGGTTGAATGAGTCATGTTCATTCCCGGGGGCCTGGAGAACAGAGCACAGAGCAGAGCACATATCACCTGAGTAGGCTCTTTCTGTACCTGACAGCCCAAGACATGCCGGGGCATGGGCATTCACATGCTCTCACTCTATATCTTTAACATCACAAATACATTGGGCCAATGGGCAATAGGACCGGGTGTCAGGTTTTAAAATCAAAAGCCACATGAGTGTGAACATTGCCAGGTTTCGACTATGGGAGTTTTACACCCAGTGGTTTAACCTAAAAACCCACAGCTTGGCCCCGGGCAAAGACTGCAAATAATTTATTGTAAGTATGGGGCGGCAGGTAGCCTAGGGTGGCAGGTAGCCTAGGTAGCCTTTTGGGGCGGCAGGTAGCCTAGTGGTTAGAGCATTGGGCCAGTAACTAAAATGTTGCTAGAATATATCCCAGAGTTTACAAGGTAAAAATCTGTCCTTCTGTCCCTGAACAGGCAGTTAACACACTGTTCCTAGGCCGTCATTGTAAATACAAATTTGTTCTTAACTGACTTGCCTAGTTAAATAAAAGTTCAATAAAAAATTTGAAAATAAAAAGTGTTTGTTGTAAAGACAATATTTGGCTTCTCAGATGATACCACGGCTTTGCTTCCAGTTTGTTCATTCACCCAACGGCATTAGCTACCATACTGTGGAGTACCAAGACCACACACAGGATGCTCATTTGAGTGTCTTAACAAAAAGATAAATACTGTATAAAAAATGTGCTATTAACAATTGTAATGTTAAAAAGCTCTTTTCAGTGAATGGTCAGTCTCTTGAGATTCTTGTAGAATAATAGAAAGGCAATGACACACACATCTGATAAAATAGACATCCCAGAGTCTCTGTTGTGGATAAGGGCCTTGCTTTGTCCCACGACACTCAACATGACAATAGCAACCCCATTGACAACTGAGTATATGCATTGGTTTCACGGGGAACCGTATTAAACTAGTGAGGTGTTTGTCGACAAGGGCATGTAGAGTACTTATACTTACACCTGGTAGTCATTAGAATGGTCATGAGTATCACTGCAATAAACCCCACTGACTGTGATATATTGAATTTCTGTCTCAACATCCCTTCAACACTGACAATGGAATGGAAATTACAATGGAAATGCGGATGGAGAACACAGGCTAGATATTTGAACATCTATTTTAAAGGCCTCATCCAGTCATTGCGCTAATTCGAGTTAGCAACTTCCTTCAAACTGCAAGCACATACATAAAAAGTGTATCCACAAGTTAATCTGAATCTGGGGATGTAGATAAAGGGCCTTATTGCCAAAATCCCAAAACAATCCCTTTACTATCCATGTTGCTCTCAGCTCAGTGGACTAAGGAAATAATTGTGGGTGACAATGCCAGAAAGTCTATGTCCAATGAGCATGATATTAGCATGTGGTACACTATCCACAAAGGTTTCAGCTCAGTCAGGTAGGGTGTGAATGGGTAACAGTTAGGGTAAATCAGAGAACAAACGAACCTGCAGCTATCACGGAGTCTCTCTGGGCGTCTGCCTATTAGCAGCCCAAATGCTTCCATGGCAACCTGCAGGATTATAGGATGGACCGGTTCCACCTGTTTGGTTCAGGAGCAGTGCCACAAGTCTGCTCTGATGAACTACCCAGGATTATTCTGTCAACTGTCAATATGAGTTTGTTTAACCCAGCAAGAGAGAGCCATTAATAGTGTACTTACAGTGCCTTCAGAACATTTTCATACCCCTTGACTTATTTCACATTTTGTTGTGTTACAGCCTGAATTAGAAATGGATAACATTTATTTTATTTTCTCACCCATCTATACACAATAACCCATAATGACGAAGTGAAAACATGTTTTTAGAAATATTTGCAAATGTATTGAAAATTAAATACAAAAATATTTAATTTACATAAGTATTCAGAACCATGAGTCAATCAATACCTGTTACAATCATCTTTGGCAGCAATTACATCTGTGAGTCTTAAGAGTTTTGCACACCTGGATTGTACAATATTTGTACTTGCCATAGATTTTCAAGCTTATTTAAGTCAAAACTGTAACTAGGCCAATCAGGAACATTCAATGTTGTCTTGGTAAGTAACTCCAGTGTTACTGTGTATTCTGGACATAAGGTTAATTTCTTTGCCACATTTTTTGCAGTATTACATGCTGACCAGACCGCGAGCTTTGCAAAATAAATATACACATGTTATTCAATCATTGCACGAGAGTCTGTGTGGCAAGGCGCTAAAATAGAACAAGTCCTGCCTCTCAAATCTCCTCATTAGTTTTTAGGAGCATATACCCACGTGGGTGATTGAAAGATTAACTGACGTCCACACTCCAGTCGGTGGTACACCATAAAGTTGGTTGCCAACCGCCATATAAAGCCCAAAGAAGAAAAAGAACCCTGAAGGAAGGAGGAGAGATGATGAGAAATGATTTCGGTTTACAGTTTTATCTGTGGGTTAATTGTTGGAGTAGAGGACCTTGTGCATTTCAGGTGAAATAACAACCCATGTTTATATCCCAGGACAAATTATCTAGCAACAACAAGCTAGCTAGCTAAATTGCCATAAATGTTTAATGGTTTTCGACCTGTCTGTGGTTCGGAGTTTGTTTTGATATTTCAACCTGCGTGTCCTGATCATGTCTGGGTATAAAAAAAACATGCGCAAGCGCACGAGTGGTTTGGTCTGCATGTTACTTTAGTGCATTATTGCAAACAGGATGAATGTTTTCGCATATTTTTATTCTGTATAGGCTTCCTTCTTTTCACACTGTCATTTAGGTTAGTATTGTGGAGTAACTACAATGTTGTTGACCCATCCTCAAATTTATCCTATCACAGCCATTAAACTCTGTAACTGTAAAGTCACTATTGGCCTTATGGTGAAATCCCTGACCAGTTTCCTTCCTCTCCGGCAACTGAGTTAGAAAGGACACCTGTATCTTCGTAGTGACTGGGTGTATTGATACACCATCCAAAATGAACTTAATAACTGCACCATGCTCAAAGGAATATTCACTGTCTACTTATTTTCATATTTTACCCATCTACTAACAGGTACCCTTCTTTGTGAGGCATTGTAAAACCTCTATGGTCTTTGTAGTTGAATCTGTATTTGAAATGCGCTGCTCGACTGAGGGACCTTACAGTATGTGTGGGGTAAAGAGATGAGATAGTCATAAAAAAAAACAAGTTAAACACTATTATTGAACACAGAGTGAGTCCATGCAACTTATTATGTGACTTGTTAAGCACATTTTTACTCCTGAACTTATTTAGGCTTGCCATAACAAACGGGTTGAATACTTATTGACTCAATACATTTCTGATTTTTTGTATTTGATTAATTTGTAAAAATTTCTAAAAACATAATTCCACTTTGACATTATGGGGTATTGTGTGTAGACCAGTGTCATCTCAATGTAATACATTTTGAATTCAGGCTGTAACACAACAAAATGTAGAAAAAGTGAAGGGGTGTGAATACTTTCTGGAGGCACTGTAGGGAATGTACAAAGTAAAGAGCAAGGATATTGCATAATGTCTAGAGCCAAAGTTAATTGATTGTATCCAGACAACTGCAACACATTAGCTGATAACGAACAAAATTAACCTTCTGACTATCATTTCTAAACAATCATTCAATAACACTAGGTTTAAAAAAAAATGACAGAGAGGATATCTCGACATTAGGCCTGGTGTGTGTTTTATAGCTCTTCGGTTTTCCATTAATAGAAAGCCCTATCATTACAAATCGGTTTCTCTTTTGAGAAAAACAACTGAAAATGTACACCTTTTTCAGTACTGTAATATAATGCATAGTGCAGTGCAGCTGTAGAAACACACACTCCTCAACCTCCAGGGCATTAACTGATAACCATCACACCAACCATCTCAGTTGCTACAGATGGGTCCGTTTTCAACTAGTAGCTGGCTTGTTCCATGAATAGATTACATTTTGCTTCCCTTTTCAGTAGAAAACATGTTTTCTATGAAGTTGAACATGTGCTCTTTATGACAGAATGTTAAAATTAGGTGAACATTTTTATTTTTTACCAAGATACACTACCCAAAATCAGTGGTGGCCACTGATTGGCTGAATACCCGGGGCTTGAGGTGGTTGGAGTTGTCAACAAAGCACCATGACAGAAATATGATGGCAAGTTTTCAAACTACTGGTAGTTTCTTTGAGAAAATATATAAAGCGATCTGTACATTTAAACAACAGCATAAATATGCCTATTTGACTTTTGCATGTCAAAAACCGAATGACCACTGCTGCACATGCTGCCACTGTTTTGAACAGATTAGATTAAACTATTTAGAATGAGCAGCCAGCTCACGAATGAACGAGTGCACCAGGGAGAACGCAACAAGCGTTAATACGCAATAAGTGAAAACACATTATCTAACTGGGGATAGCTAGTTAACATAATGTCACAAAACTGGGGATAGCTAGTTAACATAATGTCACAAAGCATGATGCACTAGCCAGTTAACTTTCATTCTGAAATAACGTAATATTTCCGAGTTAGTCAGATATTATTTTAGAAAGACTTGAAATTGGCATGGGAGCTAACTGTCAAGCAAGCTGCTTGTCAAAGATAACTGGATAATTTCACCCCAAAAAATCGACCAAACTATTTCTCAATGTTCCCAACATTTATTGTAACAGGCTAATTAAGTTTTATACTGTTTTAGTCCACATAACATGTTGCCCTGTCACCTACAGTAGAACATGATGAACAACAGGGAAAATAATACAATTGGCCATGCTTTATTTATCCTACTAGATCTGCAATGAAAAGGTTCTAGCTAGTGTATCTCTGTCCTTAGACTCTTGTTGGATGTAGTTGTCCTAAACTGTTATGATTATTTATTTACAATTGACTTTTTGTTTTGGCAGCATCTGTACATGATAGAGCAGATCTAGTCTCACATGAGGAAGTAAGCCGTTTGGCATGAGAGACTCATTGGAGGGAGGAGATTAGAGCAGACCCCGAAGTTCTGACTGAACGGACGCACATTTGAGCATCTCAGGATTGCCCATTTACTTTGTGCTGTTATAATTTATCATTTGAAATCCTGTGATTTATTGGCAGTTTCCCCTCATAGCAAATAGCTGGCAACACAATCCAAGCAATCAATGCACGGCTATGTGCCCACGGAGGCGGATCTGCTGCTGCTGGCAGTCACTGAGGGGCAGAGTAGTAAGTAACGGAACAGCTTGTTTTGAACAATAGCTTTTTTCAACAGGAAACTGTACACATTTACCGCACCTTTATGAGCATTTGAAAGATAATCCATGAATTCTGTAATATATACAGTTAAAGTCGGAAGTTTACATACACTTGGGTTGGAGTCATTAAAACTTGTTCTTCAACCACTCCACAAATCTCTTGTTAACAAACTATAGTTTTGGCAAGTCAGTTAGGACATCTACTTTGTGCACGACACAAGTCATTTTTCCAACAATTGTTTACAGACAGATTATTTCACTTATCATTCACTGTATCACAATTCCAGTGGGTCAGAAGTTTACATACACTAAATTGACTGTGCCTTTAAACAGCTTAGAAAATTCCAAAAAATTATGTCATGGCTTTAGAAGCTTCTGATAGGCTAATTGACATCATTTGAGTCAATTGGAGGTGTACCTGTGGATGTATTTCAAGGCCTACCTTCAAACTCAGTGATTATTTGCTTGACATCATGGGAAAATCAAAATAAATCAGCCAAGACCTCAGAAAAAATTGTAGACCTCCACAAGTCAGGTTCATCCTTGGGAGCAATTTCCAAATGCCTGAAGGTACCACATTCATCTGTACAAGTAATAGTATAAACAACATGGGACCACGCAGCTGTCATACCGCTCAGGAAGGAGATGCGTTCTGTCTCCTAGAGATGAATGTACTTTGGTGCGAAAAGTGCAAATCAATCCCAGAACAACAGCAAAGGACCTTGTGAAGATGCTGGAGGAAACAGGTACAATATAAATCCAGAGTTAAACGAGTCCTATATCGACATAACCTGAAAGGCCGCTCATCAAGGAAGAAACCACTGCTCCAAAACCACCATAAAAAAGACAGACTATGGTTTGCAACTGCACATGGGAACAAAGATTGTACTTTTTGGAGAAATGTCCTCTGGTCTGATGAAACAAAAATAGAACTGTTTGGCCATAATGACCATCATTATGTTTGGAGGAAAAAGGGGGAGGCTTGCAAGCCGAAGAACACCATCCCAACCGTGAAGCACGGGGGGTGGCAGCATCATGTTGTGGGGGTGCTTTGCTTCAGGAGGGACTGGTGCACTTCTCAAAGTAGATGGCATCATGAGGATGGAAAATTATGTGGATATATTGAAGCAACATCTCAAGACATCAGTCAGGAAGTTAAAGCTTGGTTGCAAATGGGTCTTTCAAATGGAGAATGACCCCAAGCATACTTCAAAAGTTGTGGCAAAATGGATTAAGGACAACAAAGTCAAGGTATTAGAGTGGCCATCACAAAGCCCTGACCTCAATCCTGTATAAAATTTGTGGACAGAACTGAAAAAGCATGTGCGAGCAAGGAGGCCCACAAACCTGACTCAGTTACGGCAGCTCTGTGAGGAGGAATGGGCCAAAATTCACCCAACTTATTGTAGGAAGCTTGTGGAAGACTACCCGAAACATTTGACCCAAGTTAAACAATTTAAGTAATGCTACCAAATACTAATTGAGTGTATGTAAACTTCTGACCCACTGGGAATGTGATGAAATAAATAAAAGCTGAAATAAATCATTCTCTCTACTATTATTCTGACATTTCACATTCTTAAAATAAAGTGGTGATCCTAACTGACCTAAGACAGGGAATTTTTACTAGGATTACATTTCAGGAATTGTGGAAAAACTGAGTTTAAATGTATTTGGCTAAGGTGTGTGGAAACATCCGACTTCAACTGTATACAGTACCAGTCAAAAGCTTGGACACACCTACTCATTCCAGGGTTTTTCTTTGTTTTTACTATTTTCTACATTGTAGAATAATTGTGAAGATATCAAAACTATGAAATAGCACATATTGAATCATGTAGTAACCAAAAAAGTGTTCAACAAATATTTTAGATTCTTAAAAGTAGCCACCCTTTGCCTTGATGAGAGCTTTGCACACTCTTGGCATTCTCTCAACCAGCTTCCTTAGGAATGCTTTTCCAACAGTCTTGAAGGTGTTCCCACATATGCTGAGCAGTTGTTGGCTGCTTTTCCTTCACTCTGTGGTCAAACTCATCCCAAACCATCTCAATTGGGTTGAGGTCGGGTGATTGTGGAGGCCAGGCCATCTGATGCAGCACTCCATCACTCTCCTTGGTCAAATAGCCTTTCCACAGCCTGGAGGTGTGTTTTCGGTCCTGTTGAAAAACATATGATATTCCCACTAAGCGCTAACCAGATGGGATGGAGTATCGCTGCAGAATGCTGTGGTAGCCATGCTAGTTAAGTGTGCCTTGAATTCCATCACACCTCCTCCATGCTTCATGGTCGGAACCACACATGCAGAGATCATCCGCTCACCTACTCTTTATCGCAGAAAGACACGGCGGTTGGAACCAAAAAACTCAAATTTGGACTCATCACACCAAAGGACAGATTTCAGATTTGAAATGCATTCCAGGTGACTACCTCATGAAGCTGGTTGAGAGAATGTCAAGAGTGTGCAAAGCTGTCATCAAGGCATTGGGTGACTACTTGAAGAATCTCAAATATAAAATCAATTTAGATTTGTTGAAAATTTTGTGGGTTACCACATGATTTCCTATGTGTTATTGCATAGTTTTGAAGTCTTCACTATTATTCTACAATGTAGAAAATAGAAAATAATAATAAAGAAATAATAAGAAAGAAAGAAATAAAGAAAATAAAGAAAAATAATAAATAATAAAGAAAAATCCTTGAATGAACAGGTGTGTCCAAACTTTTGACTGGTACTGTATTTACTTTTTTATAAAAATAATTTCCCTTTTTTTTTCAATCACAAGTGGGGCACCACCCTTAACACCCTAATGGTGGGCCACTGCTGTCCAAAATGTACTCTATTCATGGAATGACCCAGCTACTGTATTTCAAGGATAATTAGATTTTAGACAATAACCATGACAATCCATGACAATAACACAAAATGGAACATTGTTGTTTTGCTGTGTGAGTTTTCTATGGAAATGCCAAGTCTGCAGACAGACAAAAAGCTACTTGTTTAGATCCAGGTCATACATGTTTTTTCCTGATGTATTTCAGTTTTTCCAACTGAAATTAGTGCAGTATTTTCATGGAGTCAAGAGGCCTAAGCAGAAAAAGAAAGTGGCTGAAGTTTCGAAAGCCAGATAGAGCATTGCATTTTAGCAGAGACTCCAGTTAGTGACACAATCTTTCTTTTGCACGACTAAAATCTTACTGCAGCAGTAGCATATGAAAAGCTGTAGAACAGATAGGAGAACAAATCATGTTTTTGTCCAGGTATTTCCCCCATTGTTAGTAAGTAGGAGAGCAAGGAGGCCTGAAGCAGGTCCTCATGGGCTGTCTTTTTGACCCCAGACAGATGCAGACACACAGAGAGACGGTTTTGTGTCCCCAGACAACGGTTCATACAGAGCCGGCAAGGGCAATTACATCCCAGGACAAAGGACCCAAGAGGGGGATGAGTGACTGAGAACAGGACCCTGGCTGGGTCAGGGGCCACCAGGAGCCAGTGAAAGCAGCAGAATGTAAAACTCTGTGGAAAGAGATGGACATCCCTGAAAAACCACTGTGCAAAGAGACAGTGAAGGCCAAGTCATCCCAACCCCCACCCCATCTCCACCTCATAATATCAGTGTGAAACTACCAGCTGAGAGCAAACATCCCTACTCCTAAAGCCTTCTGCATGCTTCGGTTCAGCTGAATGATTGTGCTCACATACTCCCGAGTGTACCTAGTATACACCCTTAAAAGACATTCGCTTGAAAAACAAGAAAAAACTGCAATAATACGGTTTGTCCATCTTGAGATGCTGAGCCAGTATACACTTCCTCAAAATAGTCTGAATGAATCTAAAATACCTGAAGAAATCTGTCATTCATTTTGAAGTTTTTTGTTTGCCGGGAAGAGCTCAGTCGCGCAATTTTACAATTAAGATGCTTGGTGCAGTATTTCTCAAGTAAAATTTTTTTTAACATTAAAACGATTTCTCGTTGAATGACAACCAACACTTCATTAAAAATCCCTACCGTTGACCAATCACAGACGACGTGGCATAGACTTCAGCTGTTTTGAATGGGAAACATGCGGACGCCTTTATCCTGCTCTGTCTCAGTGTAGCAGTGTTTCTGTTCCTCCTCACCCCCAGTAGTCATCGTTATAATGGTAAACTGCTACTGGAAACTGTTAAGTATCCTGATCTTATTAAGTGTGAACTAGAAATTTGTTAGCACTCAATGCTACAAAAACACTTTATACATGCCGGGTACTATACTGAACAAGAATAGAAATGCAACATGTAAAGTGTTGGTCCCATGTTTCATGAGCCGAAAAACAAAATCCCAGAAATGTTCAATACGCACAAAAAGCTTATTTCTCTCAAATTGTGTACACAAATTTGTTTACATTCCTGTTAGTGAGCATTTCTCATATGCCAAGATAATCCATCCACCTGACAGGTGTGGCATATCAAGAAGCGGATAAAACAGCATGATCATTACACAGGTGCACCTTGTGCTGGGGACAATAAAAGGCCATTCTAAAATGTGCAGTTTTGTCACACAACACAATGCCGCAGATGTCTGAAGTTTTGAGTTAGTGTGCAATTGGCATGCTGACTCTAGGAATGTCCGCCAAAGCTGTTGGCAGAGAATTGAATGTTAATTTATCTACCATAAACTGCCTCCAATGTTGTTTTAGAGAATTTGGCAGTACGTCCAACCAGCTTCACAACCGTAGACCACGTATAACCACGACAGCCCAGGACATCCACATCTGGCTTCTTCACCTGCGGGATCATCTGATGGGGGTGCTGAGGAGTATTTCTGTCTGTAATAAAGCCATTTTGATTGGCTGGGCTTGGCTCTCCAGTGGGTGGGCCTGCCTGCCAAGTGGGTGGTCCCAAGCCCTCCAAGACCCACCCATGGCTGCACCCCTGCCCAGTCATGTGAAATACGTAGATTAGGGCCTAATGAATTTATTTCAATTGACGGATTTCCTTATATGAACTGTAACTCAGTAAAACCTTTGAAATTATTGCATGTTGCGTTAATATTTTTGTTCAGTATAGATAGTTAGGGGTTTGATAAACACATTTTTTAAATGTACTAGAAGTTCACAGAAAGCCAGCAGGTTCCAGCACAGTCCAGACAACAGACTATTTAACAAAGCAGGCGTGTGCACTCAGGAAGAGCTGAATTACTGATTACCAAGTCAGCCAACCGGCCACTTCCCAGCCAGTGTTATTACTTTTCTTTTCCCATGATTATTCCAAGATTCTGTATTTGTTCCTACTTCCTCTCTCCTTGACCAATGGCCTCACCTCCTTTGATATATCAGAAAAGGTAGCGCTTCTGTGTGGCTTTTTCATGTCATGCAAAGCAGCGTATTTATATTAGATAGTGTGGGTTTTCCCTCTGCTTCTGTGATGGAGGATAATTACTAGTGACTGGAGTCACCAGATTAGATTGTAATTGATTTGTCAAAGTGCCTGAGTGAAACTACAGGAAGACAAACAGAACAGTGGGAAAGACAAACAGAACAGTGGGAAAAGAGGGGGAAGAAGAAGAAATACAGACTACAGCATGTCCCAACCACTTCTAGGTTATCATTATCATGCATCAAAGAGAGAGAAGAAGGATATAGGATGGTCTAATGACCAACACAACACACCATGATGAAAGGACCAACAACATTTTAAATATGTTCAAATTAAAATATATTTTAAGAGGTTTCTGAAGCGAAACAGGACAACAATCAGTAAAAATCTCTAATTGTGTGCTCTGTCCTGAGACTGTTGTGGTATGGGGTATCTAGGCAGGCTGCTCTGCTTGTCCCCACACACAAACACACACACAATAACCCACGAACACACACTAGTAACCTGTGTCTGTTTCTCTCAATCTAGCAGACAAGTCTGTTGGCTCCTGGTTGGGACATTTAACCAGTCACGTGGTGATTGAGATCTCGTCTCAAGTCTTTTCTCCTCTGGCCTTTGTTATTGTCAAGTCTCCTTCAGGAGACAGAGAAGAGAAGCCTTCTAGGCTTGTTCAGACAGATAACATGGTCAGCAGGCTAAGAGAAGATTGAACAGGAAAGCGGGCAGTGATGGTGGACACAAATATTTACTTGGTCACATGAACACACTTTTGTCCAAAGAGAGAGGTGTCTCTCCATGGTCCATGGATGGGGTAAAAAGAGTGATATGGCTGCCATGGATTGTACAGTAACCTTAACTACTGCTGCACGGGAATCAGCCTCCATAATGCTGAGACAGCATGATATTTGATTAGATTTTGAACAGACATGGTCCATCTGTCTTAGTTTGTGATGACTGACAGTCATGTGGTAGAGAGGGTGAACCAATTACAGGGCAGAATGTTGAGTGATTCAAAAAGAAAAGGTGGTCATCACCAATCAGAGAAGACGTGGAGTCGATTCTGCAGAATGTATGTGACTAAACCACTTTTTTTTTTTTAAAGCCACAATGTGTAATCTTGACAGTTGTCTTTGGGTGTGAAACAGATCTACAGTGCATTCAGAAAGTATTCAGACCCCTTGACTTTTTCCACATTTTGTTACGTTACAGCCTTATTCTAAAAGATTTTTTAAAACCTACACAAAATACCCCATAATGACAAACCAAAAACAGGTTTTTAGAAATGCTTGCAAATTTATAAAAAATAAAAATTGAAATATTACATTTACATAAGCATTCAGACCCTTTACTCAATACTTTCTGAAGGACCTTTGGTACTGATTACAGCCTTGAGTCTTCTTGGGTAGGACGCTACAAGCTTGGAACACCTGTATTTTGGGGAGTTTCTTCCCATTCTTCTCTGCAGATTCTCTCAAACTCTGTCAGGTTTGATGGGGAGCGTCACTGCACAGCTATTTTCAGCTCTCTCCAGAGATGTTCAATCGGGTTCAAGTCTGGGCTCTGGCTGGGCCACTCAAGGACATTCAGAGACTTGTCCCGAAGCCACCCCTGCATTGTCTTGACTGTGAGCTTAGGATTGTTGTTCTGTTGGAAGGTGAACCTTGGCCCCAGTCTGAGGTCCTGAGCGCTCTGGAGCAGGTTTTCATCAAGGATCTCTCAGTACTTTGCTCCGTTCATCTTTGCCTCGATCCTGACTAAAAATGAAAAACAATCCCCACAGCATTTCTGCTGTGAATCATTTCTGCCACCACCATGCTTCACTGTCGGGATGGTGCCAGGTTTCCTCCAGACGTGACGCTTGGCATTCAGGACAAACAGTTCAATCTTGGTTTCATCGGACCAGAGAATCTTGTTTCACGTGGTCTGAGAGTCCTTTAGGTGCCTTTTGGCAAACTCCAAGAGGGCTGTCATGTGCCTTCTACGGACGAGTGGCTTCCGTCTGGCCACTCTACCATAAAGGCTTGATTGGTGGAGTGCTGCAGAGATTGTTGTCCTTCTGGAAAGTTGTCCCATCTACACAGAGGAACTCTGGAGCTCTGTCAGAGTGACCATCGGGTTCTTGGTCACCTCCCTGACCAAGGCCCTTATCCTCCAATTGCTCAGTTGAGTCTCCAGCAAGAGTCTTGGTGGTTCCAAACTTCTTCCATTTAAGAATGATGGGGGCCATTGTATTCTTGGGGACCTTCAATGCTGGAAAAAATGTTTGTGCCTCGACACAATCCTGTTTCGGAGCTCTACGGACAATTCCTTTGACCTCATGGCTTGATTTTGCTCCCCATGCACTGTCAACTGTGGGACCTTATATATACACTGTAGACAGGTGTGTGCCTTTCCAAATCATCTCCAATCAATTGAATTTACCACAGGTGGACTCCAATCAAGTTGTAGAAAGATCTCAAGAATGATCATTGGAAACAGGATGCACCTGAGCTCAATTTCGAGTCTCATAGCATTGGGTCTGAATACTTATGTAAATAAGTTATTTCTGATTTTTAATACATTTACATTTTATTTTTAAAACAACAGTTTTTGCTTTGTCATAATGGGGTATTGTGTGTAGATTGATGAGGAAAAACATTTATTCGATCAACTTTAGAATAAGGCTGTAAGTAACAAAATGTGGAAAAAGACAAGCGGTCTGAATTCTTTCCGAATGCACTGTTCCTTGTCATTTGAATTTAATTAATGCTACGATGCCTTTCTTTAAATCCCATTTGTAAAACACATTTATCAGCAACAGATCCTGCATGATTAAAGAACCTTTTCATATATACTCATTAGTAGAAACATTACATCCATTAAATGTTCCAAATCTGGTCAAAATAAATGCATCACATACAAAGCCCATTGAAACTGCTTTGTGGTGTGAATGCATAAACGCCAGTGTGTGGTGTGAATGCAGTCTAGTCTGCAAAAAAACATGTATCTTTGGACATAAACCCATTTGTGTAAACAACATGTCTACTGTACATGTATGACCATATCATGAGTGTGGACCACTCACTGGCGTTTTTGTAAACTCAATAAAACGTCAACTACTTCAGAGTGCTGAAAGATCTGATTGAATGGTTGTCCATATTTTACAAATGTTTGCGTTTAACTTTTTGTTTTTAGAAGCAAAAATGTTTGTCTAGAGTATCTGTTTGTCAACTCCGTCAGTGGCGTGTTAATTCTATTACTGACGGCTAACCTCCATAAGATGTTTTTGGTCAAAATTCAGAAAAAAATATTGTAATTACTGTTCTGCAACATATGCTTAAACATTGAAGTATTTGCTATGCTAGACCTAGTGGATAATGTTTGCTTTATACATATTGTTTGTGTGTTCTAAATCTGGCAGACCCCCGCGAAACTGCGCTATGCCACTGGGACCACAGCTGTGTGGAAACAAATCATACTTTTCCACAACCTCTGTTATGTTATTTTGCTAGCTAAAACGTATCATCACAATAATACGTGATTGTGAGATATGGTTTAGGTTATTGAATAATTACAGTCCATAGAGAACAATACGATTTTTGTATTGAGCTGCTTGCAAAATAACAAATTAAGTCGCATCGTAGATTTCCTTGTGAGTAAAGGTAAATATATCCACGAAGGTAGGCCATGGCACTGTCTGCTAAACTGAAATCTTCTTAATTGTTTAGAAAACAGAAGGATACTTACTCTCTTTGAACACGGAGAAATACAAAAGGAGAAACGTGACCCTACCAGCCATTCTTATCTTAATTTCTATTTGTCCTAGATGTCTTGGGCTGATATTGTATTTGATAATACAAGATTGGAATTAGCTTTCTATTTTTGTCCCTTTAAATCTAGAAATATACACTTTAGAATAGACTGGTAAAAGTTATATCATGAACATCGTCAACAATTGGTTTCGTTTTAGTTGACATTGAGCCAAAACATAAAAACGGCTATCTGCTGGACATGAAATTGCCTGGTTGAGTCTGTATGGCACCGTAAAAAAGAAAGCACGTGCGAGCGCATGTGTAATAGGCGCGCAGGAGAGTGAAAGTGAAGGGAAAAAGTCCCGTTTTTCCTCAGGAAACTAACTCCATTTCCACTTGGCTCCAGACACAACGGTTACTCCGGAGTCTGATTTGCGTAGGACGTTTAAAAATAACGGGGTATAAAGGCATGGTCACACATAGGAGGAATTGGGCAGTCCACTCCGCACATGAGCTCTAGATAGGTTATGAGTCTCTGGTTTAAAGATGATTCACACATATATCTTACTCATAATGTTTTATTTCAATTAGAAACTCCTTATTGTATGTTTAATGTAGTCTATTTAATATATGTATAGATAGCGTGGTGCATGGCACTTGAAGCACAACTTTAGCTGTTCAACAAAAGTTTCACATATTTTTTATGCAGCTGGTCACACACATCATGTTGAACATAAGACACTATTTGTTGAATTTCTCTTTAAACTGTATATTTCCAGGTTTTAAAAACACTTTTAAAAAACGTTCTTATATTTATACAAACACCTACATATTTATACAATTCAACCTTGTCATCAGGGTGGCAAGCCTCGCAGCAGATGTTTCAACCACCTGTAATGCTCTATGCGCCAAGCACCTTGATGTGCATAATAATCAAGCCAACGAATGGGCTTGTTTATGTAAAGGTCATTAACACACGTGTACACTAACAGCTTTGTCTACCGTCAAGATTAACACATTGTTTCGATGGCCCTGTTAATGGCACAAGTTCACACATTCTAATTGTTTAAATGTTAAACAACTAGTGGATCACGTTGAGACAAATTAATGGTATTAGGCCTAGCCATAGATTGTAAAATCTTTGCAAGAAAATGTCACAGAGGGGTGAAACGAAACTCGAGAAGTTGCTGGATATTTAACTTTCAAAAGAATGCATTCAACAGTTGTTCCACTTAACTCAGTTAGGCCTAGGATTGCCCCTTTTTAAACACTTGAAATCTGTATTTTCGAGTGGTCTAATTTAGAAGACCATACTGTCATATTGAAGTTTAGAAACGTTAGAAACATGATTTCAAATCAATTGTATCAGATACATTCTCAGATTATTGAACTGATTGCGTAGCAGGTTCGCACAGGGTGAGTGTCGCCCCCTTCGGTTATACATGATGGAATCTTATGAGGAGCGGTTGGGTTTGTTTTGGCAAGGTCTCAAAAGTACTTGGTTTTGAGTGGGAAAACAATGATCCAAACGAATATCAATACATACACACGTAGGACACATCTCCTTATAATATATAATATGGTGTCAATAATATTCTACTAGAATCATATTAATACATGGTTATTACATGATTATTATTATTGACTAATCATTTAATTGAAATATGAGTGTAGATTTGCAATTGTTGCAATTGTACAAGTTGTACTTCACAAATCATAATGACAAAATAAACTTGGCTTTGTAAAAATGTAATATCATGACAGCTTTATCTGCAGTAAAACTTACTGAAAAGAATGTGTGTTATATGCCCCCATACAACCTTTCTTCTATTTAATTAAGCCCAACATGCTATGGCTTTTACTAAATACTATTTTGATATTTTGTAAGACTTTAAAAATGCATTTCGCTAATTCAGACACTGGCATTTGGCGACAATACAGGACATGTAAAATGGTAGTTAGCCTACCTCAACACTTCACCCTATTGGTCGACAGGTGAGACACCCCCGCAAAGTCCTCCCAGTACTGGCTATAACAAGCTGGCCCTAGTCATCAGGACTTACATCGTTTGACTTGGATCGCAACCCATCGTATCGTTAGATGTTTTGGGGGTAAATCTGACAGTTTCGTTTGGTTTACTGAATTTGGACAGGAGTAAAAGGTTGAATATAATAACATTTTGCAATGGCTCTTGCTGATGCGATGCTGCAGTCGATTAATACGTTTTCCAGCAGTCCGACTATGGAGGAGAAGCAGTCTGCAATATTCCATGTAAGTGTAAGTTTTTCTATGTAATTTCTTCAGCTGAAATTTGCTGAACATTTTTTATGTAATTTGGACGATATGTATAGCCTATTACATGCATAAAAATATACAACTGTTTCGGAAAGAGGTTCTTGACTGAAACAATGTTTGAATGCCAATTTCGTTTTATTTGCATTATAGGACTGGAAAGTTGATGGTTGCCATACCAGCGCAACAGGTGACGATTTGAAATCCCAGATCGAAGTGGAGTTCAGTATTGTTGAATCACCTGCGGTGACCAGAGATGAAGACGACCTGGGGAAATTCTTGGATTTAGAGTTCATTTTATCCAACACCATTGGATCTGAAAGTGGAACCAATAACAACTTATCTTCTCAGCAGGCTTACTCCTACTCACTGCCTGAGTCCCCAGAAAGCTGCAGCACAGGGCATGACAGTGACGGCTCACAATTTACACCCAACGCATATGGCAGCAGCAATTTCAACACAAGTCCTGGACACAGTCTGGTAGCCGAGCTGCTGACCCCCGAGATGAACTTTCATAGCGACTCACTGCTAGACTACAGCCTGAAACAGCCTGCCACGGACAGGCCGGAGTATACTGAACTGCGTGCCTTGAACACAGCCACTGCCACTGCAGTGCACTTTGAACTGACTAACTCTCATCACATGGGATATAAAATAAAGACTGAAACCACTGAGCAGTCGTGCATGATGGCAGGTGACTTCATGGGACACACGTATGAACAGAAACACATGCGTTCCATGCACACAGCGTTCGCGCACCATCAACATACTGCTCATGGGTTTGCATCTCACGACATGCAACAGAGTGTGTCCCGAGACGGGATGGGGCGCAAAGACTGTCACTTGGCAGAGATTAGCTCTCATCACCAGCATTCTCACATGGCACACCCGCAACAGTATGCCCCATATCCACCACAGTACGCCCATCACCAAGGTGAGCAACAGTACGGGATGTTTAGAGAGCCCATGCGGGTGCACCATCCGTCCATGCCGGGGTTGATATTGACACCACCATCATCGCCACTTTTGGAGTTCTACGCACCAGAAGATAGCAAACCCAAACGGGGCCGCAGGTCTTGGGCGAGAAAACGCACCGCGACGCACAGCTGTGAATTCCCTGGATGTGGGAAGACTTACACCAAGAGTTCCCATCTAAAGGCTCACATGCGAACACACACAGGTAATTATATTTTTCATTTTATATATTTTTCATTGATATCTGCTATGATGTAAAACAAAAAAAACGGTTAGCCCCGTTTTTCGAATGATTTCCCACAACATGTAGCCTAACTGCATTTTCTTTGTTATCCATAGGCGAGAAGCCATACCATTGCAATTGGGAAGGCTGCGGGTGGAAATTCGCGAGGTCTGACGAGCTGACTCGTCATTATAGAAAGCACACCGGTCACAGGCCTTTCCAGTGCCACTTGTGCGAGAGGGCATTCTCGCGCTCCGATCACCTTGCGCTGCACATGAAGAGGCACATGTAAACAGAGAAAGTTGGACTTTCAACGTTCTATTTTTGTATCATGGCGCATGACATGTAAATGCTTGTACATATTATCATTCTATTCTAAATTATGGTAGTACAGTATTTAATTAAGGAGAAGGAGAGCCTTTCTTGCTTGCCCTTCTATTTATGAGTGTTGGTGACTGCTGATGGTTGCTATTTTGGCTTTTGAATTATAACACTGAACAAGGGCAGGACCCAATATGTCTTTACATACTGTACATGTTAAAGCCCATCTATCACTTATGCCTACTGCATCATTTTGATACTTTCACATCAGGTCAGGGTTTTTCCTTTTTTGTTGCTTATTATAAGAAACACCATTATTTTTTTCTATGGTTTTCTATACTTTTTACAATAAAATGATGTACATTTAAAAACGGATCGTTTTTTCTATTTAATAGTTTGAAAGCTTATTATGCTTCTCAAAGTGCTCTTAACTAAATCAGGCACTAAACATGGCTTTTCAATGTTTTATACATTTGTTTAAATAATAATGCTAAAGTTGTATGGAAAACTGTACTAGATACACTTGAAGTTCTGGGCCAAATATTTTAAAAAGTATACTTGTAAGGGCAATGCATTTTCATTATTGGACAGCAACAAATGTTGTTTTACTCTGTAAGAGCAATACCTCATAATTCGGATACTTTAAACTGCATCAAAGCAAATATTGTTTTGTAAAATCACCAAGGCAAAGTGTTAAAAGAGCTCTGTGTTTTATGAAAATAAAATGATATGGAAATAAATAATTGTTTTTCTTTTTCATTTAACATGAAGTGTTCACATTACAGTATCCAACAAAGGTCTGGCCCAGAAATGTCAGTTGCGGTCCGACCCTTAGCACATGGGTGTTGTTCTCTATTTTTCTCACATATTTGAATTCAAAATGAGGAAACCAAAATATGTGTGGCTCTTTAGATTGATATCTTACACTCTTAGAAAAATAAGTGCCATCTAGAACCTAAAACAGTTCTTCTGCTGTCCCCATAGGAAAACCCTTTGATTAACCCTTTTTCTTTCCAAGTAGAACCCTGTTGGGGTCCACGTAGAACCCTCTTGTGGAAAAGGTTCTACATGCGACCCAAAAGGGTTGTACCTAAAAGCAAAAAGAGTTCTACTTGGATCCAAAAAGGGTTCACCTATGGGGACAGCCAAAGAACCCTTTTGGAACCCTTTTTTCTAAGAGTGTATCGTTGAGGGCAGGTTCACATCTCCTCTGAGTAATACTAATAATACTCTATTATACAGCATTTCACGCCAAAATATTTGTACTTGTTGCCTCAAGGCATAAGACACTTAGTTATTTTTTGAATGTCAGCCCCATAAAGTACACTGCAACTGACGTTAACTTCAGTCTATAATCCCTGTGCTCAAATTCTGAGCACAGGGATTATAAAACGGCAGGTTGGAACCTACTTCCCTGCTTCTGAACCACCTATGTAATTTAATATTATTGCAAAGCCAAATGAAGAGATGCCATAACAACAGTTAATATTTATAGTAATACACTGTAAATACGTGGATTTTTGGGTGCCACTATCCTGATTGGCTGAACAGAAGGCAAATGTCGCCCTCTCGTGTTCATTTTACCAACTTCCATTTATAAGGCTACATTTAAAGTGAAAAATATTTTAAATTCTATCACCTACCTCGCGAGGGCAGTCCTGCACCATTACACTGATATAACCAAGCAGTAATACCTCCAGAATTCAATTGAGCCAAGTCAAAGCAAGGATATCTCTTTTTCCTTGGTCTTAGTATTCATGAAATGGAGTATATTTGTTTACTTTTAATTTCCAAAATGACATTAGCTCACACTTAACTAAAAATAAATATAAACACATGTGCTGACAAAAACTGATGATCTACACTGTAATAATATTGCAATTATAATATGGTCTCTTTATTCACGATTCATTCAGGATCATCCGTAATCATGGTTGCATCCACATTAATGTAGAAGGGTTTAGAAACATATCCTATTCTTTTTCACAATAAAAGTGACTCCAAAATGACACAATGTATTATTTACCATTAATTTATATTGGGCACAAAATAATCTGAAACACAATCAAAACAAACTGCAAGCTTGTAAGCATTGTGTGTTAAGAATATGGGACCACATTTTAAACTTTTCACTACTTTAATACACATACAAGTGAATTGGTCCCAATAATTTTGGTCCCTTTAAAGGAGGGACTATGTACAGAAATTGCTGCAATTTCTAAACTGTTCACCCAGTCTGCACTTTAACCCTTATAGTCATTGTATCATTTCAAATCCAAAGTTCTGGAATCAGAGCCAAAACAACAAAACATGTGTCACTGTCCCAACACTTTTGGAGCTATACATGGCCTATATTGAGCTGAATAATACATCTATCTGATATATGGGTGGTTCAACCTGGGTTTCACTTAGCATAGCGTGGGGGACACAATGTTTACTTGAAATGTGTCCCTTCCTTTTCAACAGATAGGCATCCTAAGTGATTGGGTAACAAGGTTGCTTGTCTATGATTCTTATGTTTGTAGGGAATGAGGGTGTGCATAATAATTGATTGTTTCCCAAATATATCTAATCCTTTTGGATAGTTGACAGCGCCATTCAATAACTGTACCATCAAGTAGAAGTAGACATATGGTCAAAAGTGTTGATTCACATTAGTTCACATTTTAGTATTATACAGTTATACCATAATAAATTCTCTAGATTCCAGTGATTGACAGTCAAAGCACATGGCAGATTTGAACTCACCTATGTATAGAGTTGGACTAGGTGCAGCAGAGCAATTGGTACTGTACCATGGATTGTTTAATTAATTCATATTATTAACTAATATAATAATAATAAAAATAATAAATGCCATTTACAGGATGCTTTTATCCAAAGCGCCTTACAGTCATGCCATGCATACATTTTACGCAGGTGAAATCCCGGGAATCGAGCACATGATCCTGGCGTTACAAGTGCCATGCTCTACCAACTGAGCTACTAAGGAACATTACTACTGTGATGCATAATTGCCATGGTAATTTGGAATGTCCAGTCAATGAGCACAGATTTAAAATTGGCCTACAAACGCATACATCAAATGTTTTATGATAGCATGATCTCCTGTACTAACAGTGCCATTCCAAACACAAAAAACGGGAAAATAAACAAATAACCATCTAATAATACTGAGAGAACTTCCTCAAAGTTAGTTAAAGCCCACATTTTTATTTAGAAGACCTTTGCCCATTGAGCTGTGCAGCCCAAAGAATTGAACTAACAGGCCTAGCTGATGGCTAGTGAGGGACCTAAAGTCTCCTCCTGCCAACTCTCCTCTTGTGCCTCATGCTCCGAGTGGCTCTACGCTTCCTGCGGACTGGGCGAGAAGTGGATCGTCTGCATCTGAGCATGATAGTATATAGTATATAGTATTATATCCAGTGAGTGGCTAGGAATCGGCTTGGGCGGGATCCAGATTGTCATACTTTCATACCGACCTTGTGCCACACCGGGATATTCAGTAATACCGTCACTGAACACAAGGAGCGCTTTTCAATCACCACTGAGCCTTTGTAATCCAAAGGTTAGCAATGCAAACAAGCACATGTAAAATCCCATAGAGAATGCTAGCTAAAAGATACCAAGCGCACTGTGAACATTTTATAGTCTCTGACCTAAAGTATTTACAGGACAGACATCCCAGCTCATAAAGTTATACAAGTAACAAACAAATTATACTCACAGTTTGCTGCACACACAGAACAAATATTAGACAGCGAGGTTCTTGATCCAGGAAACAATTCTCTGCTCTTACCAAGCAAAGGTTATTGTGGAAAGCAAACCACTTAAAAAAATATATATGTATTTAGGGGGTAGAACAGCTTTAATATTGCAGATAGATTGTAACTTCCATTAATGTAATTGTCTGCATAATTTTCAATCCCCCATATATACAGTTGTAGTCGGACGTTTACATACACCTTAGCCAAATACATTTAAACTCAGTTTTTCACAATTCATGACATTTAATCTTAGTAAAAATTCCTTGTTTTAGGTCAGTTAGGATCACCACTTTATTTTAAGAATGTGAAATGTCAGAATAATAGTAGAGAGAATTATTTATTTCAGATTAGATTTCTTTCATCACATTCCCTGTGGGTCAGAAGTTTACATACACTCAATTAGCATTTGGTAGCATTGCCTTTAAATTGTTAACTTGGGTCAAACATTTGGCGTAGCCTTCCACAAGCTTCCCACAATAAGTTGGGTGAATTTTGGCTCATTCCTGCTGACAGAGCTGGTGTAACTGAGTCAGGTTTGTAAGTCTCCTTGCTAAGCACACACTTTTCCAGTTCTGCCTACACATTTTCTATAGGACTGAGGTCAGAGCTTTGTGATGGCCACTCCAATACCTTGACATTGTTGTCCATAATCCATTTTGCCACAACTTTGGAAGTATGTTTGGGGTCATTGTTCATTTGGAAGAACCATTTGCGACCAAGCTTTAACTTCCTGACTGACATATTGAGATGTTGCTTCAATATACAGTTGAAGTCGGAAGTTTACATACACTTTGGTTGGAGTCATTAAAACTTGTTTTTCAACCACTCCACAAATCTCTTGTTACCAAACTATAGTTTTGGGAAGTCGGTTAGGACATCAACTTTGTGCATGACACAAATCATTTTTCCAACAATTGTTTACAGATAGATTATTTCACTTATAATTCACTGTATCACAGTTCCAGTGGGTCAGAAGTTTACATACACTAAGTTGACTGTGCCTTTATACAGCTTGGAAAATTCCAGAAAATGAAATAATGGCTCAAGAAGCGTCTGGTAATTGACATGATTTGAGTGAATTGGAGGTGTACCTGTGTATGTATTTCAAGGCCTACCTTCAAACTCAGTGCCTCTTTGCTTGACATCATGGGAAACTCAAAAGAAATCAGCCAAGACCTCAGAAAAAAATTGTTGACCTCCACAAGTCTGGTTCAATTTCCAAACGTCTGAAGGTACCACGTTCATCTGTACAAACAATAGTACGCAAGTAGTAACACCATGGGACCACGCAGCCGTCATACTGCTCAGGAAGGAAACGGGTTCTGTCTCCTAAAGATGAATGTACTTTGGTGCTTAAAGTGCAAATCAATCCCAGAACAACAGCAAAGGGCCTTGTGAAGATGCTGGAGGAAAAAGGTACAAAAGTATCTATATCCACAGTAAAACGAGTCCTATATCGACATAACCTGAAAAGCCACTCAGCAAGGAAGAAGCCACTGCTCCAAAACCGCCATAAAAAAGCCAGACTATGGTTTGCAACTGCACATGCGGAAAAAGATCGTACTTTTTGGTAAAATGTCCTCTGGTCTGATGAAACAACAATAGAAATGTTTGGCCATAATGACCATCGTTATGTTTGGAGGAAAAAGGGGGAGGCTTGCAAGCCGAAGAACACCAATCCAACCGTGAAGCACGGGGGTGGCAGCATCATGTTGTGGGGGTGCTTTGCTGCAGGAGGGACTGGTGCACTTCACAAAATAGACGGCATCACGTGGCAGGAAAATTATGTGGATATATTGAAGCAATATCTCAAGACATCAGTCAGGAAGTTAAAGCTTGGTCGCAAATGGGTCGTCCAAATGGACAATGACCCATATACACAGTACCAGTCAAAAGTTTGGACACAACTACTTATTCAAGGGTTTTTCTTTATTTGTATTATTTTCTACATTGTAGATTAATAGTGAAGATATTAAAACTATGAAATAACACATATGGAATTATGTAGTAACCAAAATGTTAAACAAATCTAAATATTTTTATATTTCAGATTCTTCAAAGTAGCCACCCTTTACCTTGATGACAGCTTTGCACACTCTTAGCATTCATTCAACTAGCTTCATGAGGTAGTCACCTGGAATGCATTTCAATTAGTGGAGTGGAGCAGGTTGAGAGCGTCAAGTTCCTTGGCGTCCACATCACCAACAAACTAACATGGTCCAAGCACACCAAGAATGTCGAGAAGAGGGCATGACAAAACCCATTCCTCCTCAGGAGACTGAAAAGATTTGGCATCCTCAGATCCTCAAAAGGTTTTACAGTTGTACCATCAAGAACACTGGTTACATCACTGCCTGGTATGGCAACTGCTCGGCCTCCGACCGCAAGGCACTACAGAGGGTAGTGCGTACGGTCCAGTACATCACCTGGGCCAAGCTTCCTGCCATCCAGGACCTCTATACCAGGTGGTGTCAGAGGATGGCCCTAACATTTGTCCAAGACTCCAGTCACCCTAGTCATAGACTGTTCTCTCTGCTACCGCACGGCAAGTGGTACCGGAGCGCCAAGTCTAGGTACAAGGGGCTTCTAAACAGCATCTATCCCCAAGCCATAAGACTCCTGAACAGTTCATCAAAGGGCTACCAACAAAAACACGACAGTTGGAACCAAAAATCTCAAATTTGGACTCCAGACCAAAGGACAAATTTCTAATGGTCTAATGTCCATTGCTCATGTTTCTTGGCCCAAGCAAGTCTCTTCTTATTATTGGTGACTTTTCGTTGTAGTTTCTTTGCAGTAATTCGACCATGAAGGCCTGATTCACACATTCTCCTCAGAACAGTTGATGTTGAGATGTGTCTGTTACTTGACCTATGTGAAGCATTTATTTGGGCTGCAATTTCTGAGGCTGGTAACTATAAGGAACTTATCCTCTGCAGCAGAGGTAACTCTAGGTCTTCCATTCCTGTTGCAGTACTGATGAGAACCAGTTTCATCATAGCGCTTGATGGTTGTTGCGACTGCACTTAAAGAAACTTGCAAAGTTCTTCAAATGTTCCGTATTGACTGACTTTCATGTTTTAAAGTAATGATGGACTGTCATTTCTCTTTACTTATTTGAGCTGTTCTTTCCATAATATGGACTTTGTCTTTTACCAAATAGGGCTATATTCTGTCTACCCCCCCAACCTTGTCACAACACAACTGATTGGCTCAAACGCATTAAGAAGGAAATCAATTCCAAACATGTACATTTAAGAAGGCACACCTGTTAATTGAAATGCATTCTAGGTGACTACCTCATGAAGATGATTGAGAGAATGCCAAGAGTAGGCAAAGCTGTCATCGAGGCAAAGGCTATTTGAAGAATCTCAAATATAAAATACAGTGCCTTGCGAAAGTATTCGGCCCCCTTAAACTTTGCGACCTTTTGCCACATTTCAGGCTTCAAACATAAAGATATAAAACTGTATTTTTTTGTGAAGAATCAACAACAATTGGGACACAATCATGAAGTGGAACGACATTTATTGGATATTTAAAACTTTTTTAACAAATCAAAAACTGAAAAATTGGGCGTGCAAAACTATTCAGCCCCCTTAAGTTAATACTTTGTAGCGCCACCTTTTGCTGCGATTACAGCTGTAAGTCGCTTGGGGTATGTCTCTATCAGTTTTGCACATCGAGAGACTGACATTTTTTCCCATTCCTCCTTGCAAAACAGCTCGAGCTCAGTGAGGTTGGATGGAGAGCATTTGTGAACAGCAGTTTTCAGTTCTTTCCACAGATTCTCGATTGGATTCAGGTCTGGACTTTGACTTGGCCATTCTAACACCTGGATATGTTTATTTTTGAACCATTCCATTGTAGATTTTGCTTTATGTTTTGGATCATTGTCTTGCTGGAAGACAAATCTCCGTCCCAGTCTCAGGTCTTTCGCAGACTCCATCAGGTTTTCTTCCAGAATGGTCCTGTATTTGGCTCCATCCATCTTCCCATCAATTTTAACCATCTTGTCCCTGCTGAAGAAAAGCAGGCCCAAACCATGATGCTGCCACCACCATGTTTGACAGTGGGGATGGTGTGTTGCTTTTACGCCAAACATAACGTTTTGCATTGTTGCCAAAAAGTTCAATTTTGGTTTCATCTGACCAGAGCACCTTCTTCCACATGTTTGGTGTGTCTCCCAGGTGGCTTGTGGCAAACTTTAACTGACACTTTTTATGGATATCTTTAAGAAATGGCTTTCTTCTTGCCACTCTTCCATAAAGGCCAGATTTGTGCAATATACTATGTCCTATGGACAGAGTCTCCCACCTCAGCTGTAGATCTCTGCAGTTCATCCAGAGTGATCATGGGCCTCTTGGCTGCATCTCTGATCAGTCTTCTCCTTGTATGAGCTGAAAGTTTAGAGGGACGGCCAGGTCTTGGTAGATTTGCAGTGGTCTGATACTCCTTCCATTTCAATATTATCGCTTGCACAGTGCTCCTTGGGATGTTTAAAGCTTGGGAAATCTTTTTGTATCCAAATACGGCTTTAAACTTCTTCACAACAGTATCTCGGACCTGCCTGGTGTGTTCCTTGTTCTTCATGATGCTCTCTGCGCTTTTAACGGACCTCTGAGACTATCACAGTGCAGGTGCATTTCTACGGAGACTTGATTACACACAGGTGGATTGTATTTATCATCATTAGTCATTTAGGTCAACATTGGATCATTCAGAGATCCTCACTGAACTTCTGGAGAGAGTTTGCTGCACTGAAAGTAAAGTGGCTGAATAATATTGCACTCCCAATTTTTCAGTTTTTGATTTGTTAAAAAAGTTTGAAATATCCAATAAATGTCGTTCCACTTCATGATTGTGTCCCAATTCTTGTTGATTCTTCACAAAAAAATACAGTTTTATATCTTTATGTTTGAAGCCTGAAATGTGGCAAAAGGTCGCAAAGTTCAAGGGGGCCGAATACTTTCGCAAGGCACTGTATATTTTGATTTGTTTAATACGTTTTTGGTTACCACATGATTCCATATGTGTTATTTCATAGTTTGGAAATATTCACTATTATCCTACAATGTAGAAAATAGTAAAATCAAGAATATCCTTTGAATGAATAGGTGTTCTAAAACTTTTTACCAGTAGTGTATCTTGTCTGTATATACGAGAACAAACGGGAATGCCCAAGTGGAGCTCCCGATCGACATGTTTACTTGGTGCATTGACTTGGTTGGAGCCTCTCCAGCGTGCTGATAATAAACAATGATTCCTTTAAGAATGACTTTGAGGGGGGGACAAAATGGCGCCGTAGAGAGAACACTGTGTTTCAGTGAGCTCCCGTGGCATTCGTAAATTTATATTTTTACATTAATCTCCTAGCTTGCAAAAGTGGTAGAATTGGCTAAATAAGTTATCCTACAATGAGTCTTGAATTTCTCAAAAATCTCCGACAACATGCCCAACAGAACTACTAAGAACTCGACCAAAACCACCATCCCTGTAGATGTGCAGGAGGAGCTAGCTAACGTTAGCGAAGCTAACACCATTGCGGATCCAGGCACAATGGACCTGGTGATTCAAAAGATGACTGATAACATTACTAAAGTGATCGATGTTAAGATAAGAACGGTCTTGGAAGCAATAGCAGGCCATTCAGCTGAACTACAGAGGGTTGTGAAATGTATTGATGAGGCGGAAGGAAGAATTGCTACAGTGGAAACTTCAACTAAATCTATGGACACTAAGATAAAAGCACTTGAGAAACAGGTGCGCGAAATGGCGGAGCACATTGACGACTTGGATAATCGAGGACGCAGAAGCAATATTCGTGTTGTGGGACTCCCGGAAAATTCTGAAGGGACACGTTCAGTAAAATTCTTTGAGGAATGGATCCCTGGCTACCTACAAATGGACACTAAGGCTGGTCGTGTGAAGCTGGACAGAGCCCATCGCTCTCAAGCACCGATACCCGGTCCCAACCAGCGCCCATGGCCAAAAGTTCCACAACTTCACCGACAAGCAGCGAGTCATGGATGCGGCTAGGAACTTCGGCTCTGATGGTAGTCAACCTAAAGGTCCAAAGGTCTCATTCTTCAATGATTATTCCACAGCGGTTGTACGAAGACGCAAAGTGTTTGATGAGGCAAAGGCTCGACTCAAGAGAATGAAGATGGACTACGCACTGCTGTACCCGACCACATTGAAGATTATGGTCAACGGATCGCCTAGAAAACTCTACACACCTGAAGAGGCTGCTGCGTTTGACTCTCTTGGGTAAATAACTTTAAGCTGCACCTCCGCAGCATTGGATAACTTTTTTAAAATTTTTAGTTGAATCTGATCATGAAACAGTGGTGTGAGTTCTCACGTACTCCGGTTCAGTAATATTCGTATCTTTATTATTTTTCTTGCTAAAGTAATTGCCACTATAGCTCAGGCTGAGATATGTGTGAATCCATATTGGTGCCCAGGCTTGGTTTTAGGTGGAAGAGCCTCAATCTTCTGCTATTGATTAACATTTCCATATATATAAAGGATGAGGCTATTGAGTGGCAATGCGGACTTAAGAGTCTACATTGGAGAGTTGAAATCCCCTGCATGTTAGCTAGTGGGAAAACCCCCTTTTGGATCTTTACATGTTTAATTTTTGGGTTTAGTATAGTTCGAGTTCAGGGTTCATATCGTTTGTTTATGCTCGGTGAGATAGAGGAGAGTTCAACACATGGAAAAAGGTACCACCCCACTTTTACAGTAGGATTCAGTCTGGATATTGAATGGTCAAGGCGCAATGGCAGGTAACAGACTGCGTGTATGTACATGGAACATTAGAGGGAGCCATAACCCCATTAAAAGGAAGAAGGTACTGTCTTTTTTGAAAAAAATAAAATATTGATATTGCCCTGTTGCACGAAACTCATTTGGATGATAAGGAGCACCTGAAACTACAACAAGGGGGGTTTGGTCAAATGTTTTTCTCATCATTTACATCCAGAAGTAGAGGTGTAGCAATTCTTGTGAAAAATAACTTACCACTTAAGGTCTTGAATTGTGTGAAATATACATTTGGTCGCTTTGTTATAATTAATGGTACTTTACAAGGGCAGAACATTTCCATAATGAATATTTACTTCCTCCCTGCCCACCCCCCTGATTTCCTCACTAAGGTATTTCTAGACTTTTCAGAATTAAACTCGGACACTGCAGTGGTTGGAGATTTTAATTGTTTGTTGAACCCCCTTATTGATAAGTTTCCCAGCGGTATAGCTTCACTCTCTCCTCAAGCTAAGTCACTTAAAGCTATTTGTGATGATCTGGGGTATGCGGATGTCTGGAGAACTTTTCATCCCTCCAACAGAGAGTTCACTTTTTTCTCTGCACCTCATGGATGTCAGACTAGAATAGATTACTTTTTTATGCCCAGGACGTCTTTGCAGTCTGTTTTATCCACTAGGATAGGAAGCATAGTCATATCTGATCATGCTGAGGTGATCCTGGACATAAAACTCAACAGGGCATTCAATCGGTCAAGACATTGGAGGTCGAATACAACCATTCTTAAAGACCATACATTTACATCATATTTTATTACAGAGTTTAAAGGATTTTTCTCTATTAACTCTCAATCAACAGATAACCCCTTGCTCCTTTGGGAAACCTGTAAAGCGTATGCCAGGGGTCTGATTATGTCATACACAGCCACTAAGAGACGGAAAAAGCGTGAAAAGCAAAAAACGTTAGAGGGTGAATTAGGAACTAAAGAGAAGGACTACATTAAAACTCCCACTCCTGCCCTATTAAAGGAAATATCAGTTATTAGATCAACGTTGGACTCTCTAACACAGGACGCTGAAAAGAAAATTAGATTTGTCAGGCAAAAGCTATATGAACATGGCGATAAGCCAGGAAAGTACTTGGCATACCTAGCTAAAAAGAGAGCTGACTCTCAGTCAATTGCTCCTACGACTGATTCTGATGGCAATCCTTTATATGAAAATAAATTGATAAATGACTAATTTAAGACATTTTATACAAACCTTTATGCCTCAGAACTGCCAAAGGATGCACCCAAATTAATGGAGAACTTATTTTCTAAGATTGAGCTCCCTACTATCTCCGAAGAACAGAGGTCTCTCCTTAATGCCCCTATTACCGAGGAAGAGATCATGTTCGCAATTAAGAATCTGCAAAATGGTAAGGCCCCAGGACCAGACGGGTTTTGTAGTGAGTTCTAAAAAGAGTTCCATGGCCTGATCCTTGAGCCATTGCATGATATGTTTAACCACACATTTTCAAATGACCAGCTCCCTCAAACGCTGAGAGAAGCCAACATATCACTTATTCCGAAAAAGGGAAAATGTCCAGAGTCTTGTTCCTCGTACAGACCAATTTCCTTTCTGAATGTGGATAGAAAATTGCTTTCTAAAATTATAGCCACAAGATTAGAGGACTCACTGCCACTAATTGTGAAAGGAGACCAAATTGGCTTCAATAAGGGCCGTAAAGTCATGCAACAATGTCAGGCAGCTTCTTAATGTAATTCAAGCCTACCAACAAAGTACTATGGATGGTCTTGTGCTCTCCCTAGATGCTGAGAAAGCATTTGATCGTGTGGAGTGGTCTTACCTATTATTTGCTCTAAATACATTTGGTCTAGGGGACAACTTTATAAAATGGGTGAAAGTTTTATATGATGATCCTCAGGTTGCTGTCCTTACTAATGGGCTAAGGTCAAATAGCTTCTCTATACACAGAGGTACCAGACAGGGCTGTCCTTTGTCCCCTCTCCTATTTGCACTCGTTATGGAACCAGGGTAACGCCTGCTATACAGGGGCTGCTCATTGGTGATGTTCACCATAAAATACGTTTGTATGCTGATGATGTCCTGATATTCATCTCTAGTCTTGAGACTTGAATTACATCTCTTATTAATATTTGTGAATTATTCAGCGAATTATCAGGCTACAAGATTAACCTAACTAAGTCAGAGGCTATGCCACTTGGTAACCTACACTCTGTACCTAATACTTCTCCCCCCTTCCCTTTTAAATTGTCTCCCTCAGGTTTCATGTATCTGGGTATATTTGTAACTCCTAAATTCCAGCAAATGTACAAAGCCAATTTTGTTCCCTTGTTTGATACAATAAGACAGGATCTGGAGTGCTGGAACTCTCTCCCGATTTCTTGGTTGTGTAGAATATCCCTCTTGAAAATGAAAATTTTACCTAGACTACTTTACCCAATCCAAATGATCCCAGTATTACTCTCCAATAAGGTAATAAAGGATGTAAATGGATGGCTAAGTTCCTTTATATGGAGTAAACGCAAGCCAAGACTTAAGATGGCAATATTGCAGCTGCCAAGTTCGGGCGGCTTGGAACTGCCCAATATCAGGTTCTATCAGTGGTGTGCCCACCTATGTTATATTTCTGACTGGATCACAAATGATGACTCCTCTATTTGGTTAGACATTGAGACTTCTCTTTCAAAATACCCCTTACAGGACCTTTTATTTTTCATAAGTTTCAAGTCTGTAGAAGATCACTGCAATAATCCCATTACACTTAACACACTCAAAGTATGGAGGTCAGTTCAACGCTTCCTAGGAAGGTCCAAACTAACCTCTACTCTTACCCCAATTTTTAACAACCCAGATGTTAGTCCAGGATTGCTGGATGCTGGCTTTAACTCTTGGCTTAATAAGGGCATACGCAGACTAAATTACTAATTTGCTGATAAGATTTTATTGTCATTTGAGCAGATGGTTGAGAAATATCGACTCCCAAATCAGGACTTTTTCCGCTTCCTACAAGTAAGACATTATATTCTGAAGAGCACCACCTTAATTGGTAATCCTGATGTGTCTGTCATTGAAATAATGCTTTTTTTCCCACAAACGAAAATGTCTGTAAGTCTGTTTTATGATGCTTTAAGGTCCTTTTCTGCTGTCAACACACAGAGGGTGAAACAAGTGTGGGAGAAAGAATTGTCTGTTACTATTGACGAAGAGATGTGGGAGGACATTTGGAGATATGCAAAAACAATATCTATATGTAATCGTACTAGAGCAATCCAATTAAGAATAATACACAGATTGCATATATCCCCAAATCGCAGACATGCTTTTAGCCCCACTTCCTCTTCTCCTCAGTGTCTTAAATGCAAAACTGATACAGGCACCCTAACACATTGTTTATGGCCATGTACCAAAATACAAAGATACTGGTCTGGTGTTCTGCAAGAAATTGAAAAGATCCTAGGGGTTGATCTAGAATTGGACCCAGTTTCTTTACTGTTAGGTCTCCCTAGTAGGCATGTTACTTCTGTGGGTAAAAGGAGGCTTTACAACATCCTTACCTTCGCAGCGAGGAAAAACATCCTTTTACAGCGGATTAGTGATAAGGTTCCTTCTATTAAAGATTGGCATAAGATACTATTTGAATGGGTGCCTCTGGAATATCTGACATGTACATTGCATTCTAAAACAGACAAGTTCTACAAAGTATGGGAACCTTATCTAAATTACCTAGAACCTGAGGTATCAGCTATTATGCTGCAAGGATTCTCTTAGAATGGCGGGGATCTATGTATTTCAGAACTACACTGTACGTTCCATATGTGGAACCTAACTTCTTGGTTTAAACTGAGCTTTTTTGTTTAATTTCTGTTTGTAAGTTTGTTTAAAATGTATGTATTGAGAGACGCAATGATGGGGATGGGGTGAGAGAAGCACCGAGCGGGAAGAGGAAAATGGTGTACATATGTATGGGTGTGTGTGTATGTACACATGTGTGAGTGCCTCTGTTGTTGTATCTATTAATATGGGTGAAAATTGTGAAATTCCCCCCAAAAATACTGTTACAAAAAAAAGAATGACCAAGTGTCCCTGTGTAGAATTTCCACAACAATTTGATGATTGATTCTGCCTGCTGAGCTTTCCAGTGGGGGTCTGCGAGGAAAACCGGGGTGCATTTTATGAAGTGTGAGGGAAATTCCCGTCTGACCAAAAGATGACAAGACCCGACCAGACCCTTACTATGAGTTGACCAGGATGAGACACGTCATCCACGAACAATTGAGGGGCATATCTTCTGATTTCAGTAAGTCAATTGAAATGAATTTGTATAAAAATAGAAAAGAATACTAATAAAACCAATAAAACTAAAGATATAAATGGAGAAGGGTACCACTAGACCTAAGTCAAGTAATTGCATAAAGTGAATGTGGAAGTGAGAGTATGAAAGAGCTGTGTGTCTGAATGGATACCCCAACTGTTAGCTGAGTTTTTCAATCTATAATGTTATCTACAGTTATTTGTATATGTATAGGAAGTAGTGGCAAGCTAGTCTTAGGAGAAGGCTAGAGTGAATGCAGGAGGCCCCACTGACAATTATCTGTAGGCATTTATAAGATAAGTGTCTACGTAGTCTGAGAATCACTGGCTAGTCTTAGAGAAGGCTAGAGTGAGGACAGAGAGGCCCCACTGACAATTGTCTGTAGCCATTTATAAGAGAAGTGTCTACGTGGTCTGAGAATCACTGGCTAGTCTTAGAGAAGGCTAGAGTGAGGACAGAGAGGCCCCGCTGACAATTGTCTGTAGGCATTTATAAGAGAAGTGTCTATGTGGTCGAGAACCACTGGAACCGTTGAAAATGCATACATAAAGATGTATAACGTTATATAGGGATTCTGTATGGAGATATTAAATAAGAGAGTATTATTTCCGAATATGAGCTATTCTATATAGAAATATACATATGGTGCATAGGAAGTAACGACAGGAGAATGGTTGAACATGCACATGGAGTAATAAGGGAGATTACTGAGTGTTTGAGAATGTGGATGTGAATGTGGATGTGAAAGTTGTGTGAGTGTGGAAAGGACATGTTAAGCTGATTGAAATTTGGATATTAACTTTTTAAGGCTAGGGGGCAGTATCATGAATTCCGGATGACTGACGTGCCCAAAGTAAACTGCCTGTTACTCAGGCCCACATGCTAGGATATCCATATGATTGGTAGCATTGGATAGCAAACATTCTAGTTTCTAAAACTGTTAACATAATGTCTGTGAGTATAACATAACTGATAGGCCATTTCAATGCAATCTTATGGGATATTCAAAAAAATTCCTCCCAGATTGCAGTTCCTATGGCTTCCACTAGATGACAACAGTCTTTAGAAAGGGTTTCAGGCTTGTTTTTTGAAAAACAAACGAGTAGTTGTAATTTTTCCAAGGTGTCTCTCATTAGAAAAGTAGTCTTGTTGCACGCATGAATGAGGTGCTCGCTCTTCGTTATTTATCTTACCCATTGAACATACTATTCTTCGTCCTAAATTATATTGTTTATTTAGATATTAGAGTCCCTGAGGATTAATTATAAACATTGTTTGACTTATTTGGATGAACTTTACTGGTAACTTTTAGGATTCGTTTGTATGCATGTTGAAAGAGTGGATTACCGAATCAAGCGTGCCAACTAAATGGACATTTTTGGGATATAAAGAAGGACTTTACTGAACAAAATTTGTTCACAACCATTTGTTGTGTAGCTGGGACCCTTGGGATTGCAAACAGAGGAAGATCTTCAGGTAAGTGATTTCTTTTATCGCTATTTGAGATTTTGTGACGCCTGTGCTGGTTTGGAAAAGTATTTTGTTGTGGGGCGCTTTCCTCAGATAATCGCATGGTATTCTTTCACGGTAAAGCCTTTTTGAAATCTGACAATGCGGTTGGATTAACTTCTTAAGGTATAGGGGGCAGCATTTTCACTTTTGGATAAATAGCGTGCCCAATTTCAACTTCCTGCTACTCATGCCAAGACTATAAGATATGCATATTATTAGTAGATTTGGATAGAAAACACTCTGAAGTTTATAAAACTGTTTGAATCATGTATGTGAGTATAACAGAACTTATGTAGCAGGCAAAACCCAGAGGACTAACCATTCAGATTTTTTTTGGAGGTCTCTGTCTGTTCACTGAGTTCTCATTGGCTAACTTCACAACAGTATCTCGGACCTGCCTGGTGTGTTCCTTGTTCTTCATGATGCTCTCTGCGCTTTTAACGTACCTCTGAGACTATCACAGTGCAGGTGCATTTATACGGAGACTTGATTACACACAGGTGGATTATATTTATCATCATTAGTCATTTAGGTCAACATTGGATCATTCAGAGATCCTCACTGAACTTCTGGAGAGTTTTCTGCACTGAAAGTAAAGGGGCTGAATAATTTTGCACGCCCAATTTTTCAGTTTTTGATTTGTTAAAAACATTTGAAATATCCAATAAATGTCGTTCCACTTCATGATTGTGTCCCACTTGTTGTTGATTCTTCACAAAAAAATACAGTTTTATATCTTTATGTTTGAAGCCTGAAATGTGGCAAAAGGTCGCAAAGTTCAAGGGGGCCGAATACTTTCGCAAGGCACTGTATGCTACCCTCTTTGTTTACTGTTGTGCTATCATCAGATAATAGATAATGAGATAATAGTTTTTTTATTAAAAAAAAATATAAATGTTGTATTATTATTATAAACAAAACAAATGCAAAAACATAAATATACAAACAAGAGTACATAAACCTAACAGACATATTACATATTGAGACACAATTTGTCCAAAAGTTTTATCGTACGTATTGCTTTTTTGTTTTTACACTTACTGATAGAATTTAAATATTATTTTGAAATTATCTTAAACAATGTGAAGAGGGGTTTGTTCTCTGCCCACTTCATTTTATGGATAAAGAATCTGCCATGAAAAATAAACAAATTAACAATGAAAGTTAAATCAGGGTCCAACGCTCGGATCAACCCTTAAAGAGACAGGGTGGGTCTAAAGCTTAAGAGGGTGTGAATGATGCTGAATTGGGTGTAGACGAAGAAGGGCACTCCAGTGGAGTCAAAAAAACATTCCACTGAGCTAAAGGGTAGAGCTGCCGCTTCAAGATGCGGGACTCTAACCCGGAAGTTTATAAGAAATCCTGCTATGCCCTCCGATGAAGCATCAAATAGGCAAAGCGCCAATACAGGACTAAGATTGAATCGTACTACACCGGCTCCGATGCTCGTCGAGTGTGGCAGCCCCTGCAAACTATTACAGACTACAAAGTGAAGAAACATTTGCCAAAACAAACAGTCTGTCACACCCTGACCATAGAGAGCTGTTTATTCTCTAGGTTGGTTAGGTTGGGGTGTGATTAAGGGTGGGTTATCTAGGGGAATTGTATATCTATGTTGGCCTGGTATGGTTCCCAATCAGAGGCAGCTGTTTATCGTTGTCTCTGATTGGGGATCATATTTAGGTAGCCATTTCCCCATTGTGCTTTGTGGGATCTTGACTTTGGATAGTTGCCTGTGAGCACTATGTTAGTTTCATGTTTCGTTTGAGTTTATTGTTTTGATATGCTGTGTGTTTCACTTAGTAATAAAAAGATGTGGAACCCAGATCACGCTCATCACAATCATCAGAGAGAAACAAATTGCGCTGTATTTGATGTTCTGCCCCCAGCAGGCAACAATACAAAAATGCACCACAACACGAAATGTCATGTACCCAATACTTCCAATTGCAACATCATGTGTTCCTGGAATATGTCTCGATCTATTTAGTGCAGAGAATGTTCTTTCTACTGATGCAGTGGACACTGGAATTGTCAAAACTAGACAGGAAAGCAGATACAATTGATGCATACAATCAATTAGTCTCTTCTGCTGGAGAAAGTAGAGCAGATCAGCCGGGCTCTTACACTCAAAGTCAGACATTGAATACATAACGGTGAGTTCTGTTTTAAATCAAAATTAGGGCCATAGCTTTCCTCGAGACATGAGAACGCAGCGTTTGGAAGGTTTGGCATTTCTCTATATATTGGGAGCTTTTGTGGGTCAAGGAGGGCAAGGAACACGAGCCTTTCATGGTCATTGAACCGGTTTCTTAGCTGAGTGACAATGTTGTCGATGATCGCACTGTGTGGCTGTATGTACTGCCCGTATATGTCTCCTTATGTCTTCAAATGTCTCCTTGCATATGTGTCCTGCGCCCCCTTGGTACTCCGGTCTCACTCAGTGTCCTCGTAGATGGAATCAAAATTTACCTCTTTGTGGTGTTGCAGAAGTCGTCCACCCTTGACAAGCAGAACTGCATGTCAAACTCCCTGTTCTGCAAATATTCCAAATAGCACTCCGGAGTACGCAAATATGGAGTAGAACGCGGATAGCAGGAAGCAGAACTCGAGGCTTGTCAGATGCATCATGTATCCATCTGCGCTGTGAACGGTGTCTTCATCAGAGTCATCGTGATGTTTTCAAAGAGTTCAATGAGTTCTGCCTTTTTTCCCTACACAGTGTAAACTAAGCATGAGAAGTTCCATCGTGTTGGCGCCACTCTGGGTAGTCTTCGCTGGCATATTTCATCCAGTAGTTTTGTTCGTTTGACAGATCTTGAGAAAAATGCTGCTAGGTCACCAAGATGAGAAAAAATAATCTTGCATTCTTTTAGTTTACCAGCACCTTGTGACATCACCAGATTAAGAGCGTGCGCATCGCAATGAATGAACAGAGTTTGCGAGAGTTTCTTTCACCTTGGTTTGTACTTCTTTATACCAGAGGCCATGACTGCGGCCCCATCGTAACACTGCGCCACAACTTTGGCCATGCATTCACACTCCTCTAAAAAGCTCATAATTCGGGCAGCAACCGCTTCTGCCTGTTTATCCTGTTACATCCTCAAATTTGAAAAACCTTTCCTTCACACCACCATCGGTAGTGTAACGGAACACATAAGAAATTTGGGCTACATTGCTGATGTCTGTCGTCTTGTCAACCATGATGGTTACAAAGGGGGTTTTCTTCAATTCTTCCTTCATGACATTTGTCATTGCATTCGCGACCGCGTGTTTCAGGTCATTTTCGATTTAGCTGGAAGTACTTGTGAATACGGTAGCCGTGGCCAAATGGCAGTTTAACGTGCTGTCATACTCAACCAAGAAATCCACTATTTCCAAGTAGTTTCCCTTATTAGCTGATTCTTTACCCTCATCATGTCCTCTGAATGCTAAAACTTGCTAGCCTAAAAACACAACCGTATGAATAAGGCGCTTTAGAATCTCCCTGTTGTGCCTGATTTTATCATTGTGAGCAAGTGTCTCATTGCGCCATTGCTCGTTAAGAAGATGGTCTACTATTGTTTCCCCAAATGTTTTTAAGCACACTATAGCTCGCAGGTGTGAAGTTGAGTTGTGGTGTCAAAGTGCTGACTTTCTCAATCAAGCTAAATCTTTGAAACCAGTTGTCCAGGTTGAGCTGTTATCGGTGCTGAAGAGTAGGCAATTCCAACAGTAAAGCTTTTTTTGTCAGCTCACAGCTGGTTATCCACGGATAGCACTCATAATTATTAACTTGAAAATGCCTTTCAAAACTCTTTCCTGGTTGCACCAAATCAGGCAGTGCAGGAGTTGGGTCTCCCGGTCTGTACAAGATTGAACTTTTCATTAAAAGCTAGTCTTGAAAAGGGCGATGCTAACACTTTAGCCACGACATCGTCCTCAATACTCTCTCTGCAGTTTCCATCACCATCGTTACATACTAGGCTCAAGCGTGAGAAAACAAGATAAGGCTCGTTATTGGCTCTGAATAAGTGACGTATTCTTAGGCCCTGTAGAGGGCCTTGAGGCATCATACAATTGTCCCACCTATTACGAGACAATTTGTGATTGGTTGATTCTACTGTCATTCCAAAATACTGCTTTATTTTAAGTCAATGTCATTGGCTGTTGTTTTCTATTCAAAGCCTGAGGGCCTAGCCAATGAGCATTGAGCCCAGCTTGATTATTTCTACCAAGAGATGGCCAAAGAAAAATTCAGATATTTTTTTCTCTCAGATATTAACCCTTCTTTTTCCAACACAAACGGAATAAATTCAATAGGAAGATCCTTACAATTAAGACAAAATTACAAATTATAATATATACAGTTTTATGGGGTGGCAGGTAGCCTAGCGGTTAGTGTTGCACTAGTAACCGAAAGGTTGCAAGATCGAATCCCCAAACTGACTGGCAAAAATCTGTCATTCCGCCACTGAACAGGGCAGTTAACCCACTGTTCCCAGGACATCATTGAAAATAAGAATTTGTTCCTAACTGACTTGCCTAGTTTAATAAAGATTTTAAAAAATGTGTATTTATTCTTAGGCCCTCTCTGAGGGTGTAGAGGACCCAGGCGGTTCCCCACTGCTCTCCACCCAATGTCAAAATGGGTAATTGCAGGAAATTTGCTGTAAAACAGAGATTGCTTTTGTTAATCCCTGCCCCTTTGCGAATTAGTAGGTAGAATTGCAGAAATCTTGCTTTAAAACGGCAACATTTTCTTTATTCCCCATGGCAAAATGTGTTGAATTGCAGGAAATTAAATGGTTCTCACCTAAAAATGTTTTGCAGCGAGGTGGAGGGCACCCCAACCAAATACCCTTTTACGGCCGTCAAAACGGCTAGAGCAAGCGCTGGAACGAAGCAAAGCTGCATTTTATAAGTATTACAACAGGGAACAGGGCCCATGTAATACAATGGGAAGCCTCTCTCTCTCCCCAGACTGTATTGTCGAAACTTGCCACTACGCAGCGCACTGCACTGCCTTCTCTGAAATCCCCTACGACTCAGCCTCCCGCCTGTTTTAACAACGAGGTAAAGCATTATCTATCGCTGAATTAGATTTCATCCTTTAGCCTACTCATTTTCTTAACCTCTTCTTCTGAATGAAATAGCTGTCTCTCTTCAATGACATGTGGATGCCATCATCATCATTTGAACGCCACAGCTGTCTCTCTCCACTGACATTGGCAAAGACATCCTGTGAATGATACATACATACTTGTAGACAGCTATTAGATTTGATATTATCCTGAGATTGTCATTGCTCATTCCATGATATAGGATGGCTAAATTACAATGCATAGTAGGCTATTGCTTAAGCTTTCCTGTTTCTTGCAGACCGATTTATCACACAAAGGACCTATTTCGTTCTCAGCATGTGCACGCACGCACGCAGGCTTCAAAAATATGTCAGAAAACCTACATGACCTAAAGTGTGATCATCATGCATGATAGTAGGCTATCGCTTATCATCATCATCATTTGTTTGAGGGGGAGGTTGGGGTGGTAAAATCATTGATTTATTCCACAGTTTCAGTTCAGCCGGACAAGTTTAGCCTAGGCTACTTTGTTGTGTTCATTTACACCACAGGACAAGACATGTCCATTCTAACAGGTCGGTGAAGAACAAGGTAGCTTACTAGAAATGGGGTCTTGGATGGGACTGATTAAACAGGTTGTGGCGGCCATGTAGATCATATTAAATGAATCATTTTAATTATCCTATTAGTATTATATGTAGGTGGCTGGATCAATGCACGCGCAGCAGCTCATAATTCAAGACCCCTTGTGGGCGTAGAAAATGATTGAGAAAAAAAGGAGGAGGGACAGAAACTCCGCGAAGAGGAAGACTTCAGACAAGGTGATGCAACTGAAAATTCCGAATTGACACAACCTGCCACCAGATCTATACGATACCACGCTATGGTAAGCAATCAATGACAAAACATTGCAATAAGATGATCATACATTATTATAGCTAGCTTTCTTGGTACGTTCAGTAGTTTGAATAGGAGCATCAATCAACTTTAATGTTAACCCACAGTAAAGACATGGGCACGTAACTTAGGCTATAGCCATGTGTGGATGCTGAAATATGATTTTTTTTTGCCTTGACTTTACTGAAGTTAATTAAAATTAGCTTGCTAGTTAGCTAGTTGTTTACTCCGAGAATGATACACATTTTGGTAAGAAGGACGAGATAAATAGCAATTTCAACCGCTAGCCCACAAACTGTTAGCTTATTCACTCCAGTTATAACAGGTTATCTACAACTGGCTGTACTTACTAGTGGTAATATCACCGTTACTTCTTGTTGAATAAACTCATGCTACAGTTGTGCCGTGGTTACAGATATTTAAAACCAATTTCAACATTGCTACTCAACACGTGGCAGTGTCAGATAACGTTAACGGTAGGCTACTTCCCTAGTTGTTGTTATGACATCATGGAATGGATATGTTGACGATTCTCACAGCGTATTTTACCAGACATTAGATGCTGTGAGAATCATCAACATATCCATTCACTGATGTCAGGGCTTCATCAATATAGAAGACATCTCTGTGGTTTCATAAAGCAACGTTGGACATTTCTCAACAAGTTAACTTAGCTTAAAGAGGTCAACCAATATTAAAGGCACATTCTGCCGTTTCAACATCCTGACACTGTTTGGTAAACTGAGGGATTGGGCTTGGTCAGCCTGGGGAAATAGCGTAGCTCATCATCCTATAATTCATAGATCAAGCTGGTGTTATTAGACATATTTTGGGGCCTGTTTGTTCACACTCAAATGATAGGAAAACATAAACAATGGACTATTAGAGCCTGAGATCTTCCATTATGACAATATGATACAGTTATACTAAGCATGAGACATTTGTAAGTTATATTTAACTAATTTCACCTAATTTTGGACTGTAGCTTTAATTTAACACCTGTAATCCCCATGAACATTTGTGGATTTCCCCTATTTAATGTGTTTGTTAGTAACAGTAACCTTTGGTTATTGTCAGTTGTTGTCTATAACCATACTCACTCTGATGCTTGTGTAAAAGCTGGGAAATAGGCTATGTCTTTAAAAGTCTTGTGAGAATTTTCAAATGGCTAAACAATTATTTGGTTTATTAGTTCCTGAGTGACTGTTATTGTTATTAGTGGCAGTGTGATTTTTTTCAAAATGCCTATTTCTTCCCATGCTGCTGCTGTGAAGTGGTGCTACCCCCAGAGGTCAATGTTGCCATTGCAAATATGATGGTTGTAATGGTGTAATATTACTTGTCTCAGTATTTCAACAGGTTGGACCGAAACCAGTTTAAAATAATATGATGCATTCATGTCAGTTTTATGTATAGTATGAGTTTTTTTTCTCTTTTCATATTTTTAAAATAGGGTACTTTGTCAGGTACAGGTACGTAGACTACTACTATGGCTTTTGAAGTCATCTAGGTTTCTTTCATTTAAATATCCACCCTAAACATCACCTTGTTTACGAGGATTATTTTCCAAATGTCAAAAATACTCTACATAAAACATTTGTTGTAGCCTAGTATAACTACTACTATGGTTTGGGGATATTTTTACAATCATCACTTACACTGAGTGTACAAAACATTAGGAACACCTTCCTAATATTGAGTTGCACCCCCTTTTGCCCTCAGAACAGCCTCCATTCGCTGGGGTATGGAAAGAGTTCCACAGGGATGCTGGCACATGTTGACTCCAATGCTTCACACAGTTGTGTCAAGTTGGCTCAATGTCCTTTGGGTGGTGGACCATTCTTGATACACGCTGTTGAGTGCAGAAACCAAAGCAGTGTTACAGTTCTTGACTCACTCAAACCAGTACGCCTGGAACCTACTAGCATACCTGGCTCAAAGGCACTTAAATATTTTGTCTTGCCCATTCACCCTCTGAATGGCACACATACACAATCCAAGTCTCAATTGTCAGGTGTTCCTAATGTCCAATCAACATTTTTGTTTTAACTGTTTGGACTAATAATTAGCCTACACCCCTGGGGTGTATTCATTATGGAAACCGTTCAAGAACCAAACTGACGCAAATGGAACGAAACGGGACTTACCTGAATTTGTCTAATAGAAAACTCTTGCTTGCGTTTTCCGTTTGGAGTAAACAGTTTGTAACAAAATGTTTTGCAACAGACTAAACGTTTTGCCACAGAATCGGCATGAGGAAGCCTTGAGACATGGATGTGACATGGATGACAATTGAGACATGGATGTGTGCCATTGAGGGTTAATGGGCAAATCAAAAGATTTAAGATCCTTTGAACGGGTTATGGTAGTAGGGGCAAGGCACACTGGTTTGTGTCAATAACTACAACACTGCTGGGTTTTTCACACTCAACTGTTTCTGTATCAAGAATGGTCAACCACCCAAAGGACATCAAGCCAACTTGACAACTGTGGGAAGCATTGGAGTCAATATGGGCCAGCTTTCAAAACCTTGTAGAGTCCATGCCCCAACAAATTGAGGATATTCTGAGGGCAAAAGGAGAGGTGCAACTCAATATTAGGAAAGGGTTCTTACTGTTTTTTTTACACTGTATAGGCCTAAATCAAAGGCATGTGTGGTAGGTCTAGTAAGCTTGTAATACATACAGTTTAAGTCAGAAGTTTACATACACTTAGGTTGGAGACATTAAAACTAGTTTTTCAACCACTCCACAAATTTCTTATTAACAAACAAGTCGGTTAGGACATCTACTTTGTGCATGACACATGTACTTTTTCCAACAATTATTTACAGACAGATTATTTCACTTATAATTCACTGTATCACAATTCCAGTAGGTCAGAGGTTTACATACACAATGTTGACTGTGCCTTTAAACAGCTTGGAAAATTCCAGAAAATGATGTCATGGCTTTAGAAGCTCTGATAGGCTAATTGACATCATTTGAGTCAATTGGAGGTGTACCTGTGAATGTTTTTCAAGGCTTACCTTCAAACTCAGTGCCTCTTTGCTTGACATCATGGGAAACTCAAAAGAAATCAGCCAAGACCTCAGAAAAAACATTGTAGACCTCCACAAGTCTGGTTCATCCTTGGGAGCAATTTCCAAACACTTGAAGGTACCACGTTCATCTACAAAAACAATAGTACCCAAGTATAAACACCATGGGACCACGCAGCCGTCATACCGCTCAGGAAGGAGACGCGCTCTGTCTCCTAGAGATTAACTTACTTTGCTGAGAAAAGTGCAAATCAATCCCAGAACAACAGCAAAGGACCTTGTGAAGATGCTGGAGGAAACAGGTACAAAAGTATCTATATTCACAGTAAAATGAGTCATATATCAACATAACCTGAAAGGCCGCTCAGCAAGGAAGAAGGCACTGCTCCAAAACCGCCATAAAAAAGCCAGACTACGGTTTGGAGAAATGTCCTCTGGTCTGATGAAACAAAAATAGAACTGTTTAGCCATAATGACCATCGTTATGTTTGGAGGAAAAAGGGGGGGCTTGCAAGCCAAAGAACACCATCCCAACCGTGAAGCACGGGGGTGGCAGCATCATGTTGTGGGGGTGCTTTGCTGCAGGAGGGACTGGTGCACTTCACAAAATCGATGACATCATAAGAATGGAAAATTATGTGGCTATATTGAAGCAACATCAAGACATCAGTCAGGAAGTTTATACCATTTGTATTTCATTAACCTTTGACTATTGGATGTTCTTATAGGCACTTTAGTATTGCCAGTGTAACAGTATAGCTTCCGTCCCTCTCCTCGCTCCTACCTGGGTTCGAACCAGAAACACAGCGACAACAGCCACCATCAAAGCAGTGTTACCCATGCAGAGCAAGGGAAACAACTACTAGAAGGCTCAGAGCGAGTGACGTTTGAAACGCTATTAGCACGTGCTAACTGGCTAGCTATTTCACTTCGGTTACACCAGCCTCATCTCGGGAGTTGATAGGCTTGAAGTCATAAACAGCGCAATGCACAACGAAGCTGGCAAAACGCACGAAAGTGCTGTTTGAATGAATGTTTACGCGCCTGCTCTGCCTACCACCGCTCAGTCTGCTACTTAGATACTTGTATGCTTGTATGCTCAGTCAGATTATATCTATCTAGCAGGACAAGCTAGATAATATCTAGTAATATCATCAACCATGTGTAGTTAACTAGTGATTATGATTTATTGTTTTTTTATAAGAGAAGTTTAATGCTAGCTAGCAACTTATTTTGGCTTACTGCATTCGCGTAACAGGCAGTCAGTCTCCTTGTGGAGTGCAACGAGAGAGAGGCAGGTTGTTACTGCGTTGGACTAGTTAATTGTAAGGTTGCAAGATTGGATTTCCCGAGCTGACAAGGTGAAAATCTGTCGTTCTGCCCCTGAACGAGGCAGTTAACCCACCGTTCCTAGGACGTCATTGAAAATAAGAATGTGTTCTTAACTGACTTGCCTAGTTAAAAAAAGGTATGATTTTTTTGGGCGGGGGGGGCAAATCGGCCCCCAAAAATACAGATTTCCAATTGTTATGAAAACTTGAAATCGTCCCTAATTAATTGGCCATTCCGATTAATCGGTCGACCTCTAGCCAAGACCATACAACGGTTTAACTGGACAGGTTCCACTCAAAACAGGCCTCGCCATGGTCGACCAAAGAAGTTGAGTGCACGTGCTCAGCGTCATATCCAGAGGTTGTGCTGCCAGCATTGCTGCAGAGGTTGAAGGGGTGGGGGTTCAGCCTGTCAGTGCTCAGACCATACGCATCAAATTGGTCTGCATGGCTGTTGTCCCAGAATGAAGCCTCTTGTAAAGATGATGCACAAGAAAGCCCGCAAACAGTTTGCTGAAGACAAGCAGACTAAGGACATGGACTACTGGAAAGTCCGCTAAGTTTTTCTCTCCACTTTTCCGGGCAATTTGCATAACGGCACCAATGCTGTGGTCATTCTCTGTAAAAAATATTAGGTTAGAGGCTATGCATCCTATTGGATGAATCATGAAAGGAGCTTGGCTACATTTAATTCACTTGCACCCCACTGAATAAGAAGAAATGTAAAACTGGCATTTTAGGAAACGTTTTGAATGGACATAGAGAATTAGTGAAATTATACGCACCCACCTAAAACACCATCAAAGCCACCTGCAGCGCTTCTCACTCAAACATAAGCAAATCACATTAGTCCTTTCCCAAAAATGTATTAAAAACCTTGCCTTAGCATCAACTCCTTTCTGTCAGATATAAAAAAAATTGTCTACATAATAGGATGATGCAAAATCAATGTAGCCTATCATATAAATCAACAGGGGAAGTTTTCAGGGGGATATATAGAGACAGCTGTGATAGGCATGAAGATGAAATTGACAACCATTAGAAAATTGAAACACATGCATGACAACCTGTCCATAGCCTAATGATCAATCTGTCCATAGCCTATTGACCAACCTGTCCATAGCCTAATGATCAACCTGTCCATAGCCTATTGATCAACCTGTCCATAGCCTATTGATCAACCTGTCCATAGCCTATTGACTAACCTGTCCATAGCCTATTGATCAACCTGTCCATAGCCTATTGACTAACCTGTCCATAGCCTATTGATCAACCTGTCCATAGCCTATTGACTAACCTGTCCATAGCCTATTGATCAACCTGTCCATAGCCTAATGATCAACCTGTCCATAGCCTATTGATCAACCTGTCCATAGCCTATTGATCAACCTGTCCATAGCCTATTGACTAACCTGTCCATAGCCTATTGATCAACCTGTCCATAGCCTATTGACTAACCTGTCCATAGCCTATTGATCAACCTGTCCATAGCCTAATGATCAACCTGTCCATAGCCTATTGATCAACCTGTCCATAGCCTAATGGTCAGCCGTTGATTTTAGTAAAGCAATGGGTGGTAATTTTGACACTACATTTTCATTTGAGTGCTTTATCTAAATCTGTGCAACCACTTACTGATAAGGGTAAACGCCGGCAGATATTTTTTTATTTTACGGTTGCCTATAGCATGTAGTCACCTAGATTCACTTTAGCAGGTCTATAATATGTAGCATAATATATAGACTATATGAATGATGCATTCATATATTAATTAACTTCTATCTTAAATATCTCTCTGTCTTCACTGTTTTCTTCTTGCACAATTCACGCCACTCCACTGACCTATCTCTTCCTCCTCTTTCTAGCTCTTGAACGAGTGGCCTATTTATAGACAATGAACAGCAATATAGTTTGAAACATATTTCGAGCTATTTTTAAAAACAAATATAGGCCTATTTTAGGAGAGAAGCATCGATCGATCCCCTTGCTTGCTGAAAGGCTATAAAATAGGCTACAGCATTGACAATGCACTGGCAGGGAAGTTTGAATGGTGAGAGCGATGTGTAGCCTAGCTCTGGTATGATGTGATAACATTGGCTAAATTGATACCTTGCTGCACTGATGCATTGCAAGCGTAAAAAACAGGCAGAGAGAAATGAATTGATTGATTCACATCATGAATCCACAAACCTGTCAGTAGCAGTGCATGGCCTGTTAGTGGCGGTGTCCCAGATAACAATTTCTATTGGTCAATATCTTATTTTCGCATGCGAAGACGTAAAAATCGAACCAGTTACGAATAAATAATTGATTGATTTTTGGAGGACGATATTCACTTATCGTATTTTTTCTTCTTCTTCCGAATGTGTCTGACGAAAATAACGGACTTGGTGAGAAAGAGCCTTTCCTAAAAAATAGGCCTTTTACAAGATTAAATCATTACAGGAGCGTTTGATTCTTATTAAAGAGTTCAGACAGGCTACTTTAGAGAACTTTCTGAATGGACATATAGGCCTATAGAGAGAATCAGTGAACTGACACGCACACCCACGTAAAAGGACCCGTCAATCAAAGCCACCAGTATGTCAGACTCAAGCAAATATTTATCCTTTCCTTAAAATCTTTTGTAAATAGGGGGCAGTATTTTCATTTTTGGAAAAATAACGTTCCCGTAGTAAATGGGATATTTTGTCAGGACAAGATGCTAGAATATGCATACAATTGACAGCTTAAGATAGAAAACACTCTAAAGTTTCCAAAACTGTAAAAATATTGTCTGAGAGTATAACAGAACTGATATTGCAGGCGAAAGCCTGAGAAAAATTTAATCCCGGAAGTGCCTCATGTTTTGAAAGCGCTGCGTTCCAATGCGTCCCTATTGAGCAGTGAATGGGCTATCAACCAGATTAGCAAGGTGTCTACAGCATTGTGACGTAGTTTTACGCATTTATGTTGAAGAATACCCGTAAGCGGCTACATTGCGTAACTGGTCACCTGATGGCTCCCAGAGTGATTCTCGCGTAAAATACAGAGGTAGCCATTATTCCAATCGGTCCTTCTGAAAAACCAATTGTCGTGGTGGATATATTATCGAATAGATATTTGAAAAACACCTTGAGGATTGATTATAAACAACGTTTGCCATGTTTCTGTCGATATTATGGAGCTAATTTGGAATATTTTTCGGCGTTTTCACGACTGCAATTTCCGGGGGATTTCTCAGCCAAATGTGAAGAACAAACGGAGCTATTTCGCCTACAAAAATAATATTTTTGGAAAAAGGGAACATTGGCTATCTAACTGGGAGTCTCGTGAGTGAAAACATCCTAAGCTCATCAAAGGTAAACGTGACCAAGTTACCTGCTGCTAGCTGGACAAAATGCTATGCTAGGCTATCGATAAACTTACACAAATGCTTGTCTAGCTTTGGCTGTAAAGCATATTTTGAAAATCTGAGATGACAGGGTGATTAACAAAAGGCTAAGCTGTGTCTCAATATATTTCACTTGTCATTTTCATGAATAGGAAGATTTTCTAGGAAGATTTATGTCCGTTGCGTTATGCTAATTAGTGTCAGTCGATGATTACGCTCCCTCATGCGGGATGGAGAGTCATTAGAGGTTAAAATTTATTAAAACTTATTAAAAAACCTTTCCGAAAGTAAGGTATAAGATAATGAATTGACAAGGAATGTATGAAGGGGAGAGACAGCTATGCGATAGTATGAAGATGAAATTGACAATCATTAAAATAGAAACATATACATGGAACATGTCCATAGCCTTTTTATCAGCGTTGACAAGCAAGTATAGTGTAAAGAATCATTGTACCATCTAAACCGCTGTGAAATATATTTTCCATAACCAAAAATATAGTATTTTCAGCAGTTTGAAGCTGGAGTACAAAACCGAAAGTAAACCACACAAAAACTAAACTTAAGAACGGGAAGCATAGAAATAGTGCACATAGAACAGATCTACCGCTTCATAGACTTGCTTTCAATGAGAATGACAGATCTATAACTCACATTTTATATGTGGATTTGGTCGGGTCGCCCTCAAAAGTTACGTATTGCAGCTTTAAAAGAGACAAGCAAGCAATGAAAACATGCATTGTATAATAGAAAGTCCACACATCAAACATTTTTTTTACTGAAGTGCCATAGCCTATAGGCTAGCGCTTCTACATCCCCACACATCTAGCGGATTAGCTGCTTGAGCATCAAACGACAGTTGGAATGAGGAAGAGATGTGGACAGACTACGTTTGCAAAACAATTGCTTATGATCACTAGTAAACAGTACCACAATTAGGTCAAGTTTATCTACATGAAGATAAAGTTAATAAAAATGAATGAAAAAGGAATGCAGGACTATTTACAAGCATTTCTCTACACTTGCAATAACATCTGCCACCCATGTGTATGTGACCAATACAATTTGATTTAATTTAAACAAGTTTGAACTAATTTATGTTTCTCATGGTGGTCTTCATCCGTAGCCATCAGTTACAAAGGTATTCAGTTACCGTCACAGACATAGCTGCATTGAAATCCAACAATGCACTACATCAAAGCAGTGTGTAGCCTAGACCTACTGGGTAGACTACATTCCAGTTATCACAGTGAGTGAATGAGGAAAGTGTCTCTGTGACTCTCACTTGTGCATTGTGGTAAGACACTCAAGAGGAGGTATGGGTGAGAGACAGACAAACAGAAACAGCACGTAGGCCCTAATGGAAATTTCCCAAAGCTCTATAATGAATCTGAAAGTAGATTGCCGTGTCCACTGTGTACTTTTGCTCTCATTGTTGTTTTCGGGAGGGTGTTAGCGGTGCATATCTCACAACTAACCAGGCGTCTACAAGAGGACATTTCAGAATGCCAGCCATGCAGTATTTTGAGTAGCAGGGATTAGTGTTGCCACGTAGGGCTGTGGCGGTCACAAAAATTTGTCAGCCCAGTGATTGTCAAAGAAATAACTGTCGGTCTTTTGGTAATTGACGTTAATTAACATAAACACATTTAGCATTTCCTGGCTTCCACACACAGCCTACAAGCCACTGATGCAGACCTTTGTAACATCTACATTTTAAAAAGTCTAATACAGCCATGTAATATAGCCTACACCTTCACAATGAATCCGTCATTTATTTTAGACAGGTCTAAAGAAGCATGATATGAAGAAAATGTAGTCTATTTCAGAAGAACAGAGTTGCATAGTTGTCCTGATCTGGCTATGCCAAATGGCTGTGGGCTACACTAGTTCATTTAGCAGACAAGATTTGCTTAGAATTCCGTGGCATTATTTTATATTATTTTATAGTATGAAAAATACAATTGAACAAAGCTGAATAAAATGGAAAGGATATTTTCTCCAAATGATTTGAGGGAGTGTGCACGAGGCTATTCTGTGTTGAGCGGTTAACAAAGAAATAGGTCCTCCTATATGCTTAATTTAGAGTTATATGCTTAGATTTGTAATACATTGTAAAGCTGCATGATGCAACTCTAGTGATGCTCTCTTAGTTTTTTTGCGCAGGCTGTACACACTTTATCAGTCTCTCATTCACAATTTGACAAGCACTTGATACTGCCTCGAATTTCACGACTGCATCCCCTTTGTGTGGCCGTAATGCACCCTAAAAAGATCCATGCCTTTTGTGGCCATTGTGCCCCTGGCCCGGTGTGCTGTGTTGTACCCTTCTCCCTGAGTGCTGCGCGCTACGAAGCACCTCTCACATGGGTCTGCATCACGTGATTGGGTCGTTCTCACAGGCTACAAGTGAAGATATATATTGGACGCAACTGCGCGTGTCCTTATACAATTCCGAGGTGCATATTGAACTGTCCACATGTACTTTTCGTCAGCCAACAAGATGAGTAGGCCTAATGAACAGCAAAATGTGTCAATGTCAGTCTACTATCCCCCATAGTACAAAAGTTTACCTATTCTGTGCGTGAAACAAATATTCCAAACATAGTCTGGGACTATTGTGGGATGCAATAGAGACTATTGTGGGATGCAATAGATCCCAAATGAATACATAAAAAAAGCATTGTGGCTGACGCAACAGATTAGAACGTTTAGCTTTAAATGTTGATAAACTATTAGTTTATTTATTCACATTATAAGCTCAGCAATGTGCACATGGTAGTAGGCTATAAGTGAAAATGTTCCATTAGTGGAAAAACACCATTCTCAAAAGAGACCGCAAATGCAATTTTGCATGTTATGCTTTTATTTTAAAGGTGCATTTTTATGGTGAAAATTCTCCCCCAAACTTGAAACTCACACACTCTTTATGTATGACAGTTAGTCTCTACATCCCTTGTAAAGCAGATGAATGTGCTTAATTTTAAGAAGTTATTTGGTCACTTTAGTTGTGACACAAACCTTATCAAACATATAGGCCTATGGGATGGGCTACATGAGGTGTGGGACTATGATTTGAAAAAGTTGGCAAAAAATGTATTTATTTCTTGCCTTATGCTGGGCATCATTCACAAGTGATAGGCTAATATTGTTATCACCCTACACCCATCACACTATTCTTGATTTATTAATCTTATCTTTACATATATTATTTTGTATTGTTAAGGTTTTCTTCCGTGGAAAGAGAGGACCAAAATGCAGCGTGGTTATTATTAAACATCTTTAATAAAGCTCAAACCACTATCTGGTGCAAACAAAGACAGGAACAATCACCCACAAAACACTCAAAGAATATGGCTGCCTAAATATGGTTCCTAATCAAAGACAACGATAAACACCTGCTTCTGATTGAGAACCACTCCAGGCAACCATAGACTTTTCTAGACAACTATACTACACCACAATCCCATAACCTACAAAAAAAAACCTAGACAAAACACACCACATAAATAACCCATGTCACGCCCTGGTCTTAGTATTTTGTGTTTTCTTTATTATTTTGGTCAGGCCAGGGTGTGACATGGGTTATTTATGTGGTGTGTTTTGTCTAGGTTTTTTTGTAGGTTATGGGATTGTGGTGTAGTATAGTTGTCTAGAAAAGTCTATGGTTGCCTGGAGTGGTTCTCAATCAGAGGCAGGTGTTTATCGTTGTCTCTGATTGGGAACCATATTTAGGCAGCCATATTCTTTGAGTGTTTGGTGGGTGATTGTTCCTGTCTTTGAATGTTTGTGCAATGTAACAAGAATATTTAGACTTAGGGATACCACCCGTTAGATAAAATACGGAACAGTTCCGCACTTCACTGAAAGAATAAATGTTTTGTTTTCTAAATTATAGTTTCCAGATTCGACCATATTAATGACCTAAGGCTTGTATTTCTGTGTGTTATTATATTATAATTAAGTCTATGATTTGATAGAGCAGTCTGACTGAGCGATGGTAGGCACCAGCAGGCTCGTAAGCATTCATTCAAACAGCACTTTCGTGCGTTTTGCCAGCAGCTCTTCGCTGTGCTTCAAGCATTGCGCTGTTTATGACTTCAAGCCTATCAACTCCCGAGATTATGCTGGTGTAACCGATGTGAAATGGCTAGCTAGTTAGCGAGGTGCGTGCTAATAGCGTTTCAAATGTCACTCGCTCTGAGACTTGGGAGTAGTTATTCCCCTTGCTCTGCATGTAACGCTGCTTCGAGGGTTGCTGTTGTCGATGTGTTCCTGGTTCGAGCCCAGAGGGATGGAAGCTATACTGTTACACTGGCAATACTAAAGTGCCTATAAGAACATCCAATAGTCAAAGGTATATGAAATACAAATGGTATAGAGAGAAATAGTCCTATAATTCCTATAATAACTACAACCTAAAACTTCTTACCTGGGAATATTGAAGACTCATGTTAAAATGAACCACCAGCTTTTATATGTTCTCATGTTCTGAGCAAGGAACTTAAACGTTAGCTTTCTTATATGGCACATATTGCACTTTTACTTTCTTCTCCAACACTTTGTTTTTGCATTATTTAAACCAAATTGAACATGTTTCATTGTTTCATTATTTATTTGAGGCTAAATTTATGTTATTGATGTATTATATTATTGATGTATTATTGATGTATCATAAGTTAAAATAAGTGTTCATTCAGAATTGTTGTAATTGTCATTATTACAAATAAATACAAAAAATAGGCCGATTCATCGGTATCAGCTTTTTTTTTGGTCCTCCAAAAATCGGTATCGGTATCGGTGTTGAAAAAATCATAATTGGTCGATCTCTAGTCCAGATTGTCTAGCCCAGCTGATTTGTACGGGTCCATGTTTTGCAGCTCTTTAAGAACATCTGCTATCTGGATTTGGGTGAAGGAGAAACACAATGTGTGTGGGGGTGGGGGGGGGGGGGTAATGCAAATAGTCTGGGTAGCCATTTGATTAGCTGTTTAGGAGTCTTGGGGCTTGGGGGTAGAAGCTGTTTAGAAGTCTTTTGGACCTTGACTTGGCGTTCTGGTACTGCTTGCCGTCAGCCACCACGTCAGCCACCATCAGTTTAATTGTGTTCCGATCTCTAATGCTTTTAGATGGTACGAGGTACACGGCAAACCGGAAGTCATTGTTTTCAATCAGAGCACGACGGTAAATGCCGTTGAGGCTGGCGGTGAATACTGTCAGGCACCACGGTAGACTGAATTTCCTCCAGAATTCAAATATTTGTTTGTTTACTGAAATCACCATAGCAACGCATACTGTCGTGCTGCCTTGCTTCCTGTCACCCTCTTTCTTGCTTTCTTGTCCTGCTATAACGACTGGTATGACGTTTTTTGCACCCCTTGTCTAAACTCAGCATAAGTGGTTTGTCAGTATTGAGGTCAATATTTGCTAGGTTCCAGTCTGACATCAAGCCACTACATTACCTTAGCTCTTAAGAACAACCCCCCAGCAGTAACCACAGGAGGCAGTTCTGACTTAAGTTTGATCCTCCTGAGGTGGGTTGTACAAATCTGCACCTACCACTCACAGACACAGTTCCCAGTGATATATCAACAATACAGTCAGTGCCCATTACTGGGCCAAGGCCTTATTCCACTAATCCAGTGAAAAGATTAACCAGGACTGGCCTAGCGCACGTGTGCACGTGCTTCTGTGTGTGTGTGTGCTTGTGTGTGTGCTTCTGTGCACGTGTGGGGTGTTCAGTGCATGGAAGGCCCGTAGATGGTAGCAGAGATTATGGCCTTGAAAAAAGATTCCGCATTCACAGCATTCTCAGCAGCATTTGGCTAGAATGTCTGGCGTAGAAGGAGTTCACAAAGAGATCTTTGTATGTCATCACTGTTCATTCCACAATAGCTAATTAAACCACCCCTACCCTCATGGGCTGAATCTGACATTTCCATCTTGTAACCCATTATTCTTTGTTGAGTAACATCTAAATGTTTGTTGTACCTCTTATACCACAACAAAAAAAACATTTATATATATATATATATATATATATATATATATATATATATATATATCTATAAAGGCTACATTAATTTCTCAGCTGAACAGATACCTTTACATTGTTCCATGAGTTTGGATGCTTCTTGGTCATGCTGTAAGTCAATGCCAATGTACAGTTCGAGCATGTACCAACCTGTGTCTATGTCTGTCTCAGTTGGGGTTATTCATAGGTTACCTCAAGCTTCTGTTTACTTGAATAAACTCTGTCATACAGTAGATTCAGATTGATTCTGCACATTTCCACTCGTCCTCATCAAAGTTATGGCTCTTGCTCCTGTTTTACCCTCTTAGCCAATATTTAGTGTGTCTATTTTGAGATTGCCTTATTGTTAGTTGGACTGAAATGAGTTTGTATTTTGTTTTCACCCATTGCAAAGGAAACAATCCAAAGAGAATATGCTTTGCAGCCAAACATCCTTAGCAGAAACCGGAAACCCCAGAATAGTGAAATTCAATGCTTTGTGCAACTCCACTAAGCCACGAGGCTGACACTAGGCCTAGCCCGTATCTGGCTGTGCCTGGTGTAGTAGTGGGGTGTGTGGTGCTCCGTAAACATAGTATTTACTGGCCTAATGCCAGTAAATACTATGCTAATAACTTCAAGAAATTGTTTCTAGAATGTGTCTTTCCCAATTTCACACTTAGCTGGTTCAATTTGGTTTTAGTAAACTCCCTCAGGAGGGGTAAAAACGCAATCCTAGGCAACACAGTGACTATGGTCTGGTTTCAATGATGGACTCTTTTGGCATAGAGAACCTACGTCACTTCCTACGTCGCTACTTTATCCCCTGGAATAAAATGCAGAATAGTAGCTAGCAAGATGGAGATCACAGAAGTTATTTTTAATGAGTGCTGTTTGCAAGTGGCTAGTTGGCATCAACTACCTTAACTAAAACCACTGCAAAGGTTTTGCGCACAAACTTTGTTTTTGAATTGTGACCGGCTGGATGGCTGCCTTGGTATTTGTTGGGAGAGCCCTGATCCCCCCCCCCCCCCCCCCCCCCCCCCCCCTTATCATTGTACGCAGTGATGTAGTTCCTCTATGCCAAAAGAGTCCATCATTGAAACCAGACCCTAATCACTGTGTTGCCTAGGATCGGGTTTTCGAGACTAAGCAGAAAGTGCCATGGGCCTAGCCCAACAAGCAGCAGTGAGGAACTGTAGTGTGAGCCCCCAGTGCTATCTATAGGGTGGAAGGCATGTGAGGAGGTGTAGTGTCATGTAGCAACAGAGACAGTAGGAGGAGGCCAATCTTACCATAGCAGATTGTTATTACTGCTTGTCCTGTAGTGATGAGGGAAATATCTATACAGTTACATATTGCAATATTAAGTATTGATTATTTTTATTATTTTTAAATTATAGATAGCGTTAGCTGGCGGTAGTCGGCTGTACCTGCTTTAAAACAAATGTTCTCATGCTCTCTGTCGTCTCTCTCAGACATATAATGAGTAATATGTGTGGAACATCCAATCGCAGTAAAATCACATTGTCGAATCGCAATACATACAGAATCGTGATAATCGCAATACATATCACATTGACACCTAAGTATTGTGATATTATCATATTGTGAGATCCCTGGCAATTCCTAGGCCCATTATCCTCCTCCCTTAGGTAAGGAGTAGTGGAATTGGAGTACAACTAACACCACTTAGCCTAAAATTGACCACAAAGAGGCTAAAGGACAAGGGCCAAGTGAGTTTTAGGACCTGTCGACTGGAGAAAGCCATTGTATGAATTAATCTGTTTGATGTTATGGCAGACATCCGCATGCATGTTTTACCCATTTCTTCTGTAATCCCTGCCAAAGCCAATAATGATCTCATTGTCGTTAGAATATATTATTGTAGTGTGATTGGGCCTGAAGTGATTGGGCCTCAATTCGAAGAGCATATCTGGATAATATGTAACACCACTTTTAGATCCATTTGTTTGGCAACAATAACTGGGTAGCATATCTATCTTGACTGAGAACACATGAGGGCATCCAAACTGTCCACAGGACTTTGAATGCTTTAACATGATTGAATAGAGTTAACAGCACCACCCCTCGAACGGCTATTCCTCAATAGTTGGATGCCTAAGCGTAATAAACATTCAGTTTGTGATAAAAGCACCAAATGTGGCACACGTTCATTCATTCAACATTCTCTCCTTTGTTTTGAGCCGGCATATCAGGAAATTGACCAACAAGTTGTTCCTGTAAGTTGTGTGCTGTTCACTCCTTCATCAATGTTAATGCACAAAATTTGCTGCATGTGATTCAAGCTGACTGAAATACAGCTGATTCAGATAACTAACTCGTCATCAAGCTATTTGAATTTTTTGAATGTTATTATTATTTTTTTAAGGAGCAGATCAGCTATAATATTGCAGATTGTGGCTTCTATCAGTGTAATTGTCTGCATCATTTCCAATCCCCCATATATTTTTGTTCTATCTTTATTATTTGCCCCTAACCCTACCACCCCTCTGCTAATTGGAGTAATTAACAACAATACTTAAGCTTCTACTTCCAGTTTATACATACTATATACATTTTACGGATACAGTATATTTTGCATTCATTATATTTTGTTTGTTTTTAGTCCCAGCCTTCAGCTACCCTCAACCACTCCCATCTATCTCTGAAGACCATCCAGTTTTGATTTCTAGCTGCCATATATTTTTCCACTGTTCTGAGATGTTTCACAAAAGTTCTGAACCTTTCTATTCTAATCATTTCTACAGATTGTATGTTAAAGATGAGAGAGAGAGAGAGAGAGAGAGAGAGAGAGAGAGAGAGAGAGAGAGAGAGAGAGAGAGAGAGAGAGAGAGAGAGAGAGAGAGAGAGAGAGAGAGAGAGAGAGAGAGAGAGAGAGAGAGAGAGAGAGAGAGAGAGAGAGAGAGAGAGAGAGAGAGAGAGAGAGAGAGAGAGAGAGAGAGAGAGAGAGAGAAAAAAAAATAGAGGCAGAGAATCCCAGTGGAGAGAGGGGAACCGGCCAGGCAGAGACAGCAAGGGCGGTTCGTTTCTCCAGTGCCTTTCCATTCAGCTTTACACTCCTGGGCCAGACTACACTCAATCATAGGATCTAGATGAGTCTTCAATTAAGACTTAAAGGTTGATATCGAGTCTCCGTCTCTCACATGGGTAGGCAGACCATTCCATAAAAATGGAGCTCTATATGAGAAAGCCCTGCATCCAGCTATTTGTTTAGGAATTCAAGGGACAGTAAGGAGGCCTGCGTCTTGTGACCGTACCGTACATGTAGGTATGTACAGCAGGACCAAATCGGAAAGATAGGTAGGATCAAGCCCAAGTAATGTTTTGTAGGTTAGCAGTAAAACCTTGAAATCAGCCCTTGCCTTGACAGGAAGCCAATGTAGGGAGGCTAGCACTGGAGTAATATGATCAAATTATTTAGTTCTAGTCAAGATTCTAGCAGCCGTGTTTAGCACTAACTGAAGTTTATTTAGTGCTTTAGCCGGGTGGCCGGAAAGTAGAGCTTTGCAGTAGTCTAACCTAGAAGTGACAAAAGCATGGATTCATTTTTCTGCATAATTTTTGGACAGAAAGTTCCTGATTTTTGCAATTTTACGTAGATGGAAAAAAGCTGTCCTTGAAACAGTGTTGATATGTTCGTCAAAAGAGAGATCGGGGTCCAGAGTAACGCCAAGGTCCTTCACAGTTTCATTTGAGACGACTGTACAACCATCAAGATTAATTGTCAGATTCAACAGAAGATCTCTTTGTTTCTTGGGACCTAGAACAAGCATCTCTGTTTTTTCCGAGTTTAAAAATAGAACATTTGCAGCCATCCACTTCCTTATGTTGAAACACAGGCTTCCAGCGAGGGCAATTTTGGGGCTTCACTATGTTTCATCGAAATGCACAGCTGTGTGTCATCCGCATAGCAGTGAAAATTAACATTATGTTTCCGAATGACATCACCAAGAGGTAAAATATACAGTGAAAACTAAAGTGGTCCTAAAACGGAACCTTGAGGAACACCGAAATTTACAGTTGATTTGTCAGAGGACAAACCATCCACAGAGACAAACTGATATCTTTCCGACAGATAAGATCTGAACCAGGCCAGAACTTGTCCGTGTAGACCAATTTGGGTTTCCAATCTCTCCAAAAGAATGTGGTGATCGATGGTATCAAAAGCAGCACTAAGGTCTAGGAGCACGAGGACAGATGCAGAGCCTCGGTCGAACGCCATTAAAATGTAATTTACCACCTTCACAAGTGCAGTCTCAGTGCTATGAATGGGTCTAAAACCAGACTGATGCATTTCGTATACATTGTTTGTTTTCAGGAAGGCAGTGAGTTGCTGCGCAGCAGGTTTTTCAACATTTTTTGAGAGGAATGGAAGATTCGATATAGGCCGATAGTTCTTTATATTTTCTGGGTCAAGGTTTGGCTTTTTCAAGAGAGGCTTTATTGCTGCCACTTTTAGTGAGTTTGGTACACATCCGGTGGATAGAGAGCCGTTTACTATGTTCAACATAGGAGGGCCAAGCACAGGAAGCAGCTCTTTCAGTAGTTTAGTCGGAATAGGGTCCAGTACGCAGCTTGAAGGTTTAGAGTCCATGATTATTTTGTGTCAAGATATATAGTACTAAAACACTTGAGTGTCTCCCTTGATTCTAGGTCCATGCAGAGTTGTGCAGACTCAGGACAACTGAGCTTTGGAGGAATACGCAGATTTAAAGAGGAGTCCGTAATTTGCTTTCTAATGATCATGATCTTTTCCTCAAAGAAGTTCATGAATTTATCACTGCTGAAGTGAAAGCCATCCTCTCTTGGGGAATGCTCCTTTTTAGTTAGCTTTGCGACAGTATCAAAAAGGAATTTCGGATTGTTCTTATTTTCCTCAATTAAGTTGGAAAAATAGGATGATCGAGCAGCAGTGAGGGCTCTTTGATACTGCACGGTACTGTCTTTCCAAGCTAGTCGGAAGACTTCCAGTTTGATGTGGCGCCTTTTACGTTCCAATTTTCTGGAAGCTTGCTTCAGAGCTCGGGTATTTCTTATGACAAATGTTTTTTGTTTTTAGGGGTGCGACTGCCTCTAGGGTATTGTGCAAGGTTAAATTGAGTTCCTCAGTTAGGTTAACTGAGTTAACTGATTTTTGTACTTTGACGCCCTTGGGTAGGCGGAGGGAGTCTGGAAGGGCATCTAGGAATCTTTGGGTTGTCCGACAATTTATAGCAATGACTTTTGATGATCCTTGGTTTGGGTCTGAGCAGATTATTTGTTGCGATTGCAAACATAATACAATGGGGGTCCGATAGTCCAGGATTATGAGGAAAAACATTAAGATCCACAACATTTATTCCAAGGGACAAAACTAGGTCCAGAGTATGGCTGTGGCAGTGAGTAGGTCCGGAGACATGTTGGACAAAACCCACTGAGTCGATGATGGCTCCGAAAGCCTTTTGGAGTGTGTCAGAGTCGTGTGTATAGGTGGCAGGGAAGTCAGACGCAGGAGAGTAAAACGAGTGTAATGGAGTCTTTTTAATATATGTCCACTAAACATGCTCCAAACACTAAATGTACATACATAATAAACATGGGTACGAGGACCCGTCGCGCACCTATACAAACATAAACACTGACATAAAACAATCTTTGACAAAGACATGAGGGGAAACAGAGGGTTAAATACACAACATGTAATGAATGGGATTGAAACCAGGTGTGTAGGAAGACAAGACAAAATCAATGAAAAATGGATCAATGATGGCTAGAAGACCGGTGACGTCGACCGCCGAGCAACGCCCGAACAAGCAGAGGCAACGACTTCGGCAGAAGTCGTGACAGAGTGGGTCTGTGGACTTGTACATGTGAAAATTAAAGTCACCAAAAATTTGAATATTATCTGCCATGACTACAAGGTCCGATAGGAATTCAGTGAACTCCGTGAGGAACGCTGTATATGGCCCAGGAGGCCTGTAAACAGTAGCTATAAAAAGTGATTGAGTAGTTTGCATAGATTTCATGAATAGAAGCTCAAAAGACGAAAACTGTTTATTTTTTTGGTAAATTGAAATTTGCTATCATAAATGTTAGCTACACCTCCGCCTTTGCGGGATGCGCGGGGATATGGTCACTAGTGTAACCAGGACGTGAGGCCTCATTTAACACAGTAAATTAATCCGGCTTAAACCATGTTTCAGTCAGACCAATCAAATCAAGATTATGATCAGTGATTAGTTCATTAACCATAACTGCCTTGGAAGTGAGGGATCTAACATTAAGTAGCCCTGTTTTGAGATGTGAGGTATCACAATCTCTTTCAATAATGACAGGAATGGAGGAGGTCTTTATTCCAGTAAGATTGCTAAGGCGAGCACCGCCTTGTTTAGTTTTGCCCAACCTAAGTCGAGGCACAGACACAGTCTCAATGGGAATAGCTGAGCTGACTACACTGACTGTGATGATGGCAGACTCCACTAAGCTGGCAGGCTGGCTAACAGGGGGAGTTAAAGCCCTGTCTATGTTTGTAGGTAAGATGAGAGCACCCCTCCAGCTAGGATGGAGTCCGTCACTCCTCAATAGGCCAGGCTTGGTCCTGTTTGTGGGTGAGTCCCAGAAAGAGGGCCAATTATCTACAAATTCTATCTTTTGGGAGGGGCAGAAAACAGTTTTCAACCAGCGATTGCGTTGTGAGAGACTGTGTAGAGCTCATCACTCCCCCTAACAGGGAGGGGGCCAGAGACAATTACTCGATGCAGACACATCTTTCTAGCTGATTTACACACTGAAGCTATGTTGCGCTTGGTGACCTCTGACTGTTTCATCCTAACATTGTTGGTGCCGACGTGGATAACAACATCCCTATACTCTCTACACTCGCCAGTTTTAGCTTTAGCCAGCACCATCTTCAGATTAGCCTTAACGTCGGTAGCCCTGCCCCCTGGTAAACAGTGTATGATCGCTGGATGATTCGTTTTTTAAGTCTAATACTGCGGGTAATTGAATCGCCAATGACTTGGGTTTTCAATTTGTCAGAGCTAATGGTGGGAGGCTTTGGTGTCTCAGACCCCGTAATGGGAGGAGTAGAGACCAGAGAAGGCTCGGCCTCTGACTCCGACTCGCTGCTTAATGGGGAAAACCGGTTGAAAGTTTCTGTCGGCTGAATGAGCGACACCAGTTGAGCATTCCTACAGCATTTCCCTCCAGAAGCCATGAGAAAGTTGTCTGGCTGCGGGGAGTGTGCAGTGATTTATACTACTATCTGTACTTACTGGTGATACAGACGCTGTTTCATCCTTTCCTACACTGAAATTACCCTTGCCTAACGATTGCGTCTGAAGCTGAGCTTGCAGCACAGCTATCCTCACCGTAAGGCGATCATTCTCCTGTATATTATGAGTACAGTGACTGCAATTAGAAGGCATCATGTTAATGTTACTACTTAGCTTCGGCTGGTGGAGGTCCTGACAAACCACGTCCAGGTAAAGCGTCCTGAGTGAAAAAGTTGAATGAAAAAAAGTAGAGCGAGGGAAAAACTAAAAATATAAACATAATTAAAAAGTAAAAAACATCAAGTTGTCATGTAGCAAAGTAAGGTTAGCAACAAAACGCACAACAGCGCCTAAACAAGTCTGCAAGTTGTGACCGGAAGCTGTGACACAGGCCACTCAGCAAGGAATACCGGTATATCATAAAATACGGTATACCGCCCAGGCCTTTGATGAGCCAGGTGTGTCTCGGGGTGATTACAGCCATCTATTGTATTTCATGAACTTGTCTAGACAATAGTGACCCATCCAATATATGTGGCTGGGGTGTGGTTATAGCATTTATTTCACATGACCCATCAATTTAGACGTGTGCCTGAGTAAGCATCATCTAATAATGATCAAATAGTTGTATCTGTACACTTTCTATTTTTAGTATTGCTACTATGCAAATATGCAAGTAACTACACTGCTCAAAAATATTAAGGGAACACTAAAATAACACATCCTAGATCTGAATGAATGAAATATTCTTATTAAATACTTTTTTCTTTACATAGTTGAATGTGCTGACAACAAAATCACACAAAAATTATCAATGGAAATCAAATTTATCAACCCATGGAGGTCTGGATTTGGAGTCACACTCAAAATTAAAGTGGAAAACCACACTACAGGCTGATCCAACTTTGATGTAATGTCCTTAAAACAAGTCGAAATGAGGCTCTGTAGTGTGTGTGGCCTCCACGTGCCTGTATGACCTCCCTACAACGCCTGGGCATGCTCCTGATGAGGTGGCGGATGGTCTCCTGAGGGATCTCCTCCCAGACCTGGACTAAAGCATCCGCCAACTCCTGGACACTCTGTATGTGGCGTTGGTGGATGGAGCGAGACATGATGTCCCAGATGTGCTCAATTGGATTCAGGTCTGGGGAACGGGCGGGCCAGTCCATAGCATCAATGCCTTCCTCTTGCAGGAACTGCTGACACACTCCAGCCACATGAGGTCTAGCATTGTCTTGCATTAGGAGGAACCCAGGGCCAACCGCACCATCATATGGTCTCACAAGGGGTCTGAGGATCTCATCTAGGTACCTAATGGCAGTCAGGCTACCTCTGGCGTGCACATGGAGGGCTGTGCGGCCCCCCAAAGAAATGCCACCCCACACCATGACTGACCCACCGCCAAACCGCTCATGCTGGAGGATGTTGCAGGCAGCAGAACGTTCTCCACGGCGTCTCCAGACTCTGTCACGTCTGTCACATGTGCTCAGTGTGAACCTGCTTTCATCTGTGAAGAGTTTGCCAATCTTGGTGTTCTCTGGCAAATGCCAAACGTCCTGCACGGTGTTGGGTTGTAAGCACAACCCCCACCTGTGGACGTCGGGTCCCCATACCACCCTCATGGAGTCTGTTTCTGACCGTTTGAGCAGACACATGCACATTTGTGGCCTGCTGGAGGTCATTTTGCAGGGCTCTGGCAGTGCTCCTCATTGCACAAAGGCGGAGGTAGCGGTCCTGCTGCTGGGTTGTTGCCCTCCTACGGCCTCCTCCACGTCTCCTGATGTACTGGCCTGTCTCCTGGTAGCGCCTCCATGCTCTGGACACTACGTTGACAGACACAGCAAACCTTCTTGCCACTACTCGCATTGATGTGCCATCCTGGATGAGCTGCACTACCTGAGCCACTTGTGTGGGTTGTAGACTCCGTCTCATGCTACCACTAGAGTGAAAGCACCGCCAGCATTCAAAAGTGACCAAAACATCAGCCAGGAAGCATAGGAACTGAGAAGTGGTCTGTGGTCACCACCTGCAGAACCACTCCTTTATTGGGGGTGTATTGCTAATTGCCTATAATTTCCACCTGTTGTCTATTCCATTTGCACAACAGCATGTGAAATTTATCGTCAATCAGTGTTGCTTCCCAAGTGGACAGTTTGATTTCACAGAAGTGTGATTGACTTGGAGTTACATTGTGTTGTTTAAGTGTTCCCTTTATTTTTTTGAGCAGTGTATTTCACTGTATCATTTACACCTTCTGTATCCTGTGCATGTGACACACATAATTTTATTTTATATAGTGTCTTTACCAGAGATGCCCCTTGTTCAGGGGCAGAATGACAGATTTTTACCTTGTCTGCTCAGGGATTCAATCTTGCAACCTTTTGGTTACAAGTCCAACGCGCTAACCACTAGGCTACCTGCCGCCCCAGTGATTGCTGTTTAGCACATGGCCTCACGTGAATCCTTAAAGAAATGGGTGGGGCTTAAGAAGAAATATCAGGCTGCAAAGAGAAGTACAAGATTGAACACTCAACTTTCAAGCTTTTTCCTCCTTAGTTACCACTATCAACGGTTCCCTTTACTGTGGGAGTTGTGATCGAATCAAAGTAATAGTACCCACTTTCAGTACAATATATGAAAAAAATGAACTATGCAATATTTAGTATTTAAACTAACTATGCATGAGATTTTGTTGCAGGCAGAACGCATCAGAGTAGGATTAGGTCTATACAGTGCCTTCGGAAAGTATTCAGACCCTTTGACTTTTTAAACATTTTGTTACGTTACATCCTTATTCTAAAATGGATTAAATAGTTTTTTCCCCTCATCAATCGACACACGATACCCCATAATGACAAAGCAAAAACAGTATTTTAGAAATGTTTGCTAATTTGTAAAGTAAAAAAAACATGAAATATTACATTTACATAAGTATTCAGACCCTTTACTCAGTACTTTGTTGAAGCACATTTGGCACTATTACAGCATTGAGTCTTCTTGGGTATGACGCTACAAGCTTGGCACACCTGTATTTGGGGAATTTCTCCCATTCATCTCTGCAGATCCTCTCAAGCTCTGTCATTTTAGATGGGGTGCCTTGCTGCCCAGCTATTTTCAGGTCTCTCCAGAGATGTTTGATCGAGTTCATGTCCGGGCTCCACAGAGGAACTCTGGAGCTCTATCAAAGTGACCATCAGGTTCTTGGTCACCTCCCTGAACAGGGTCTTCTCCCCTGATTGCTCAGTTTGGCCGGGTGGCCAGCTCTAGGAAGAGTCTTGGTGGTTCCAAACTTCTTCCACTTAAGAATGATGTGTTCTTTGGGACCTTCAATGCTGCAGAAATACTTTGGTACCCTTCCCCAGATCTGTGTCTTGACACAATCCTGTTTTGTGACTCTATGGACAATTCCTTCGACCTCATGACTTGTTTTTTTTTTTTTGAGACAGGGTTGAATACGCTAAGTAGCCAATAGGCAGAAGTTAGCATAATTTGTCTGATTCTCTGTGATAATGGTATGGAATAATAATACATTTTATTTTGTAAAGGGGTTTCTTGCATCAAACGACACAACATTTTCAATCACCTCCTTGTCTGAAGAACAAGTGGAAACAGGTTTTTTCAAAAGTCTCATGGAATGTAGGCCTAAATTGAACACCACACATTAGCTGCTACTGTAGGCTGAATGGTACAACAGCTATTTGTAAAAAATGTACGGGATCCATTTCTCTGTTGTTTTTGATAGTAAGCCACTCTAGTAACTTAAAGTGGGTACAGCCTCAGAGTTCACATTAAACACACACTGGAAGTTGCACAGAATTTTCACAACGTTCAAATTTGCGCTCAGCAGATCTGAAAATTAGTCAGGGCCGAATTTCTTCTGAGGAAACATTGGTGTGAACGATGCTGAATAGGTGTAGACAAAGAAGAGCTCTCCAGTAGGTGTACCAAAACATTCAAGGGCCCACCTTTCTTCACAGTCGTATAGACTACACAAATAAATGAATACATTATTTGGACATACTCATTCTAGGAAATGGGTATTGAAATTGAGAACACAAAAAAGGGAAGGAGAAGAGACCTGTAATTTTCCACCAATAACTCATTTTCACTCCTCCCAGGGGTGGAGCAACACTCATATGTGCTATACATACTACTAGAGCAGACCTGAGGGAAATTAACAAAACTGACTGAGTGGAGTGCATGGGATGGGGTGTTGGTCCACTCTGCAGACTAGTTAGTTTTTCATTGCTGAGGCCATCTTATCTAGTAGCTCCTTTGAAAGCCAACACTGTCTAGTAAAACCCAAAGCCTATTCTATCTTTGAGGGGAATTGCTCCTTCTGTGACGGTAAGACTTGGCTTTTAACCTAGTTTTATTTTACTTGTTGCATCAACTTAACTATTTAACCCTCTGGCATGTTTGATTATTCTGTGTGTTACATTGGAATGGGAGCTACACACTGAGTGTTCTCAACAATGAAGAACACCTGCCCTTTAGTGACCAGGTGAATCCAGGTGAAATCTATGATCCCTTATTGATGTCACTTGTTAGATTCACTTCAATCAGTGTAGATGAAGGGGAGGAGACAGGTTAAAGAAGGATTCTTAAGTATTGAGACTTGGACTGTGTATGAGTGCCATTCAGGGGGTGAATGGGCCAGACAGGATTTAAGTACCTTTGAACGGGGTATGATAGTAGGTGCCAGGCTCACCGGTTTGTGTCAAGAACTGTAACGCTACTGTTTTTTTCATGCTCAACAGTTTCCCGTGTGTACCAAGAATGGTCCACTACCCAAAGGACATCCAGCCAACTTGACACAACTGTGGGAAGCATTGGAGTCAACATGGACCAGCATCCGTGGGGAACGCTTTCATCACCTTGTAGAGTATGGACTCTGATGAATTGAGGCTGTTCTGAGGGCCAAAGGGGGTGCAACTCAATATTAGGAAGGTGTTTGTTCCTAATGTCTTGTACACTCAGTGTACATCATTAATCCTAACACACTATGGGATGTCAGGTCAACCGACTCCCAACACATTGATGCTGAAGATGATAAAGAGAGAGTTTCCCCAAGTTACAGAATGACACATCGATTTTGTTACCGTCTAAGCAGTCCCTGGCACGGGTCCCACATGCTAACTTTTAAGCAAAAGTTTATCAAAAGCTAACTGTTGGGGCTCTCGAGTGGCGCAGCAGTCTAAGGCACTACATCTCCGTGCTAGAGGCGTCACTACAGACACCCACTAAAGACACCCTAATCCAGGCTGTATCACAACCGGCTGTGATTGGGAGTCCCATAGGGCGGCGCACAATTGGCCCAGCGTCGTCCGGGTTTGGCCGGTGTAGGCCGTCATTGTAAATAAGAATGTGTTCTTAACTGACTTGCCTAGTTAAATAAAGGTTCAATAAAAGTATATAAAAAAAAAAAAACATGAATTTGTGGTACAAATCCCATTCAAGTCATGGGACCGATATTAGCATTTTTTGCGCATCATGTCCAAATCATCCGAAAGTATCAAAAATGTATTGAGAAACTCAACAGTCTCCTACAGATGTTTTGAAAATGATGAGCATGGATTGCTGTTATACCTTATCCACAGACTGCTTCTAGGGTCAGGAAACCAATATGTCAAAAGATATAGATCGTCCTAAATATGTTAAAAGGGCATTGTGTCATTGTACTTTCCCCCCCTTAGAATAAATAGGCACAATAGTTTTGTAATGCCCATAATTGACTCCTGGAAGGAAGCCTTTTTTTAAATGGTGTAATCATACCTAGTTACGTTGTATTATCATGTACAGTGCCTTCAGAAAGTATTTACTACTGCTGTGGCGGTCATGACATTTTGTCAGCTGGTTGTTGTCATGCAAAAGCCTGCCGGTCTCATGGAAATTGACCTTTAATTAACATAAACACGTTTAGCAATTCCAGGGCTCCATGCTTACAAGCCACTGATGCACACCTTTGGAGCATCTATATTTAAAAAAAAAAAAGTTATATACTGTACACCATCACAATAAATCCATGATTTATTTTAGGGAGGTTTAAAGAAACATGATATGAAGAAAAGTTATTTCAGAAGGACAGAATATGAGTTGTCCTACTGTATGTTTTCTGGCTATGTGCCATGCCATAATCTGTAGGCTTGTAAATGTAGGAGATAAGATAAGTCCCATGCCTTTATTTGATTTTCTAGTAAGAAGAATAGAATTGAACTTAACTGAATAAAATAGAAAGGATATTTTTCCCATTCTGTAGCGAGTGCACATATGAAGTGCATGAAAGTTGAGCGTTAAAGTGATAATTTGAAACAGGTCCTATATGCTAGATTTACAGTGCCTTGCGAAAGTATTCGGCCCCCTTGAACTTTGCGAACTTTTGCCACATTTCAGGCTTCAAACATAAAGATATAAAACTGTATTTTTTTGTGAAGAATCAACAACAAGTGGGACACAATCATGAAGTGGAACGACATTTATTGGATATTTCAAACTTTTTTAACAAATCAAAAACTGAAAAATTGGGCGTGCAAAATTATTCAGCCCCTTTACTTTCAGTGCAGCAAACTCTCTCCAGAAGTTCAGTGAGGATCTCTGAATGATCCAATGTTGACCTAAATGACTAATGATGATAAATACAATCCACCTGTGTGTAATCAAGTCTCCGTATCAATGCACCTGCACTGTGATAGTCTCAGAGGTCCGTTAAAAGCGCAGAGAGCATCATGAAGAACAAGGAACACACCAGGCAGGTCCGAGATACTGTTGTGAAGAAGTTTAAAGCCGGATTTGGATACAAAAAGATTTCCCAAGCTTTAAACATCCCAAGGAGCACTGTGCAAGCGATAATATTGAAATGGAAGGAGTATCAGACCACTGCAAATCTACCAAGACCTGCCGTCCCTCTAAACTTTCAGCTCATACAAGGAGAAGACTGATCCGAGATGCAGCCAAGAGGCCCATGATCACTCTGGATGAACTGCAGAGATCTACAGCTGAGGTGGGAGACTCTGTCCATAGGACAACAATCAGTCGTATATTGCACAAATCTGGCCTTTGGAAGAGTGGCAAGAAGAAAGCCATTTCTTAAAGATATCCATAAAAAGTGTCGTTTAAAGTTTGCCACAAGCCACCTGGGAGACACACCAAACATGTGGAAGAAGGTGCTCTGGTCAGATGAAACCAAAATTGAACTTTTTGGCAACAATGCAAAACGTAATGTTTGGCGTAAAAGCAACACAGCTCATCACTCTGAACACACCATCCCCACTGTCAAACATGGTGGTGGCAGCATCATGGTTTGGGCCTGCTTTTCTTCAGCAGGGACAGGGAAGATGGTTAAAATTGATGGGAAGATGGATGGAGCCAAATACAGGACCATTCTGGAAGAAAACCGGATGGAGTCTGCAAAAGACCTGAGACTGGGACGGAGATTTGTCTTCCAACAAGACAATGATCCAAAACATAAAGCAAAATCTACAATGGAATGGTTCAAAAATAAACATATCCAGGTGTTAGAATGGCCAAGTCAAAGTCCAGACCTGAATCCAATCGAGAATCTGTGGAAAGAACTGAAAACTGATGTTCACAAATGCTCTCCATCCAACCTCACTGAGCTCGAGCTGTTTTGCAAGGAGGAATGGGAAAAAAATTCAGTCTCTCGATGTGCAAAACTGATAGAGACATACCCCAAGCGACTTACAGCTGTAATCGCAGCAAAAGGTGTCGCTACAAAGTATTAACTTAAGGGGGCTGAATAATTTTGCACGCCCAATTTTTCAGTTTTTGATTTGTTAAAACAGTTTGAAATATCCAATAAATGTCGTTCCACTTCATGATTGTGTCCCACTTGTTGTTGATTCTTCACAAAAAAATACAGTTTTATATCTTTATGTTTGAATCCTGAAATGTGGCAAAAGGTCGCAAAGTTCAAGGGGGCCGAATACTTTCGCAAGGCACTGTAGAGTTTTCTGTCAATTTTAGTTGTGAATGATACAAACCTTAGAAGTGAAATCATACATGGACAGCACGATAGGCTATTGATTTGAAAAATTATTTCAAAAAAACTCTGTTCCTTGCCTCAGGCTGCACACGCTGTTTGCTCATCAAGTGATCATATTTTCACCTATAAGACTATTCTCAATGTAATCCAAAACGCAATCCAAAGCATCTCTCACTCACATGGCTCTCCGTTACCTGATTGGGTCGTTCGTTATCCAATTCCGAGGTGCAATTTGAAGATATTGGAAGAACTGTTGAAATGTACTTTTCGTCAGCCAATAAGATGAGTAGACCTAACAAACAGCAAAACCACTAGCCTATGTCAATCTACTATCCCCCATAGTACAAAGTCCACCTATTCTGTGCGAGAAATAAATATTCCAAACATAGTCTGGGACTGTTGCGGGATACGATAGATCACAAATGAATACAACCACACGCAACAGAACAGAACATTTAGCTTAAAATGTTGATGAACTATTAAGTTATTTCTTCACATTATAAACGCATCAATGCGCACATGGTAGTAGTCTATAAGCGCAAATGTTCCATTAGCGGAAAACACCATTATCAAAAGAGACAGCAAATGCAATTATGCATGTCATGCTTTTACTATAAAGGTTCATTTTTATTGTCAACATTATCTACCCCAAACTTGAAACTCACACACTCTTTATGTATGACAGTTAGGCTTTACACCCATTGTAATTAATGTGCTTTAGTTGTGACACAAACCTTATCAAACATATAGGCCTATGGGATAGGCTACATGGACTACAGGAAAAGGAGGACCGAGCACGCCCCCATTCTCATCGACTGGGCTGTAGTGGAGCAGGTTGAGAGCTTCAAGTCCCTTGGCTTCCACATCACCAACATGGTCCATGTACACCAAGACAGTCGTGAAGAGGGCACAAAAAAACCTATTCCCCCTCAGTAGACTGAAAAGATTTGGCATCGATCCTCAGATCCTCAAAAGGTCCAAGAGGCTTCTAAACAGCTTCTACCCCTAAGCCATAAGACTCCTGAACAGCTAATCAAATGGCTGCCCCCCTTCTACGCTGCTGCTACTCTCCGTTATTATCTATGCATAGTCACTTGAATAACTCTACCTACATGTACATATAACCTCAAATAACTTGACACCGGTGCCCCCCGCACACTGACTGTACCGGTATCCCCAGTATATAGCCCCACTATTGTTATTTACTGCTTCTCTTTAATTATTAGTTATTCTTCTCTCCTACTTTTTATATATATTTTTTACAACTTTTTTGTATATTTAATTTTTGGGGGTATTTTCTTAACTGCATTGTCGGTTAAGGGCTCGTAAGTAAACATTTCACTGTAAGGTCTACATGTAACGATGTACACTGAGAGTCAGTGAACAGCGCACCGACATGACACAAACAGAAACAACGGTGACTGGGGAAGAAACTAAAGGGAGTGACATATAAAGGGCAGGTAATGAAGGAGGTGATGGAGTCCAGTTGAGTGTCATTATGAGCATAACGCTGGTGACAGGTGTGCGCCATAACGAGCAGCCTGGTGACCTAGAGGCCGGAGAGGGAGCACATGTGACAATACCCCCTCCCAGATGCGCGGATGCCGACCAAGATGACGACCCCGGGGATCAGGAGCGGACCGGCTGCTAAGGCGCAGAAACCTGACGAACCGGCTGAAGTGTGAGAGCCTGATGAGCTGGCTGAGACCTCCCCGGTTGCCTCGGTCGAGGCATGGGAACCTGTTCACCCACTAATGCATGGGAGCCTGTCGAACCCGCTGAGGCATGGGAGCTTGTCGAACCCGCTGAGGCATGGGAGCTTGTCGAACTCGCTGAGGCATGGGAGCTTGTCGAACCCGCTGAGGCATGGGAGCTTGTCGAACCCGCTGAGGCATGGGAGCTTGTCGAACTCGCTGAGGCATGGGAGCTTGTCGAAACTGCTGAGGCATGGGAGCTTGTCGAACTTGCTGAGGCATGGGAGCTTGTCAAACCCGCTGAGGCATGGGAGCCTGTCGATCCCGCTGAGGTATTGAAACCCGTCGGGCCCGTTGAGGCAGGGGAACCCGACAAACCGTCTGAGGCCTCCCAGGTAGCTCCGGTTCGGACACGCGGACCCGACATCACCTCCAACACCAACGATGTACGCTGATAGTCGGGAAGCAAGTTCAGGGAGTGAATACGTTTAATAAATAAATGAACAGCGCACCAACATGACACAGAAACAGAAACAATGACGACTGGGGAAGAAACCAAAGGGAGTGACATATAAAGGGCAGGTAATCAAGGATGTGATGAAGTCCAGGTGTGCGGCATAACGAGCAGCCTGGTGACCTAGAGGCCGGAGAGGGACACACGTGACACTACACCTGTTGTATTTGGTGCATGTGACAAATACAATTTGATTTGACATGGGGTGTGTGACTGATTCGAAAAAGTTGCTAAAAAAGGCTTTGTTTCTTATGCTGGGCATAATTCACAAGTGATCATTTATAATTCACAAGTGATAGGCTGATATTGTCACCCATCAGACTATTCTTCATTTAGTCTTGTCTTTACATATACTAAATAATATATGTGGGACATTTGTTTTGATTTAGAATGGACCATTATCATGCACCTGTATCAAAACAGGGGCAGCGGAAAAAATACACGTCATCTATGCACTTAAATAGCAAGTGGAGGATGCTTTTCCCCATGGTTCATTTTCATACCAACCAGGCAGGCTATACTCCTGTTGTAAATATAAGCAATGTGCATAATATTAGGAATGTTGAGTAATAAATATCATAGGCCTAGCCTATAGAAAGGTGATGGGATCTTCGTCTTTTTATTAGCGGTTTTCTCCCACGATTACATAGCCTATTGAAATGTTGCGCAACATGAGCTCATGGGCTCTCAGGAAGTGTTTGATTAGATTTTCAAAACACATTTGCATTGATGTCAGAGTGATTAGAGGGACAATTGAGTGTTGAGTACCAGGCAGTTAGCAAGTTTGGTAATTTAAATAGCAGCAGCATTGGAGAAGCTTGGAGAAGTCTAATTACTGTGACTAAACGGTCATGTGGAATTTGACTGCCTTCATGACTCGTGACCGCCGGTGTGGCGGTAATACGGTCACCGCAACAGCATGCTTAAACTCTAATATGCATATGGGTGTTTTGACTTCATCATCACCTTAGAAAGCATTGTCCATTTCATTGTGTTAGGCTTTGAAACAACAACCACAATGAACATGTTTTCCACTCAGTTTCAACCTTTTTTATAACTTTTTTCTTCAAATTGACCAATCACAGTGAGGTGAGTTTTAAAAGTATGATAGGCCTACTGTTTTTATGATAAGTGTTTGATGTGATTTTCTATTGTATTTGCCTTAATGTCAGAGTGGTTAGAGGGACAATAGAGCCCTGAGTACCAGGCCATTAGCACCTGTTGATTGTTAGCAAGTTGGGTACAACCAACTCATGTCCAGTGTTTTAAGAGGAGATTACTGTGACTCCATATTGCTGTGACTCCACATTTTCTCCATATTTAGTTTTGTTACAGCCTGAATTTAAAATGTATTAACAATTTTCTTTGTCAAAATTTTTGGAAATTAATACAAAATTGAAAGTGGAAATGTTTTGAGTCAATAAGTATTCAACCACTTTGTTACGGCAAGCCTCAATAGGTTCAGGAGAAAAATGTGCTTCACAAATTGCATAATAAGTTATGAATTAGGCCGTGGATGGTGTATATATACACACAGTCACTAAAAAGATACAGGCATCCTTCCTGACTCAGTTGCCAGAGAGGAGGAAACTGCTCATGTATTTCACCTTGAGGCCAGTGGTGATTTTAAAACAATTACAGAATTTAATGGTTGTGATATGAGAACTGAAGATGGATCAACAACATTGTAGTTCTTCCACAATACTAACCTTAATGACAGAATAAAAAGAAGGAAGCCTGTACAGAATAAAACATATTACAAAACATGCATCCTGTTTGCAACAAGGCACTTAAGTATACAAAGCGTTATGTTTGGGGCAAATCCAACACATGACTGAGTACCACTTTTCATATTTTCAAGCATGATGGTTGCTGCATCATGTTATGGGTATGCTTGTCATTGGCAAGGACTAGCGAGTTGTTTAGGATAAAAATCAATGGAATAACTCAAATCCTGCTTTCCAACAGACACACATTCACCTTTGAGCAGGACAATAGCCTAAATCAAAAGGCCAAATCTACACTGGAGTTGCTTGCCAAGACAATATTGAATGTTCATGAGTGGCCAAGTTACAATTTTGACTTAAATCGACTTGAAAATCTATTGTCAGACTTCAAAATGGCTGTGTAGCAATGATAAACAATCAACTTGACAGAGCTTGAAGAATTTAAAAAAGATTATAATTTTTTTAAATAAATAATTAAAAAAATATTTTAAATAGGATTTTATGAAGAATAATATTGTACAATCCAGGTGTTGGAAGCTCTTAGAGACTTACCCCAAAAGACTCAGCTGTAATTGCCACCAAAGGTGCTTCTACAAGGTATTGACTTATCAATTAAATTATGTAATATGTTTTCACCATGTCATTATGGGGTATTGTGTGTAGAGAAAATATATTTAATCGATTTTGAATTCAGGTTGTAACACAACGAAATGTGGAATAAATCAAAGTGTATGAATACTTTCTGAAGGCACTTGTATGTATGATATTAATTATTGTTGTGTAATTCAATTTAAATATGGTGAATTTTAGCTTTAGTGAATGTTAATGAATTTTCCCATGGAATTAATTAGCTTATAGGATAAAAACAGCATCTTCCCCTGATACAGAGAGTAATTGATTTCTATGTGCTCCAAATGTAAAGTATTTGACTTGAACAATTTTACCATTGTCACATAATTGAATAAAAGAGAACAATGCAGACATCAAATTTCAATTCAATTTATACTGGGAAGTAATTAAACACTGTTAGCTTCCCATGTTCTTGGGTTCATTTCGATTACTGCTCTCTGCACTTGTTGTGCAATGTGCAGTCAATGACAAGTCTGAGCTTTTTCTCTAACAGTCGACTAATCTGTTTATACACTAGCACATTGTTTCAGCGATTAGTTTTCAGGAAAATTTCCATCTAGTTTCTCTCCAATCTGTGGCATATATCAGCATCCTCACCACTGGTGCCTTTGGTCAGCTAAAGACAAGTGTCTTCAACCATTAGAAAGGGAGGGAGTTTTTTCCCAGTGATGAAATTTATGTTTGAAATTGGGAAAGGAACTAAAAGTGTTGCCTCCACCCCCCTCCTTGTCACATGTCCCTTTCACAGGAAAGAAAAGTTCCTGGGTTAGTGGAGAATTAATACAAAGGAGAGACGCCACTTCAGCTACGGTCGGAGACAAGGGAATCGAGAGAGCAACGGGGCGACTTCGCACGCGAGCCGCTGTTACTGAAACATACCAGTGTCCAGAAGAAGACGAGCAGCAGCACGGACATAGACTACATCCTCACGGAAGAGAAAGAGGTCCCTCTGCTTGAAAGCGCTCCTGACTGAAGCATGGCGGAAAAGCAGTTTCCGGGGATTCTGGTGAGTTTAAGTTTATGTTTATTGTATTTATATTTAGTCTTTCCCCCTCCCTCCCATATTCATCTCCTCACACACCCCATCATAGACTGAGGGGAGTAGGTCGCCACACAAGTGTCTGGTGGGAAGACAAGAGGAGTTTTGTTTAGGACTGGTAAAATCACTTGTGGAGGTTTCTCTTCTTTAAGTGTGGCAAATCACACTTGAGCTACAGTATTGTTTAGTCAATGATGAGGAATAGCAGTGTGCAGCTGTTGCCCAGCAATTGAACATTAGTTGACCTTATGCTGCTGATCATGTATCCCTTTGTTACTTGGTCACTGGTCTAGCCCTATAGACCAAGGATCAGCTAACTGGATGACAACTGGAAAGACCTATAGTCTACCTAACAAAATGTAGGCTAATGAAATAAAAACATGTCTACTGTTTTTGTTGCTTTGTTAATTATTTTAAAAAAAATGTAATGTAGTTAGAATTCTAGCTAGTTGTAGAAACTTTAGCAAAATGATTTAATGTGGAGTTCTCATGAGATGTTATCAGTTATCAAGGTCAGTAGTGAAGTAAAGTTTGTGTTATTTCCCAAGTTTTCTGTTAATTTCTCTCTGTAGCCCTATTGCCACTTCAAATTTGTAGTCCCCAATTTTTGGGGGTACTTAATTTTCCCTGAAATATAGTTATTCTAATGTAATGCTTTTGGGTTATAGTGCCACATTTATAATGTTTGTGGGAGATAATCCAATGTTTACTTTGAAGACTATAAATTACATCCAATTAAAATATATAATTATTTTAGTAAAGGAAAAATAAATAATGTTTCATACCAAAAATAAAATGTTTTTGCATATCAACCAAATATCTGGTTAGTGACTTGAAAGGTCCTTTAGATAATATACAGTATGTACTTGGGTTAAAGTAATTGAATAGCACATTCATTTGAATGAAATGTTTTTTTTGTGTGTGAAGAATTATCCTTTTGGTTTAGCCTATCATTTGAAGACATAGAATAGGCCTATTTATCAAGTCCACAAGCTGTTACCTGTACTTGATCAATGAGATTCTCTGAGATTCTTGCTTGAATTTAGCCAAACGTTCCTAAGTGTCCTGTCTATTGTTTTATGTATTTTGGATGTGTTTAATGTTTGTATAACTTGTATGAAATTGGTTTTGACTATCCCTAATATTTCATTCCATGCCTTTATCCCTTTCGATTTTGACTACTGAGAACACTGGGGAACACTGGGGATAGTGGCTAGCAGCAGTATTAGTACTGAAGTAACTGGACCTTGGGTGGCGTTACCCAACCGGACCCATGTGTCTGTCAAGCAGGTATACTGCAGGCTGATTGTTTGACTTGGCCGAGGTGACTTTCGCAGCAGCCACTTCTGTAATTGTCTGAACAGTGTGTCCCTGGCTGAGGGCCACAGAGAAACTCTCCACTGAACTCAAATACAGCTTACTCACTACTTTAAAACTGCCTTAACTGTAATAAATTACACCTCTTGCTAGGCTAAATTAAATGATTAATTAATTTAATTGTAGAGGTTATGATGTAATTTTCCAGAGAACTAGCGTAACTTGATAAATCTTACACAAAATACATACCTTGAAAAAATTGACTGGCTCTTGCAGGTTGTTCCAAGGTTATACAGTTGTAAGACAATTTTACATACAGTTAGCTTATAGAATAAGCAAATAAAGATTGCAAGTAGTCACATAAATTATTTGTATTGTATTTTATAAGTGAGTCCTACTAGTCCTAGTCATCAAACCACTCTGTAAATATTTTTAGGCCAAGGCCTCAATAACAACATCACATGTTCTTCACAACAACATTTTCAAATTTCACACTGCTGTTAGTAAAACAGAGAAATGGACAGAGAGAGATAGTAAAACCTCTCTTATCTGGACAGGAAAAAAGCATACGAGTAAGGTCAAACCTTGAGGTTTAAATGTGAAGTCAAAAGTAAAAAGAGCCAAAATCCCTCAACCAAAAAACCCCTCCAAAAATCACTCCCCTCTTGTGATTGGTTCCCCCCTGCTCCGGTCCCCATAGCCGAGTCTGTTGTCTTCCACTGACAGACAGTGATGCTAGTCATTCCACAGGACCGAGCCCTTCTCCCGCCATCAATAACTGCCACGGCTCCCCTACATACAGTGTATTATTATATTACATACAGTAGAATTGCCTCCATCTTTAGATTTTATGACATGATGTATTACTGATTTATTTATAATGTTTTGTTCTTGTACATAATAGAGGTCGACCAATTAGGATTTTTCACCGCCGATACCGATTATTGGAGGACCAAAAAAGCCGATACCGATTTTTTTTTGTAATAATGACAATTAGAAACAATACTGAATGAACACTTATTTTAACTTAATATAATACATCAATAAAATAAATTTAGCCTCAAATAAATAATGAAACATGTTCAATTTGGTTTAAATAATGCAAAAACAAAGTGTTGGAGAAGAAAGTAAAAGTGCAATATGTGTCATGTAAGAAAGCTAACGTTTAAGTTCCTTGCTCAGAACATGAGAACATGTGAAAGCTGGTGGTTCCTTTTAACATGAGTCTTCAATATTCCCAGGTAAGATGTTTTAGGTTGTAGTTATTATAGGAATTAAATGACTATTTCTCTCTATACCATTTGTATTTCATATACCTTTGACTATTGGGTGTTCTAATAGGCACTTTAGTATTGCCAGTGTAACAGTATAGCTTCCGTCCCTCTCCTCGCTCCTCCCTGGGCTCGAACCAGGAACACAACGACAACAGCCACCCTCGAAGCAGCGTTACCCATGCAGAGCAAGGGGAACAACCACTCCAAGTCTCAGAGCGAGTGACGTTTGAAACGCTATTAACGCTATTGACGCACAACGAAGAGCTGCTGGCAAAATGCACGAAAGTGCTGTTTAATGAATGCTTACGAGCCTGCTGCTGCCTACCACCGCTCAGTCAGATATTTGTATGCTTGTATGCTCAGTCAGATTATATGCAACGCAGGACATGCTAGATAAACTAGTAATATCATCAACCATGTGTAGTAAACTAGTGATTATGATTGATTGTTTTTTATAAGATAAGTTAAATGCTAGCTAGCAACTTACCTTGGCTTACTCCATTCGCGTAACAGGCAGTCTCCTTGTGGAGTGCAACGAGAGAGAGGCAGGTGGTTATAGCATTGGACTAGTTAACTGTAAGGTTGCAAGGTTGAATCCCCCGAGCTGACAAGGTGAAAATCTGTCGTTCTGACCCTGAACGAGGCAGTTAACCCACCGTTCCTAGGCCGCCATTGAAAATAAGAATGTGTTCTTAACTGACTTGCCTAGTTAAATAAAGATTAAATAAAGGTGTAAAAAAAAAATGCCAAATCGGTGTTCAAAAATACAGATTTCCGATGAAATCGGCCCTAATTAATCGTCCATTGTGATTAATCGGTCGACCTCTAATACATAACCTACAGTAATTGACGTTTTAGTAGTTGTATACTTATTTTCACTTACTGCTAAAATTGCTCTTTCTAGTTTTCTATCTATTTGAGAGCTTACTTGCCATGGACATGCTGCTTATTCTGCTTGGGATTGTGCATTAGAAACCCAAGTCTGACTCTTTACAACCTTTCTAAGAGAGGCCGTATCTTCTGAATTGCTCTCCTGCATCTTTTATAGCGTATGGACTCACTTTCCCTGAATTGGCAGCCGGATGAGGTTTTGGTGCACAGTTTTACGAGACAGCTAGCTGTCTTATGCATTGAGACAGGATATGTTGGGGAAGGGACACGCATCACGTGTCGTTGTGCCTCTTCTGTAATCGTCTAAGACAGTGTTTGCCCTCTCCAGTCTTCCAGTACCCCCAACAGTATACATTTTTGTTCTAGCACCAGACGAGCACACCTGATTCAACTTGTCAACTAATCATCAAGCCTTCAATTAGTTGAATCAGGTGAGTTTGTCAGGGGCTACAACAGAAATGTGTGCTGTTGGGGGTTAGGAAACACTTCTCTAAGAAAGCGAAGAGAAAGAATGCATGTGAAACAGACATTGAAAACATATTCGTGCCCGGTAATGACGGGGGTATTTCTGCTTGGCCTGTCAGAGACGAAAGACTAAAGATCAGTAGCAGAGCGACTGTTAGCTGTGGTGACTTCTTGCACCCCCTCCCCTGGGTACTAGGGTAGTGCTGCAGTGAGTTGCATTTCCTATGGGCTGCCTGCTAATGTGGGCTTCTTTGCAGGGTCCCATAGGACAGGAGCCATCCCTGTTAAGGACCATTCTGCCATGAAAAGGTTTACAGTAGGTTACCTGCAGACTAAGTGATACAGAAATGTCTGTTCCATAGGAATGAAAAAGGGGAAAAAATAAGTATATTGCGAATATTGATGTAGTTTGTCTTTTATTGTTTCTTACTTGTTAACATTCTCACCTTGGAAAACTGGCCAGACATTTCATGTAGTATTGAGGCGTAGAGGATATAAACGACTTGTATGTTGTACATAATTCCCTTGCCCTGTGAAGTTTGTGTAAAGACAACGTGTGGCAAGCTTAAGTTCGTCTGTCCGTCAAGTCTTCAGTCTGCTTAAAGCTTTTCCTTCCCTTCTTATGTAAGGAGGACCATATTGAGCCGTCAGTCATTCACTTGAATTAGCTTGAGTGTTCACATCTTTGTAACTGTGCAACTGTGTTGCCTTCAGGGGCATGGGAACAGATGTGACGGAGCAAAGGGGAAGTCAAAACATGATTTCTGTTTGTTTGAGCCTCTGACTGTACAGTGCAGTGCACCAAGAAGCCGAGCCAGGGAAAATGCAGCCACTGTGGCGAAGGTACAATGGGGGGACAAGGGCCACCAAATGCCAAACACGTCCACTGCTGCGCTTCCTTTAAAAAGTTTCCCCAACCAAAGGGCCCATTGAGTTTCGGCCTTTAGATTTCATTTGAAGAAACCACTCAGGCTGAAAATTTAGTTTTTTCCTACTTTTCTTCCTCTCTCTTCTGTTTAATGGCAGCCCCTTCCAAATAAAGGATAAACAAAGTTAAAAGAAAAAGGGAGAGACCCACTTTCGCTGGCTACTTTGTGAAATTATGGACAGCAGTTGAGCATTGTGTTCCCTCGAGGCCTCTTAAATCTTCTCATCTCTTTTATTATTATTATTTTCAACGGTCCAATTGAGGTCCTTCAAAGGCTTTTCACCCCATATTTAGGTAATTTGTTGCGCTTGAACTCAACCTGCTCTGCCCCTTGTCTAGTGAATGGGAGATATAGGCATGGGACGAAGGGGGGTCCGTCGTTCTCAGCGCTCCCTCACAGGAACACCCGCCTTCATATTATGTATCACTTTGATTCCTTCCATGTCCAAGGCCCCCCGAAAGCATCTCCAAAAGTTTGCTCTTTCTTGCTCACGTTCCATTGCACTAGATTTGCAGTGGCAATATGTGCATACACATGTAGCCTAATATATTCATTATTTCTCCAAAAAGGTATTGTTTTGAAGTAATTTACTAATATAACTAATTATTCTGTTGAGTTGTTATCATGACTTGACAAAGAAAAGTCTTCATTTTTAGCACATAGCAAAACATTGAATTTTGAAATGATTAGAATGAAGCTTTTTTGTCTCTTTTTACATTTTTCACGTTCACTAACCTACATTATGTCCCTTACACATGTATGTTACTAGAAATCTGGCATCATTTCAAATACTAGATCAAATCCTACAACCACCCTGGATCAGTTCTGTTTACCTAGCTAGATAAAGGGCCTTCATTCACCCTTGTTGTCACTAAACACAAATGTTAAATCAGTTGTTTGTTTATCTTTTATACAAGGTTATATCTGATTTCGAAGTTATGAAAGTACGTAAGAAGAATTAAGTGGGGCCTACCTACAGTGGCTAGCATGTATGCAAACAAATGTCAATTCTACTTTTGAGCCCGTGTGAATAATAAATAAAACAACTCTTGAAAAAGCACATGTACTAACCTTGTGGTAGCTATTTCAGACCAAAATTATATTTGGATACATTTTTTTCCCTATAAAGCCCTCTTAATTTCGATCACTTCTCAAAAAAGTCAGGTCGGCAACAATTTCTGCTGCTGCTCTTCTCATTTGCTCATTGGTGAATCCACGTGAGGTGAACTAAAGTCACATGTACCTCACTTTCATCCCCAGCAATGGTCCCATATGTTTGTCAAAATGTGTATGTTGTGTGCTTTATCTGGCCCGATTTGTTCCCCAGCTACTCCACTGAGCCCCATTCTCCCTGGAGGCAATCTGAGCTACACGCTATTTATAAAGAATTAACAGCTGGGGCCCTTCCAGCTAAATTACGGAGGGGAGATATTATCATGAAAACTTCATGTTAACCCAAGCGTTAGAGAGTGCTCTCCTGTGTCCCTGAAAGCTGCCAGGCTAAGCAGAACTCACTCTTCTAACTGAAAGAAATGCTTAGGACGTTGTTTTCCGACCATAGCTTAATGAATTTGTCCTTTTGTTGCCCGGACAAAGGTTGTCAGATGCGCCAAAAAAAGGGTTGTTTCTGACCTCTCTGCTTTCTGTCCTCCACGTTACCTAGTCTGTCCGGCCAGAGAGATTCCCAAGAATCAAGAATTTTTACTCACTTTTCTGTTTTTCAGTCTGAACTGTTGAGAAAATGTAGGGTTATCCTAATTTTCCTTGTACCAAGCCTTCACGCACCCCATCACTTAGGTGAAACTAATCAGAGGTGATGAGCTATTAAGTAAATTGCAATAATGGACAGAAATCTAAATGCAGGTGGATTTAATAGGACCAAACATCATTACCATGTCCACGGGAGAGCTGAATATCTCTGAGCACTGCACTGGGTACTCGCTGAATCACTGAAGAAGACTAGACCGAGAGATCCATCATACCAATCTACTGAGAGGTCTCGATGATAATGTTGGGAATGATTACTAAAAGCTTCCCTGTGACCCTGTCTACACCTGTATTAAAATGTGTTCTGTTTCAGATTCTGTACAGTGAGAGCAGATAACACTCAATAGTTATTTTGATCCCAATAGTTAGACTATTGTTACCTTTGGGCAAAAAACTAATCAGTATTGCTAAAACAGTTCAAATGAAGAGAATGGTAAGAATGATTTCTACATTTTGAGCAAGGGCAGCTCAGTGTTTCCCCTATATTCATTGCCGGCACGCCAAAAAATATGATTATGGGGAGGGGAAATAATTTTTGGGATGATAAAACGTTTTCAGTGTAAACTTAAAACGACTAAAGCCAGATATAAAATATGTAGAAAAGAAAATGGAGCTATATATTTTTAAATAAGATAATCATTGAGAACTAACAATCACTATCTAAATCTAAAATTCCCCAAATGTCATGCCATGGGGCCCCTATTGATTTTCTTATCATGTTTGAGTCATAAGCCATGGCAAAATGTGTAGAGTTGCAGGAAATTAGCTTTAAAATGGCAATTTCCTCTCATCCCCATGACAACATGTGTACAATTGCATCAAACTAGCTTTAAAACTGTAACATTTTCTCTCCGCCCCAAGCCACAATATGTAGAATTGCAGGAAAGAGGACGGTGTTTAAAATGTAGGGTCGGAGACGGCACCATTGGCCATGGCCACTACGACGCACCCCAGTTGTGTACGTTTCACTCAAAACGGAATGAGATTGCTCACAAATGGATTTTCTATGCATGTGCTTTCCTATTATTTCAAATCAATCAGCAACAAGCTTTGTGTGTCAAGCGGTGGGGTAACAGGCATGTTGGTTTACGCTTGCTTTTGCAATATTTGTGTGTGCATGTCTGCGTCAGTATCTCTAGTCTGCAAACCAACTGAGTGAGAATACGATCCGGAAACCGCACATCAATAGGGCAGTAAGTTGCGAAAGTGACATGTTTGGTCAGCAGTAGTAATTTAGCCCACACTGAAGTCCCTTGTTTGGCTTGTCAATAGAGGCAGCGTGCTTTGAATAGGAAAGAGTCCCAAAGGCGGCTCATTTCAAACCGTCCTGGGACCATTCTGTGTCACTTCAGTGATTTGTTTTGTTTGAATAAGATTGAGATGTTGTTGTGTAATAATAGGGAGATTTTCTATCTTATACCTGATATAACGATAGCCATACCCTTCCAAAAAGTATTTAAAAAAAAAAATGCTGGCAGATTCGATGAGCTAGACTAGAACTCAGATGTTCTCAGCAAATTAAATTGGCATGTGGTGAGATCTACTCTCTGATAGGAGCGTAGTAGGAAATAAAGACTGCAAATTTAGAATTGAAATGGAACACCCAGTGTTAATCCACACACTGCCCCCCCCCCCCCTTCTCACTCTCTCTCTCTCCCGCACGCTCTTCCTCTATTAGGACTGTGGCCTACCCCTGCTCTCTATAGCAACTGGGCTTTTCTCAGGCTGCCGGGCCGCCTCATTGATGGGCTGTGCACAGCCAGACGATCCTTCCTAAATTCTTGCATGCCTTAGTCGGAAGTAGTCCTGTCCCAATGGCCCCCCTTACCCTGCCCCCTTGCCACTACCATATTCAATATCATTAGTATGAGGAGTGTAGTGATGATGATGATGGTGAGTTCTCAGGGAGATCCCGGTCTCCCTGTCTCGTTTGCGGGTTAGGGTTAGCCTATGTATTCTTAGCAGCAGGGTTGTGTGTGATGGGCAGCGTATGACCCGGGTATGACTGACGCCCAGTAGGGAGGTGCCATGAAAGGTTTAGTTTAACCTGTTTACCCCAATCATCTGTGGAGTCAGAAGGTTGAACTATGCTGGAACAGTCCACATTTACTTTTCCACTGCAAACAAAATGACCCTATAGTAGAATAGTTTATCTATTGATCTAGTCGGCTTGTTGTTGTGTGTAAATAAATATTCCTCTCGAGGCGCGTTCAAGTTATGAGTACCATAGGGAGCTAAGCATGCATTCTAACTAGCAGCCAGTCAATGCACAACAAGTCTTGCAATCGCTGGGAAAACAGCAGTTTTGATGGACTTTGTTAAGAAGAAGGGTATCCCAGGGAAATTGTGACAGGAAGTGGTTTCTGTGAGAAGTACAGGCAGTGTACCCTGGGTGGCAGTTTACCCCAAACGACCCTTACAGGTCGGCCTACATTATATTAACTGTGTTTAAGCAAGTGTTTGGGACATACAATTCATCAATAGGATGCTAACTAATTAAAAGGTCACCCTAGGCCCACTAGGGTAAGTGCAGATAGGCTACCCCTTGTTTGAGACTTTATTTATTTATAGCCACTATGCTGCATCAGTTGGGCTACAGGTGATAATGCTTATTGCTGATAGCATACCTGATAATATGGAACATACATAGGTTGTACAGTGCATTCGGAAAGTATTCAGACCCCTTGACGTTTTCCACATTTTGTTACGTTACAGCCTTATTCTAAAATGGATAGAATTAAACATTTTCTTCATCAATCTACACACAATACCCCATAATGACAAAGCGAAAACAGAAATATCTTACTTCCATAAGTATTCAGACTCTTTGCTATGAGACTTGAAATTGTTTCCATTGATCATCCTTGAGATGTCTCAACAACTTGATTGGAGTCCACCTGTGGTAAATTAAATTGATAGGACAGGATTTGAAAAGGCATACACCTGTCAATATAAGGTCCCACAGTTGACAATACATGTCAGAGCAAAAACCAAGCCATGAGTTTGAAGGAATTGTGTCGAGGCACAGATCTGGAGAAGGGTACCAGAAAAGGTCTGCAGCATTGAAGGTCCCCAAGAACGCAGTGGACTCTTAAATGGAAGAAGTTTGGAACCACCAAGACTCTTCCTAGAGCTGGCCACCCGGCCAAACTGAACAATTGCGGGAGAAGGGGCTTGGTCAGTGAAGTGACCAATAACCCGATGGTCACTCTGACAGAGCTCCAGAGTTCCTCTGTGGAGATATGAGAACCTTCCAGAAGGACAACCATCTCTGCAGCACTCCACCAATCAGGCCTTTATGGTAGAGTTGCAAGACAGAAGCCACTCCTTAGTAAAAGGCACATGACAGCACGCTTGGAATTTGCCAAAAGGCACCTAAAGACTCTCAGACCATGAGAAACAAGATTCTCTGGTCTGATGAAACCACGTTTGAACTCTTTGGACAGATTGCCAAGCGTCACGTCTGGGGCAAACCTGGCTCCATCCCTACGGTGAAACATGGTGGTGGCAGCATCATGCTATGGAGATGTTTTTCAGTGGCAGGGACTGAGAGTTTAGTCAGGATCGAGGGATAGATGGAACAAAGTACAGAGAGATCCTTGATGAAAACCTGTTCCAGAACGCTTAGGACCTTAGACTGGGACAAATACAGTTGTGTCAAGTTTGCAGCACCTTACCCAAGAAGACTTAAGGCTGTAATCGCTGCCAAAGGTGCATCAACAAAGCACTGAGTAAAGGGTCTGAATACTTACTTCCACTCCACCATAAAGGCCTGATTGGTGGAGTCCTGCTGAGATGGTTGTCCTTCTGGAAGGTTCTCATATCTCCACAGATGAACTCTGGAGCTCTGTCAGAGTGACCATTGGGATCTTGGTCACCTCCCTGACCAAGGCCCTTCTCTCCTGATTGCTCAGGTTGTCCAGAAATAATATATAATATTATTTTTAATACATTTGCAAAAAATTCTAAAAACCTTTCTTCGCTTTGCCATTATGCGGTATTGTGTGTAGATGGTTGAGGAAAAAAACAATTACATTAATTTTAGAGTAAGGTTGTAATGTAACAAAATGTGGAAAAAGGAAGGTGTCTGAATACTTTCCAAATGCACTGTAAGCATGGTCCAATATGTTAAAATCATTTCAACAAATAACTTTACCAATATGGTGTCAGCATGGTTTTATTTCAATTCATTTTTTCCACGCACTGCTACACATTTTTCTAGAGGAAACACTGGACCATGCCATTCCAATGAGCAATCATTATGTGTGAATGTTAGTTTCACATTTTCAATTTACATTCCTGCAGTAAAAGATTTGAATAGATCCGGGCAATTACAGAGCATGGCATCTGTGATGTCTAAATGGAGCTAAATAGCAGACATAAAAGGACAATTAGAAAAACAAGTTCCCCAACATGTCAACTGGCTTTTATAGTAAGTTTTCTTGTCTCTTTTCCTGGTCATAGTCACCCCTCTACACAGCTCTCTCCGTTCAACTATTGATAAGCGGCAGGAAAAATAGTGCATCGCAAAATCCTCATTAAATCTGACCTATTCTTGGTCTGACTAATAGGAGTTGGCTGTGGCCCCTGTAGAGTTTCTATTGAACTACAGTGTCAAACTCCCCCACCGCCACGCTCGTGGCTGCCTGGGCCTCATATGGAAGCCCAGAGGAGCTCTACATGTGTGTAATTTATTCCACTATCCCACACACACACACACACACACACACACACACACACACACACACACACACACACACACACACACACACACACACACACCACACACACCACACACTCGCTCGTCTGCAGACCTTTACTACTAAAGAGCATGCAGGAAGTGTGCTGTCGCCTAGCTCAGGGTCTCCCAAACTCTGTCCTGGGGCCCCCACTGGGTGCACATTTTGTTTTTTTCTGTAGCACTACACAGCTGGTTCAAATACTTATTTCTTATTTATGCTTTATTCCTAGCATAACTTGCCCCTATGTTGTTCAATTCAAAAGCAATGTATCTGCTAATCTAATTTTAAATGTCGTAAATTACATTTGGCTAATAGTAGCGTAATTGTTGGAATATTAGTTTTTCTCTTTAAAAAAGCAATATAGCACAACTACTTTATTATGTGAGCCAACTTTGTTTACTTCCCTTTTTAAACTGATGTGTGTACATCATCATTTCCTCCAATGAGGGTGTGGCAATTTGCCTTTATGCAACCTCATAATGTAATGTAAAGTCAGGTTCCAACCCTGACAGAGAAATCAGTACCTTCTGTCACCGTAATAACGGTTATTAACAGTAATAACAGTTATTACGGTCACCGTAATAACTGTTCAAATAGCAAAGAAATGCGGGGGGCATATTTTCTCTTCAGCTACACCTGACTGCATGTCCTGCCATAGAAATAGAATGAATAGATCGGCGTCCACATTCAAGTCAATGCTGGCATAATGGGTGGACTGGCATGCATTGCAAGTGTAACTATAGGAGCAAAGCAGGTAGTAAAATATGTGCTGTGATCTGTTGATTCAACTCATCTGACATACAAAAAAATATCCAAAGCATGAGCCACATCAGTTATCATCATTTGAATGAACATTCTACATTACCATCGAAATGATTGCATCACAATACCAGGCAACCATAGAGGTGTCAAAGGACTCAGTAGAACGTAGACATTCTTTTACCAGATTGGCGCACATTCAACAAATCTGATTTACCAAAGTGGATATTTGTCAAATCCATCTAGATGTATGTATTATAACAGGCCCACAATCTGGTCACTTCAGTCCGATTTGAATTTATTTGTGACTGCTCAATGTTAACTCCTGTTCGTATAAGCAGGTTGGCATAGCTAGTATACAGAAACCGGTAGTGGTAGTCTAATTAATTTTAAAATGTAATCCAGTTGATTGGTAACAATGACATGAACATGTGTTGGGGTTGACATCCCTAAAAGCATTATACCCCCTGATTTTTACCTCAACATAGTGTAAAATACATATAAACAATAGCCTAAATGTAGGCAAATTTTCCTGGGGGGGGGGGGCAAAAAGGAGACTCAATATATTTCCCCCATGGCCCTTTCCCCCACGTATTTCCATGGCAATTACATTGTTTTGGTTGAGTTTGATTGACCTATTTATCTATTGCAAGTGTACCCATGAGTTTACCAGTCAAATTGCCAGGGTTAGTTATTTTATTTTCATAAAGGTCTTCATCCATAACCGTCGGTTACACGGTTATACAGTAATTATGCCAGCCCTACTCATGGAGTCTATCCACTGAAGCGGTTGCCACCATTGTCCCCCACTATCAAACATCCATTAGGATCCATGCCAGGTGTCTGTCAACTTTTGACACCACTAACAGGATACTCTTTGGAGGACTTGGCCAAAAGCAGAGTTTTTGAAAGGCCTCCTTTGTGACACATTTTGGCATTTTGTTGAACCCTTCCTTACATTGTGATGCAATTCTAGTTCTCTCACTTAATGCTGTCTTTGTCACGTATCAGTTGGCCATACATTGTCAAGAGCACAAATAATATGGTATCTTTGGACCTCTGAATAAAGAGGAAGAGCATTAATTAAAAATGGGTGGTGGGGGACCCTGCAAGCATGTTGTAGGCAGTGAGGAAGGTATGTGCCCCTGTGCCTTTTGCACTACATACAGGGAGGAATTGGCAATGTCAAGGGACAAGGATTTGAGAGTCAAGTGTTCATGAATGAGAGTGTTGGTGGTCTGGGTGCAGCTGCCTTGAAAACAAGTGGAAGAAATGGAGAGACAGCAAGGGTAGTGAGTGCAGTGGAAGCGCACGGCTCCTCACTTTTTCCTTCATCTCTTGAGGAAGGTTTGGCAGGAGCCCTGACTCCAGGCAGCTAAACCAGCAGCTCCCCTCGCTCTGTATGCAGCCAAGGTGCTGCAATGACAACAACCCATTCATTGTGGAGGTAGAGGCAAAAGCTGTGGATCTCTCCTGTCTTTTTGGGAATGGGAGGGGGGCATTTTCCTGAAATCGTGAAGTAGAACAGAAAGGGGACACAGAGAGGGAGGGCAATAAAAGCGAGAGAGGGGGAGGAAGGGAGGGTGAGTGAGAGTGGGGAGGGAGAGAGAGCGCTACCATGCCGAATGATTGAGAGAGGCGGAGAGGAAACAGAACTCCATCAGATGAAATGAGGTGAAAATAATTCAGGCATTAATCAACCCCGGGCAAAAAGAGGCTGTTCTTTTTTTCCCCCTCTTTCTGCGTAACCGAAAGGAAAGGTGTGAATGAAGAACTCAGGAGTGGAAACGAGAGAACCACTGGGCACTATCAAACCATGTCAGAGTCCAACAGCAATGCAGCCTGTACAGCTGACCAGGTCAGTTTCTTTTTACTAATTATTTTCATCTTGTGACCTGTTTGATACACAGATGTATGTGATACCAATGATCTCTAGCAAAATGTTGTAATTTTGTCGACTCGTGGAGAAAACCTTGGACAGTTAACTGTTTAAAAAAAAAAAAAAATGGATTGGATTTTTTAGATTAAACGGAGAGAGTGAGTTTATCCAAACTATCAAAGCAGCAATTGTGTGGAGCTGCCCGGACGACGGTACAAGGTCCTGAAAGAATTGAATGAATCAAGACGACCTATTGTCTGGACCGCCTTATTTTTCGGCGATCATTCAGGGGGTCTGTGACGACTCAATAGCCCCCATACCACGTGAGAAGGGGGATACAACTCTTTAAAAACCAGACCACGTGTGGCTGGACTGAAAAGTTTTTATAACTAATTGCAGTGGGAAGTTCTGGTGGTGCTGGCTGAGGGGTGTGTGATAAAGTTTCTAAGGAAGTGGGCAGGCTAACTGTGAAAGAGTGACAGAGTGGGAAAGGGAAAAGTGTCCTAAAAAGGGGGGTTGGCTCATATTTATGTTTTTTCTCTCTTCCTTTGCCACTCTCTTTAGTGGCCAAGGGACTTGTCAGTTAAACAATTCCACCAAAAGATTTGTTTAAAATAAAATATATAGATATCCGTTATGGCACTTTGTTCTTTGCCGATTTATGTGGAGCGCCAAGTCTTGTCACATCTTTTGGTTGGCCGCTGTGAAGACTGAGCAAGCCTCCTAGTGTTCAGTAACAAACACAAGGAAACGGGCCGCTGAGATCATTGCACATACTTTTAAAGAAAAATTTCTATGAAGATAAAAAAAATGGTGTTGCTCGCGGTAGGTAAAGCTTTAATTTAGCCCTATTTTTTCAGAGATATATATTTTGTTTGTACGTGTGTATGCCCCCTGTTTTGGTGTGTGTGTGTGTGAAGTTAATGTAATGCAAATTTGTCAGAGCCATGCATCTAAATGAAGGTACCGTGCTCCTAGAAGTGTAGGGGAACTTAAAGGGTTGACAAGGAGTCATCTAGATTTCTCATCTGTAGAACAATTCTTCATTTACAATGGAAACAAAAATGTTGCATGTTGCACCATAAAGTTGTCAAGCCAATATTCATTGATAAAACTCTCTTAAAAGGCTCATGGCCTGTTAGGTATTACGCTTATCTATTTGGTCTAATTTTAGGCTTGGCTGTTCTCAATGTATCTTTTTTTGTTCTGCTTGCTGATACTGAACATCCTATCCATTTGTCTAGTGTGTCCACAAACAGTCCTTTTAGAACGTTGAGTTCCCTATGCCCTGTTTGCAGACTGTTCTTATCGTTCACTTTCATTGAGCGCCTCGCCTCCCGTCACCCCCTTGTTAGGATGGATACAGATTTGAGTGAAAGCTTTCTTATCTATGTAGGGCGAAACAGCCTCTATTTACTCAGATGAAGGGATGGCCCTTGGTGCATGTGACAAAGGATGCAATCAATGTTTGTACAGTTATTTTGAATGATGCAATGTCCCTCTGATTCAGTCCTGGTATGCGACATACTCTAGAATCTATTTGATATTGTGTTCTTCAGAAGGTTCAGGTTTCAGATAGCATTAACATCAGAGTCTACCTGGTAATGTATTTCTGCTGGAAAATGTATGTGTCACATTGCTATAGACATATTCCTAAAAGTGAATAAAGACCACATATTGTTTGATTGGTGAATGGCTTACAAAGCCGTTGGCGATTATTGACGTTTTATGTTGACGTTATACTGAGAAGTCCCATTGAATAAGGTACAGTAGTTGTTAGAGGTGAACTACTGCTGTCCTGTGTCGACTGGTTTATCTGACAGGATGATGGGTCACAGAGAGAGCTCTAGGATCAGGTGCACCTGACACGGCAGACCCTTCAGACAGACAGACAGAGCCGTGTCGCTTTGTATAGGACAGCTACCTACCTACCTACCGCACTGCCACGCTCCCCTGACTGACTATCATGTGTCATAAGTGTACCAAAGGGGATGTGACTTTTTCTATTGCTATACTTTTATGGTTTAGGCTACTGCTGTCCTCTGTATCTCAGTTGGTAGATAATGGCTCGCAACGCTTGGATAGTGGGTTTGATTCCCGGGACTAACCATAGGTAAAAGGTTTATGCACGCATGACTGTAAATCACTTTGGATTAAACCATCTGCTAAATAGCATATATTATTATAAAACCACTTTTTCAGCAGATATCCCATTTCCTTATTCATAAAGGAGCCGGTCTAGCCTATGTGAATTCTCTGCAGTAGTTTGACCCCGCTGTTAGGAATACAATTGTCTAAGGTCATCTGTGATTGTAAAGCATGCTCGAGTGATAATTGAAGTAATAAGAACTTCAGAAGGATGTGGTAATTGCATGGTAGGCTAGTGTAGGCACCTCTGACTTAGTCTGACAGCCTTTCACAATCAGGAAAAATGTAATGGCACTCTTAACGTCATCCCTTGGTTTCATAAAGACAGTTTGGTTTCATTTGATGGTGACATTGCTTGAAATCTGCTTGAAATTGTTGCCGGGTCCGGAGATTGACAGATTGTAGTTTGGGCATAGGCTCAACTTGCAAGATTTATACATTGATTTGGATGTAAAGATTTGCCCACAAATGTAATCCTCATGTATTGGTCTTTCTTTTTTCTTTACTGAATTGTAGTGGGCTGTTTTTGTGCCTTGAAGTAAGTGCCTAGATATAGCATCGATATCACGACACAGAAGTCTCTTTAAATTGTCCGAACCGTTTACGATTGGACAAGAACATATTGCAGTTGAAAACATAGCTTGGAATGATTGACCCAAATGATTTCACTGTACAGAAACAGATTTGCTAGATCGTGAAAGGCAATGCCAGAAAGCTAATGAGAGCTGCAGAGTTAAAAAACAGATATTATTTTCCCTTGGAGGCTTTGGAGCAGATTACTGTTGTTCCTAAATCTGGGTATGGCTCTGTTATGTTATTGTACTGCATATTTAACTTCAATACCCTGCAGAGCAGTTTGGCTGCAATGTTAGACTAATTCTGTAACACTGTAATAAGATGATTAACTCCTGTAAAAATATCCCTCCTCATTCAAATATGTTCTTTCACCAATTGCTTCTTATTCTGGAGGATAAATTAATGAATGAAGAGGATTCTCTGAAACGATGGGATTGATTTAAAATACCAACAGTACTATTTAGGCCTGGTTACTGTAAAAATGTACTTATGTTTTTGGTAAGCAATGGGTGTTAAATTAGCTAAATTAGTGGCTTTCGCTTTTGAAGCACATCCGACTCCAATTGAACATTCATTTCCCCATTTTTCCCGGCCTATTTTCAGCGCTTCCAACTGGGTGCAGGTGGTGTTGAGAGGGCCAGTATATGGAGCGGAAGTCAGTGGTTGGAGTGTTTACACGTAGGGAGAGATCGAGGGCAGGCAGCTGAGGGGCGAGTGCACAGACATATGTGTGCTCGGGCCTCTGGCTCTCCCAGTGCTGTGGGCTCTGTCTCCAGCCATGTTGTGCTCCTGGATCCACAGCTGGCAGCGAGGAGAGGAGAGGAGAGGCAGCTAGCCACACACTGCAGTACAACACAGCCTGGCTGGCTGGGTAAAGCCTGGCTGTGCCGCAGACCATTGTTGAGTGTTCTATACTCTCACTGATATATAGAAACAATAGAAACAATCTAATAATTCACTACTATTCAGATCAGTATGAAGACCTAGCAGACCTAGGCTTTGTCCCCAAAAGGCACTCTACTCTCCTTATAGTGCACTAGGCCTACAGTATATAGGGAATAGGGTGCTATTTGGGACACTATATGGCGTTCAGGCTGGTTTAACCTGACCTGCAGACATATTGCAGATAAAATAAGAAATGCAGATGGGACAGCCCACTGTGAAGTTTGAGTTTCCTTCTATGTAAGAAATATTGGTTTAGGCGATTTTCAAACATAACATAACTTTTTTCAGTGTGGTCACCTACCTAGCATGACAACGATAAACAATATACAAGAATAGCAGCGATTGATATGTCTGGTAATCGGTGTTAAATCATTTAGCTGAGTACAGACATCTAGGCCTAGTTCTTAAGACGGTCATAACATTCCTGAACTATGAACTACACTGACCCGTCACATTCCACCAAGAATATAGATTATTGTAAACATTAAAAGTGCAATATGCAGAAATCACTCTGCCATTTCCTGGTTGCTAAAATTCTAATAGTTTGCCTAATGTCTGTTTATGTGACAAAACATGCAATGTGGAGAATCATTGTACCATCTAAATTGCTGTGAAATATATTTTTAATAACCAAAAATGGTGTATATTCAGCTGTTTGAAGCTAGTGTACAAAACCTGAAATAAAAGATGCAAAAACTAAACTTAAGAGTGAGAAGCATAGAAATAGCACACATAGAACAGATATACTGCTTTTTAGACTTACTTTCAATGAGAAGATCTATAACAAACATTTCTATGTGAATTTGGTCGGGTCATCCAGAAAGTTACGTATTGCAGCTTTAACCACCCGTGAATCATCTTATTGTGTGTCAAACCCCATACACTACATGGCTTCAAGTTAATGAGTTCAGCGATTTCAGCTACACCCACTGCTCACAGGTGTATAAAATCAACCACACCGCCATGCAATCTCCATAGACAAACACTGGCAGTATAATGGCCCGCACTGAAGAGCTCAGTGACTTTCAACGTGGCATCGTCATAGGATGCTACCTTTCCAACAAGTCAGTTCGTCAAATTTCTGCCCTGCTAGAGCTGCCCTGGTCAAATGTAAGTGCTGGTATTGTGAAGTGGAAACGTCTAGAAGCAAAAACGGCTCAGCCACGAACCGGTAGGCCACACAAGCTCACAGAACAGGACCGCCGAGTACTGAAGTGAGTAAAAACTGTCTGTCCTTGGTTGCAACATTCACTACCGAGTTTCAAACTGCCTCTGGAAACAATGTCAGCACAATAACGGTTTGTCGGGAGATTCATGAAATGGTCGAGCAGCTTTCCATGGCCGAGCAGCTGCACAAGCCTAAGATCACCATGCGCAATGCCAAGCATTGGCTGGAGTGGGGTAAAGCTTGCCGTCATTGGACTCTGGAGCAGTAGAAACGCATTCTTTGGAGGGATGAGTCACCCTTCACCATCTGGCAGTCCGATGGACGAATCTGGGTTTGGCAGATGCCAGGAAAACGCTACAAGCCCCAGTGCATAGTGCCAACTGTAAAGTTTGGTGGAGGAGGAATAATGGTCTGGGGCTGTTTTTCATGGTTCGGGCTAGGCCTCTTAGCTCCAGTAAAGGGAAATCTTAACACAACAGCATACAATGACATTCTAGACGACTCTGTACTTTACTCAACTTTGTTCCAACAGTTTGGGGAAGGCCTTTTCTTGTTTCAGCATGACAATGCCCCTGTGCACAGCGAGGTCCATACAGGAGTGGTTTGTCAAGATCGGTGTGGAAGAACTTGACTGGCCTACACAGAGCCCTGACCTCAACTCCATCTAACACCTTTGGCAATGAATTGGAACGCCAACTGCGAGCCAGGCCTAATCGCCCAACATCAGTGTCCGACCTCACTAATGCACTTGTGGCTGAATGGATGCAATGTTCCAACACCTAGTGGAAAGCCTTCCCAGAAGAGTGTAGGCTGTTATAGCAGCAAAGGGGGGACCAACTCCATATTAATGCCCATGCTTATAGACTGAGATGTTTGACGTGCATACTCTAACAGTGAGGCACTCTTCCTATTTTTTTGTGGAATATAACAGACTTCGTTTGAAAAGGCCATATGGGACTTCTTTTGTCTCCACTGGATGTTGTGAAGTGGATTCAGTTACTAGTTGGGTGTCATTCCATTCTAAGCATTGATGTTTTGAGTGGTTGATTAGCCTGGATGTCAGTGAGTGCATTTCCTCTGGATGTCTTGCTGGCAATTGGTCTGTGCTAAAAGTGCTATGGCTGCTGACGACAGCTGCATGATGAAAGGGGATTTATCACTCTTTACTCTGAGTTTACCACAGTGGACCATCATCAAAACATAGGTCTTTCCGATTAGATGGTCCTGTGCTTATTCAAATCCCGTATTTGGTGCAGACATTAAAGAATAAGGTTTAATAGGTTCAAGAGAAGTGTGTCAGTGTCTTAAGTGTGTGAGAGCTAGGTGACTAGAAAGTTGTTTGTACTGCTCTATTTCCTCAGGCTCCGGTCCTTTGGAGGCATTGTATGAGTCCAAAATGGCACCCTATTCCCTATGTAGTGCACTTCTTTTGACCAGTGCCCATAGGGAACAGGGTGCCATTTGGGACACATAAATTGGCAGGTCAGGTTCAGTGTGAATGGCCAAGAAACTTGAAATAGAGTACCCTAGCATACAGTAGAGTCTCATGACTTCTCTACCACAGCTCAGTGTCTTGATCTACGGTGCAGTGTTGTTAATGATATGACAGACCATGCCCTAGAGACAGGGAGCACGGCTTGGAAGAGGCTAATTAGTCCTCAGATTTAGGACTGTCACGAATGGAAGGAAAAAGCATGGAAAGAGAAGTCTCCATCTCCTCAAAACCTGATTTTTGGGTTGAATGCTCATCTCTCTCAGCTAAACATCTTACAAACAGATTGTGCAACACATTTAGGATGTAGTTGGCTGAAGATATTTTTGAAAAGTCATTGGTGCAGATGTTGATAGGCCCAGCACACTCTCAAAGTGATGTTAGACTTCCAGTCATCTCATTGAGAAGTTCTCTATAATTCAGCATAGTTAGTCTAGTTGATGTGCTTACCTGCATGTTATTGTCTATTGGGTACTGGCTGAACTAAACCCCAAATAATATATGTGGTTTTCTTTAAAATGATAAACTGACCTCCCCTGCTCCCAGCGTACTAAACCAGACCTCGTGTGAGTGATGAAGGGAGGCTGTCAGGACCTGATGCTAACAGACTTTGAAGATGTTTATGTCCTTATCATACAGTGTTGCATGATTTTTTTCTTCTGTTGTTTAAGGAGAGACTAAACTGGGTCAATTTATGTAATCCTGAAATTCTTGAGAGTACTGTTATAATGATGAAGACTCTTTAAATTGCCTCACCCTGCCTTGAATTGAATTGGTAAAGTCAGCCTTTAAGTTTTTGTCAAATACTACTGTAAATGTAGTCTGCCTTGTCTGATATCTACATTGTCAGTTTTCTGGAATAACATGGGATGTCTGTTTTAAAGTGACCAAAGAATAATGCTCATTCATGGTTGAGCAGTTTGGCCAGTTACATGTAGCCGACTGCTTTGTCAACCGCGATGGAGTTCAATGTATTGCTGGGTGAATTGTCATAAAAAGGAGTTTATGATATATTTGATGTCAACTGAATATTTTTGTTAGGGAGAGAGAGGGATGGATCTGGGGATGAGATGGGATAAGGTGTGTGTTTGTCTATACAGTATGTGTGTGATTAAAGGATTCTCTAAGTGTATGTGCGGTTGGTTCTCACTGTGGGAGCGAGGTGGAGGTGAACAGCTTGCTTTGGCCAATAGCACCGTAGGCTGTCTCCCGCATCACTTAACGGCCATGCCCAGTGCACAGTAATTTAATTATCTAGTTAAGCGATCCGCGTGGCTGAAGCGAGACCTGGTTGTCTGCACAAATTAACACAGACAGTTTTTTCTATAGGAGCGTCTATAGCTCTCAGCCATGCAATCTTTTGTTTTATCTGCAGAAATCCATCCAGTTATTGGATTTGAACATGAGTCTGACAACCCGAGACTAGTGGCAACTTAACTACTAACATTGTCAACTGTCAAGGCAATTACTCATAGCTATTAATTAGCCTAATGCTGTCTTGCATTTTTAAATCAACCCCTCCCTCCCAAAAAAGTCTAACTGCAACAAACAGGATGTAGTTGCTAGTCACTGGCTGTTTTGCCTAGAACTTGGTTCCTGACTTGGAAACCACTCCTACTGCATCCCAGACTCCTAGGCAAGGGTAGCTAGATGCAACATGGAGCCCCAGGGTGTATTCACTAGGAACCAAACAGAACCAAACGGAACGAAATGGGAAGGGACGTTTTCCATTTGGAGTAAACGGTTTCTGTTGCAAAACATTTTTGACTAATGGTTACACCACTGGTAGACCCTCCCTAAGTATAAGTCAGATGCTCAAGTTGCTCAGCCACAGGAAGTCCATTGGTGTGTAAGTGGTATGTTGACCAACAGTTACTATGGAACTTTTTAAGGTAAGGCTATTGCAGTGTTTTTGGAATGTAGGCCTATTTTGGGGGGGATGTACTTGGATGACATAACAATTCATAGTGTATTGTGGGATTTGTATTTATCCATTCAGTTTGTATTTTTAATATAATATGGGTTTACAATTGATGCTGTCTCATTGGGATTTTTTTTGTGATTGGATATTTAATCAAATTATATAGTTGTTTATTAAAGTTAAGTAGATATGGGTTGGTACAGATTATTTGCCTAATAATTTGCATATGGCTTGTTTTTATTTTCAAATTTGATGTGTTGCTTTTGGGGAGAAAACTGTTAAACTGTCAATCCAAAAATTTGATTTAATGTTTTTATATCTACATATTAAAAATGTATATCTACAATTTGAAATTCAATCAAAATTCGGTATGACCAAGATATGACTTTCAATAACTTTTAAAGCACACTTTATCAGATATTCTAAACAAAGTCCTAGTTTAATGATTGAAAGGCATGTTTTGCTGTCCATGATGCAGTAAGCCTATAGGATCAGCTCTTCCAGCCAGCTACCCAGGGGATGTTGATGTGATTGTGACTGTAAGCAGTGCTTGAGTGATGTAACCCAGAGATGACCCCTGCTTCTGGGAGGCCATCAAAGCACCCCATTTGCTGTGACTGGGTCCAATTTTCCCCTGTCTTTCCTGACAACTCACCATTACACTTAATTAATCAACCATGGAAAGTAGGTATTCACACCATGCCCAATGGGATCTGGAGGAATGTGGCCCTCCGCTAGCCGGGTGAGAAGCCACAGTCTCGCTCTCTTTAGTTGAATTACTTTCACCTCACATACATTTTATAATGCTGCCTTTGAGGACATTGAGGATCCAGGTCTATTTAATCACAGTTGAGTACAACTGAACCCACCCGTGTTTACTCCCAAAGTGAAGTTAGTTAGTTAGCTAGGGTATCAACGTGTGCCACTTTAAAACATTGGTATTGGAATGACTGTATTAGTCACTCTTGGTTGACTTTGATTCGATAACAACCTGGTCTTTTATCAGCTTCAGTTATTTTCAAATGACATTCAAACTCCGTTAGAATGGATGGTAGAAGGAGTGTTAGGCTACTGAGCTTCCAATGTGAGAGTTGTTGGGAGGGTGTTCTATTGATGGAAGTCTTCCCTTCTGAGCAATAACGGGATTTTAAAAAACAACAACTTTTTATTGAAAAAGTTTCAAACCAACAGCCGCACATGTTTCGTTGTTGTTTTTGAACGTATTTTTTTAAATAGAAGTTTTTCTAAATGCATTTTAGATTTGGCCTAGCTACATGAAGCCCAAATCACACAGGGAGACATCCTTCAACTGCGCGATATTTTTGTGCGAGAGTAGCAAGCTTCAATTCACGTAAACTGTGTAGCTTATGCCAACGTACAGCGCATTCGGAAAGTATTCAGACCTCTTGACTTTTTCCACATGTTGTTACGTTAAAGCCTTATTATAAAATTGATTAAATTGTTTTTCCCCTTCGCCAGGCTGCACACAATACCCCATGATGACAAAGCAAAAACAGGTTTTTAGACATTTCTGCACAAAAAAAGAAGAAATATCACATTTACGTAAGTATTCAGACCCTTTTACTCAGTACTTTGTTGAAACGCCTTTAGCAGCAATTACAGCCTCGGGTTTTCTTGGGTAGGACGCTACAAGCTTGGCACACCTGTATCTGGGGAGTTTCTCCCATTCTTCACTGCAGGTCCTCTCAAGCTCTGTCAGGTTGGATAGTGAGCATTGCAGCACAGGTATTTCCAGGTCTCTCCAGAGATCTTCGATCTGGTTCAAGTCCAGGCTCTGGCTGGGCCTCTCAAGGACATTCAGAGACTTGTCCCGAAGCCACTCCTGCGTTGTCTTGGATGTGTGCTTATGGTCATTGTCCTGTTGGAAGGTGAACCTTTGCCCCAGTCTGAGGTCCTGATCACTCTGGAGCAGGTTTTCATCAAGGATCTCTCAGTACTTTGCTCCGTTCATCTTTCCCTTGAATCCTGACCAGTTTCTCAGTCCTTGCCACTGAAAAACATCCCCACAGCATGATGCTGCTACCACCATGTTTCACTGTAGGGATGGAGCCAATTTCCTCCAGACGTGATGCTTGGCATTCAGGCCAAATAGTTCAAGCTTGGTTTCATCAGACCAAATAATCTGTTTTTGAATGTCTGAGAATCTTTAGGTGCCTTTTGACAAATTCCAAGTGGGATGTCATGTGCTTTTACTGAGGAGAGGCTTCCGTCTGGCAACTCTACCATAAAGGCCTGATTGGTGGAGTGCTGCAGAGATGGTTGTCCTTCTGGAAGGTTTTCCCATCTCCACCGAGGAACTCTGGAGCTCTGTCGGAGTGGCCATTGGGTTCTTGGTCACCTCCCTGACCAAGGCCCTTCTTCCTCGATTGCTCAGTTTGGCCAGGAGGCCAGCTCTCGGAAGAGTCTTGGTGATTCGAAATTTCTTCTATTAAAGAATGATGGAGGCCACTGTGTTCTTGGGGACCTTCAATGCTGCAGAAACGTTTTGGTACCCTTCCCCAAATCTGTGCCTCAACACAATCCTGTTTTGGAACTCTACGGAGAATTCATTCGACCTCATGGCTTGTTTTGTTTTTCAAATCCTTTCCAAATCATGTCCAATCAATGGAATTTACCACAGATGGACTCCAATGAAGTTTTAGAAATATCTCAAGGATGATCAATGGAAACAGGATTCCTTCAACCTCATGGCTTGGGTTTTGCTCTGACATGCACTGTCAGCTGTGGGACCTTAATATAGACAGGTGTGTGCCTTTCGAGTCTCATAGCAAAGGGTCTGAATACTCAAAAAAAAATATATATATATTATCTGTTTTTGCTTCATCATTAGGAGGTATTGTGTCTGGATTGATGAGGAAAATGTTTTATTTAATATATTTTAGAATAAGGCTGTAAAGTAACTGTAGGCCACATGTACAGTTGATATTGTTTGATGAATTCTTATTCAGCTCTTTGGCATAGGTCTGGTAAATATGTAATATGACTCCTCAGTAAAAGACACAGACATCCCAATTGGAGTTTGCCGAAAGGAACCTAAAGGACTAGTGGTGCAACACAAAACTCACGGTTAGGATTGGATCACTGTTTTGAGTCACGGATCGGATCATTTTTCGAATCAGCAAAAGAAAAAAGAAGGAGACAAATATAACTCTGCTTTCCATTTATTACATAAAGAACACTTAAAGCAAGGACCTTTTCAATGTTTAAATAGAATTCTAAAATAAAATATTCAATACTCAATTGTTAAGTAAAGTGCAATTTGAGGCATGATACCTTCTTCCTTTGAACAATAGTGAATGTAAAATTAGCCTGTGTCCACATCATCAAAAACAAGTAAAAAAGGAAAGAAAGCAGACCTGAGCTTATACAGTTGAAGTCGGAAGTTTACGTACACTTAGGTTGGAGTCATTAAAACTCGTTTCTCAACCACTCCACACATTTCTTGTTAACGAACTATAGTTTTGGCAAGTCGGTTAGGACATCTACTTTGTGCATGACACAAGTCATTTTTCCAACAATTGTTTACAGACAGATTAGTTCACTTATAACTCACTGTATCACAATTCCAGTGGGTCAGAAGTTTGCATTCACTAAGTTGACTGTGCCTTTAAACAGCTTGGAAAATTCCAGAAAATGATGTCATGACTTTAGAAGCTTCTGATAGGCTAATTTACATAATCTGAGTCAATTGGAGGTGTACCTGTGGCTGTATTTCAAGGCTTACCTTCAAACTCATTGCCTCTTTGCTTGACATCATGGGAAAATCAAAAGAAATCAGCCAAGACCACAGGGGAAAAAATTGTAGACCTCCACAAGTCTGGTTCATTCTTGGGAGCAATTTCCAAACACCTGAAGGTACCATGTTCATCTGTACTAACGCAAGTATAAACACCATGGGACCACACAGCTGTCATACCGCTCAGGAAGGAGACTCGTTTTGTCTCCTAGAGATGAACATACTTTGGTGAATAAAGTGCAAATCAATCCCAGAACAACAGCAAAGGACCTTGTGAAGATGCTTCTATCACTGCATTTTCTTGGTTCTTGGCATTATCTGTGGTGATTGGGATATTGCTATTGGGCCTCTCTAGCTTCCACTCTGCTACTGCTTCTAGCAGTACCTGAGCCAGATTTGTGCCTGTGTGACTCTCATAGAGGGGGCGTGTCTGTAGCACCGGACTTCGCATCTCCCACTCCTCTGTGGTGTAGTGAGCAGTCACAGTCACGTAGCTTTCCGTTGCCCTGGAGGTCCACCCGTATGTGGTGTAGTGAGCAGTCACAGTCATGTAGCTTTCCGTTGCCCTGGAGGTCCACTCCTCTGTGGTGTAGTGAACAGTCACAGTCACGTAGCTTTCCGTTGCCCTGGAGGTCCACCCGTATGTGGTGTAGTGAGCAGTCACAGTCATGTAGCTTTCCGTTGCCCTGGAGGTCCACTCCTCTGTGGTGTAGTGAGCAGTCACAGTCACGTAGCTTTCCGTTGCCCTGGAGGTCCACCCGTATGTGGTGTAGTGAGCAGTCACAGTCACGTAGCTTTCTGTTGCCCTGGAGGTCCACTCCTCTGTGGTGTAGTGAGCAGTCACAGTCATGTAGCTTTCCGTTGCCCTGGAGGTCCACTCCTCTGTGGTGTAGTGAGCAGTCACAGTCACGTAGCTTTCTGTTGCCCTGGAGGTCCACTCCTCTGTGGTGTAATGAGCAGTCACAGTCACGTAGCTTTCCGTTGCCCTGGAGGTCCACTCCTCTGTGGTGTAATGAGCAGTCACAGTCACGTAGCTTTCCGTTGCCCTGGAGGTCCACCCGTATGTGGTGTAGTGAACAGTCACAGTCATGTAGCTTTCCGTTGCCCTGGAGGTCCACTCCTCTGTGGTGTAGTGAACAGTCACAGTCACGTAGCTTTCCGTTGCCTTGGAGGTCCACTCCTCTTTGGTGTAGTGAGCAGTCACATAGCTTTCCGTTGCCCTGGAGGTCCACCCGTATGTGGTGTAGTGAGCAGTCACAGTCACATAGCTTTCCGTTGCCCTGGAGGTCCACTCCTCTGTGGTGTAGTGAGCAGTCACAGTCATGTAGCTTTCTGTTGCCCTGGAGGTCCACCCGTATGTGGTGTAGTGAGCAGTCACAGTCACATAGCTTTCCGTTGCCCTGGAGGTCCACTCCTCTGTGGTGTAGTGAGCAGTCACAGTCACATAGCTTTCTGTTACCCTGGAGGTCCACCCGTATGTGGTGTAGTGAGCAGTCACAGTCATGTAGCTTTCCGTTGCCCAGGAGGTCCACCCGTATGTGGTGTAGTGAGCAGTCACAGTCATGTAGCTTTCCGTTGCCCAGGAGGTCCACCCGTATGTGGTGAGGGCAACAGAGGATGCCTTGGATACTTTGTCGATAATTTTGATATTTTCCTGTTCATAAAGATGTGGCACGATCTTCATACTGAAGGTGGGTGTGCGAGGGGATTTTGTAGCGTGGCTCAAGCACTTGCTACATATGTTTAAACCCTTTGTTTTCCACAACAGAGTATGGCCTCATGTCTGCAACGATAAACATCCCAATAGATTTGGTGATGGCTTCAGCCCGGTCTAATTCTGCAGCAAAGGGCTTAAATGCCGTGGTGAGAAGTTGTTGATTCTTGGCTGAGTTGGCTCCCGTTACTGACACACCAGGGTGATGACGCTTTAAATGTGTGGCCACGCTCAATGTATTTCCATGATCATAAGGCTTTCTTGTGGCACAATGCCTACACACCATAATGGTGTTGTCCACCACCCTTCTTCCTTCATCATATTTGACAGGGAGGCCAAAATGCTCCCATACATGAGACTTAAATGAAGCGGGAGGCTTTTCCAGGTCTTCAGCTCCTCCGCCAGCCATGGCTGTCGCTGCTCTTTAGTCTTCTTTGCTTTTTGCATCCAGGATTGGAGATCCAGGATTGATTAGTTGGGATTCAACAGGCCCCGTTCACGTGAACAGTACACAAAACTGCTTTTAATAAATAATCAGATCAACCTTCAGGCTTCAGAGTAAAACACAGCACACATCTGTCTTGTCTTTATCTTTTCATTACAACTCAACTCAACGCATGGAGATTTAGAGAATTATGACTTTAAAAAGTAACAGCGGCAGTAGAACTGTATTTCACACTATGATGGTTAAACTATGCAGTTCACATGCGTGCCGAACCGTGGGCGGTGATCCGTACGGATCGTTGTATGGATCAACTACGATCCGTTACACCACTATAAAGGCCTCTCAAACCATGAGAAACAAGATTCTCTGTTCTGATGAAACCAAGATTGAACTCTTTGGCCTCAATGCCAAGTGTCACATCTGGGGGAAACCTGGCGCTATCCCTATGGTGAAGCATGGTGGTGGCAGCATCATGGTTTGGGTATGTTTTTCAGCGGCAGGGACTGGGAGACTAGCCAGGATCAATGGAAAGATGAAAAAGTACAGAGAGATCCTTGATGAAAACATGCTCCAGAACGCCCAGGACCTCAGACTGGGGCGAAAATTCACCTTCCAACAGGACAACGACCCTAAGTACACAGCCAAGACAGCGCAGGAGTGGCTTCGGGACAAGTCTCTGAATCTCTTTGAGTGGCCGAGCCCGTGCCCGGACTTGAACCTGATCGAACATCTCTGGAGAGACCTGAAAATAGCTGTGTAGCAATGCACCCCATCCAACCTGACAGAGCTTGAAATAATCTGTAGAGAAGAATGGAAGAAACTCCCCAGATACAGGTGTGCCAAGCTTGTAGCGTCATACCCAAGAAGACTCAAGGCTGTAATCGATGCCAAAGGTGCTTCAACAAAGCACTGAGTAAAGGGTCTGAATACTTATGTAAATGTGGTATTTCTGTTTATTTTTTATTTTTAAGAAATTAGCAAAAAATTATAACCTGTTTTTGCTTTGTTATTATGGGGTATTGTGTGTAGATTGAGGATTTTTGTTGTTGTTGTTATACCCATTTTAGAATAAGGCTGTAACGTAAGATAATGTTGAAAAAGTTAAGGGGTCTGAATATCTTCAGAATGCACTGTACATACAGGCAGATTTGATGGTTTGTCAGTATTGTTCATTCGGTTATGGTCAGCAGTCTACAGTCCCCAATAATAGTGGTGGAACAGGAGGTAACTAGCTGTGTGAATCAGGTGCTGGGGTACATGTGCAGAAGTGTGTTAAGGTCTTTTGGTGTGTGTGTGTGTGTGTGTGTGTGCGAGGCATGTGTGTACTCAGCTATGATAAGTGAACACGCACAATCTCCCCCCATGTACAGTGCAACATGGAATTGTGCAGTGCTAAAACATCTCTCATACATAGTAGTGTAAAAGGCTAAGTTTTGTTTTCGTTCTCAGTCTCCTCTTCCCCTTTTCCGCCACTTGCTGATCTTGTATTAAATGAAAATGAGTTGTATCCTTAAACTGTAGTTCATAGCCTATCACTCAGTCATTCAGGCCAGTCCTTCAAATAGTTCTCGGCACAACGAACAAAGTTTAGGTAAAACGTGTTATGTCTCACTCTCAGGCAAGTAAACAGTCCAATTTTGGGGAATATTGCTGCTCATCGCGGCGAAGTAGGCTACATAATGACTTGTGATGGTTACATGCCTAGTGAGGATGCAGGCAGGGGTTGTCAGTAAATGCCAGGGAGCTCTGGGCCGCCAGCCGGCCTTGTAGGCTGGAGCTTTACAATAACAGACACAATTCTGTCTTTTCCTGTTGGCAGTATGGCATCCAAATCAGGTCTCATCTACTATACTGTGTGTACTGTAGTAGCAAGCTGCTTCTCTGGGACTCTGGTCAGGCCCTAGGTTGGGTTTACACTCAAGTGAAGATGGAGCATGTCTATCACCATGACAGGGTCACAGCTGTCATTGGCCATGCTTTGTTAGGTGTGTGCCACTGTCCATCAAATTAGCTGGAATGGTAGAGTGCATTGGTCCGTGCGTGTTTTAGTCATGTTGAAGTTATTTGGACCAAGACCTAGGCAGGTTTGATCAAATTAATTTGGCTATATTTTTATTTGCTTTCAGCAGAACTGAAAATAACCGTGTATTAGCATGACAACCCAAAAAGCCATGTTCGCACCAAATGACCCATAATCAGACCGACTCATTTGAGAGCTAGCCCAGTAGTCATTTCAAAACTATCACCTGAGTGTATTTCCACTGCATTCGGAAAGTATTCAGACCCATTCCCTTTTTCCACATTTTGTTACGTTACATCCTTATTAAAAAATGTATTAAATATATTTTTCCTCATCAATCTACACACAATACCCCATAATGACAAAGCGAAGAAAGGTTTTTAGATTTTTTTTGCAAATGTATAAAAAATGTATAACATAAATATTATTTCTGGCCAAACTGAGCAATCAATAGATAATGGCCTTGGTCAGGGAGGTGACCAAGAACCCGATGGTCACTCTGACAGAGCTCCAGAGTTCTTCTGTGGAGATATGAGAAGCTTCCAGAAGGACAACCATCTCAGCAGGACTCCACCAATCAGGCTTTTATGGTGGAGTGGCAAGACGGAAGCCACTCCTTAGTAAAAGGCACACAACAGCCTGCTTGGAGTTTGCCAAAAGGCACCTGAAGGAGTCTCAGACCATGAGAAACAGGATTCTCTAGTCTGATGAAACCAAGATTGAACTCTTTGGCCTGAATGCCAAGCGTCACGCCTGGTGGAAACCTGGCACCATCCCTTCGGGGAAGTATGGTGGTGGCAGCATCATGCTGTAGGGATGTTTTTCAGCGGTAAGGACTGGGAGACTAGTCAGGATCAAGGGAAAGATGAATGGAGCAAAGTACAGAGAGATCCTTGATGAAAACCTGCTCCAGAGTGCTCAGGACCTCAGACTAGGCGAAGCTTCCCCTTTTAACAGGACAACGACCCTAAGCATAACAGCCAAGACAATGTAGGAGTGGGTTTCGGGACAAGTCTCTGAATGTCCTTGAGTGGCCCAGCCAGAGCCCGGACTTGAACCCAATCAAAACATCTCTGGAGAGACCTGAAAATAGCTGTGCAGTGACTCTCTCCATCCAACCTGACAGAGCTTGAGAGGATCTGCAGAGAAGAATGGGAGAAACTCCCCAAATACAGGTGTGCCAAGCTTGTAGCATCATACCCAAGAAGACTTGAGGCTGTAATCACTTATTTACTTATGTAAATGTGATATTTGTATTTTTTATAAATTAGCACAAAAAAATCTAAACTTGTTTTTCCTTTGTCATTATGGGGTAGTGTGCATAGATTGATGGGGAGACAATTTAATCAATTTTAGAATAAGACTATAACATAAGAAAATGTGAAAAAAGTCAAGGGGTCTGAATATTTTCTAAATGCACTGTATTTGCCCATGTCTTAGCACTGAATGTGAATCGTCTTTACTCACCCTTTCTCCCTTCCTTGCACGATTCAAGTCTGTCTGTCTTTCTCTGTCCCTCTCCCCCCTCCCTATATCTTTCTCGCTCTCTCTCTCTGCCCCCCCCCCCCCCCCCCCTATTCTTTCCCCCTCTCTCTCTCATGGGGTGCACCTGTGTGCAGTGCGCTGGAAGGAGGCAGGCCAGGCAGGACATTGGGAGTAAGGCTGGGGCCGAGGCCACTGATTTGGAAGGGCCCCTCAGAGAGAAGAAGAGAGAGAGCGAGAGAAGAGAATGTGCAGCTTACGTAAAAGGCAGATGGGCCCAGCTGGGCGTGCGGTGTGGATGGGATGGAAAGGGCAGAGAGTGTGTGGATCTGAATCGGGCGGTCTGTCACCCCATTGCCTATTTAGTGCTCTGCTTTTGACCAGGCCCCATAGGGCGTAGAGAATAAGGTGATATTTGGGACACAGCCTAATAGCCAGGTCAAAGAGACAGCCTGGAGAGAGAATCAGAACAGATAGTGAAGTGGACAGGAGTTATAATGTTATCTCTATAGTTTACAAATAATGCCTCATGTATGGAATCAAGTCGCATCAATGCTTGGATAAGCCTATGTAGAGCATTTTAAGTCAACGTTTTTATGTTTTATGTGCTGAGTATGTTACTATGAGTGAACTAATCTCAACAAAAAAAAGAAATGTCCCTTTTTCAGGACCCTGTCTTTCAAAGATAATTCGTAAAAATCTAAATAACTTCACAGATCTTCATTGTAAAGGGTTTAAATACTGTTTCCCATGCTTGTTCAATGAACCATAAACAATTAATGAACATGCACCTGTGGAACCGTCGTTAATACACTAACAGCTTACAGACGGTAGCCAATTAAGGTCACAGTTACGAAAACTTAGGACACTAAAGGGGCCTTTCTACTGACTCTGAAAAACACCAAAAGAAAGATGCCCAGGGTCCCTGCTCATCTGTGTAAATGTGCTTTAGGCATGCTGCAAGGAGGCATGAGGACTGCACATGTGGCCAGGGCAATAAATTGCAGTGTCCGTACTGTGAGACGCCTAAGACAGCGCTACAGGGAGACAGGACGGACAGCTGATCGTCCTCGCAGTGGCAGACCATGTGTAACAACAACAACAAACCGAATCTCAATCCCATTGAGCACGTCTGGGACCTGTTGGATCGGAGGGTGAGGGCTAGGGCCATTCCCCCCAGAAATGTCCAGGAACTTGCAGATGCCTTGGTGGAAGAGTGGGGTAACATCTCACAGCAAGAACTGGCAAATCTGGTGCAGTCCATGAGGAAGAGATGCACTGCAGTACTTAATGCAGCTGGTGGCCACACCAGATACTGACTGTTACTTTTGATTTTGACCCCCCCTTTGTTCAGGGACACATTATTCCATTTATGTTAGTCACATGTCTGTGGAACGAACAGTTTGTTCAGTTTATGTCTCAGTTGTTGAATATTGTTATGTTCATACAAATATTTATACATGTTAAGTTTGCTGAAAATAAACGCAGTTGACAGTGAGAGGATGTTTCTTTTTTTGCTGAGTTTATGAGTTGCATCATGTGTTGACAGACTTGGCTTCTCACAGGTGGGAGAGCTGGAGGTAGGAGGCCAGCCGGTCAGCAGGCAACATGTAGCAACCCATTCTGTCTGCCATGTTGTGTTGTGTGGGTTGGCTAGACTCTCATTCCACCCTGGGCCCTATCAGCTGTACAGCTGCCCTGCCCTCGCCTCGCACTGAGCAGGTGTGCTCCCCCTTCAGACGCTCAGCAGTTAAAACACACACCACACGCACACAGGCATCACACTGAGGAGATCAGCCTCCACACACACTTTCCCGCGCACAGGTGCGCACATCTCACAAACTCAATGGCCAGCCAGGACATTTTGGCTGTAATAATGTTATTGATATGCAAGAGTTTTGTTTGGTGATATTGTATTATTTATCCCCTCTTTCGTTTACAATTCAACACAGAGGGGTTGGGGATTCTTGTGAAAAAGGTTAACTTTGTTTTAAATGTAACATTTGGGTGCAACTAGACTCCAAACATCACTAGGGGGCAATCACGAAAATATGGGATTTTTCAGTTGTTTTGTTTGTCTTTTGATGATGAATAAGTTGTTTGCCTGCGTGAAGCCGTCTCTGCTGGGAGCAAGGGCCCGGGGAGCTCAGATGGTGCCGTTAGACCGCGTGTGTGTGTTTTTGTTCCTCGTGCTTGCGTGTGTACTTAGCTTTTCATATCCCTCTGACTGCACATAATATCCAACAGTGCACTCCAGGAGACACCAAAACCAAAAACCCACAGCAATCCAAACCTTTGTCACGTGTATGATTAAGGTAGTATAACATTTACCTGAATGAGTTGTATTGAAACTATAACTTGTTGAATAGTTATTAATGGTTCTGTGGTGTCATGGGAGGAAACATGTGCTGCTCTGGCTGTGTGAGTTAGTTAGTCAGATGAACGTAGCAGTCTCAGTAGTGAACTTTTGGGGTTAGTGAGGAGGTCAGGTCAGAACGAGGACCATCTGACACCAACAGATGGAGGGAAGAAACTGCAAATCAGGACGACAAGACCAAATGTTGATTTTGGACACACAACAACAATTTCAGTTTAAATCACGTTTGCACCAATGCGCCCACCTCGACTACAGAGTTCTAACATGCAATGTAGAACTAGGCCTGTAACTGGACAAAAGGGAAGAAGTACTCTAGAATTAAATCATTTGTGCATTTAGCCATCCGCAGTGTTAGCCTCATTACTGGACATGCCACCAAGACCTTTTGGTGTTGGGCATCTACACTGCAGCACTATTCACTAGTACAGTAGCCTATTTCACACTGGTTTGTGTTCAATATTGGTGCAAAGTGCACCTCGGACCTGTACATTCAGCTAAATGTAGGTAGTTGACCGACAGGCTTATTCCTTGAGTTGTGTCTCATTGAGTGAATCGCCTACCCACTCCAGCCTGGAAGTAGACTAAATACAGGTCTCCCTTAACGTTCAAACATCTCTAACGTTCTTCTCTCTTTGTGTTCTAGAATGGAGCTGTTCCAGGGGAACCCGTGAAGACAGATAAGAACTCCAGGAGAGGGAACTGGGGGAACCAGATAGAGTTTATCCTCACCAGCGTGGGCTATGCTGTGGGCTTGGGAAACGTATGGAGGTTCCCCTACCTCTGCTACAGAAATGGAGGAGGTACGTCTTCACACTCACAACACACTGATTATATAGTAGTAATGACAGCAATACATTCTAGTTTATCCACAATACATTTTGCAGTGTTTTAAAAAGCAATCAAAGTAGCAGGTTGTCAAGTTTAAGTTTACGGTCCTCACATTGTGTCAAATGGATCCAAGTCATTCTTGGCTTCATTCCCCCTCAATTCAAATGTTTTCACTCCTACAGTTGTCTTTAGTCTTCTATACATTTTGTGTTCGGGGATCGCCATAGAAGGGCACACAGATGCAGTAGCCTGTGCATTAGGTCACATAATGACATAGCTGAGTATAGAGCCAAGGGGACTGGTGTAGCTCAAGGCTCTGCAGTAATAACACCACAGTAGACTATCAGCTTGCTGAGGCCTGGGCTACGTCCCAAAAGGCACCCTATTCCCAATATTGTGCACTACTTTTGACCAAGGCTCATAGGTAAAAAAGAATGCTCTGGTCAAAAGTTGTGCACTATAGGGAATAGGAAGCTATTTGTGTCGCAGACAGCCTGCTCCTCAATCTCCAGTCTTTCCTCTAACACATGATTTCAGACTACAGTCCCAGAGGACAGGTTATTCCCCAGACCCATTGGCCCCAGTGGCCCCCACGTTAAACCAGTCAAGCAGACAGAGGATTGCTGCCTGGCTTAGCATCACCCTCTGTTTGATGCTCCCTCACCTCATTCACCTCTTCTGGCTGGCATAGACATAAACATCTCTCCTTCCAATCTGACCCCTCACTGCATTACGCTGCAGAAATAGGATATTGCCATGGGATGCCAAGTTTTCTATATGAGCTAGGCAATTTTTCTATTCTAGACACAAACATGACCTTAACATTTGACTGCTCATTCACTGAGCATTGCATAGCAAAAATATGATATTGCCCATGTCTGGGGATGACAACTTTTATATGTATGAAAAATAATTATATTTTTATTATAGACACAAACATGACCTTACAATCCATCCACTCACTCACTCACCGAGCATTAAGTAGCATAAACAGGATATAGTCACAGCACGGAATACCAATTTCTGTATATTGATTTATTTTTCATTTGAATGACCATTAGGTAAGCCATTGGTTGTGAGCAATAATTAACATATGCATACTTACAATAAGTACAAGTTTAAAGATTCAAATAACACAAAGCTGGATTCTAGTCGATTTCATACAAATGTTTTGGCTTGACTAACTGTTGACCTGACCCACATGTTATTGTTGTTTAACAGGAGCCTTCATGTTCCCCTACTTCATAATGCTGGTGTTCTGTGGGATCCCTCTGTTCTTCCTGGAGCTCTCCTTCGGACAGTTCGCCAGCCAGGGATGCCTGGGGGTCTGGAGGATCAGTCCCATGTTCAAAGGTGAGCCAGTTAACAACCACTGCTGCCGTTGGTCAGTCATGTTCAAAGGCAAGCCGACAACCACTGCTGCCGTTGGTCAGTCATGTTCAAAGGCAAGCCAACAACCACTGCTGCCGTTGGTCAGTCATGTTCAAATGCAAGCCAACAACCACTGCTGCCGTTGGTCAGTCATGTTCAAAGGCAAGCCAACAACCACTGCTGCCATTGGTCAGTCATGTTCAAAGGCAAGCCAACAACCACTGCTGCCGTTGATCAGTCATGTTCAAAGGCAAGCCAACAACCACTGCTGCCATTGGTCAGTCATGTTCAAAGGCAAGCCAACAACCACTGCTGCCGTTGGTCAGTCATGTTCAAAGGCAAGCCAACAACCACTGCTGCCGTTGGTCAGTCATGTTCAAAGGCAAGCCAACAACCACTGCTGCCGTTGGTCAGTCATGTTCAAAGGCAAGCCAACAACCACTGCTGCCGTTGGTCAGTCATGTTCAAAGGCAAGCCAACAACCACTGCTGCCGTTGGTGATTGGCATTACGTCATTGCTATTGGTCAGTGGCATCCAACTAATCACTGACTGTATCTCATGCTTAGGAAACTGAAAGGTGGAAAATAAATGGCAACATCTATTGTCTGCTTGGAATGCTTAATGTCATTTTAAAAAAAACATTACTTCAGTCAGAGAAGTCCATTCACCTCTTCAGCTCCTGGTATCATTCTAATGTTGTTTCAATCCCTCTCCTGCATCAGGTGTGGGCTACGGGATGATGGTGGTGTCCACCTACATCGGTATCTACTACAACGTGGTGATCTGCATCGCCTTCTACTACTTCTTCTCCTCCATGACCAACCTGCTGCCGTGGACCTACTGCAACAACCCCTGGAACACGCCCACCTGCAACGGCGTGGTGACGCCCACGGGCATCAACAACACCCTGGCCAATGTCACCCGCAGCCTGGTCACCGGGGCCGCTGAGGTCGCCGTGGAGGTGGTCAATAAGACCAAGAGGACCAGCCCCAGCGAGGAGTACTGGAAGTAAGGCCTAACCCGGACCCGGAGTCAGTTATCAATCTTTATTTGAATCCCAAAAGATCTTGTTCTAGATTAGGGCTGTGACGATACCTGTATCGCAATATTTTTTCCCATGGCAAAAATGAAAACATAAAGCAAACTATTTGGTCCTTTAAAAACCAGCTGTATGTAAAATATTGTGTGTTTTAGCTTGGAAAATAACTAAACGTGACTCTGGATGGCAACACAAAGACGTTTTCCTTAAAAGGTTCATTCGTGTTTTGTTTTCTTGCCACGATACTAATGAGTTTTGCGATTCTGGTATCGTCCCGGCCCTATTCTAGATCTGTTGAGTGCTGGAAGTAAGGCCTGAGTGTGGAGTTGAAAAATTCCCAGGTTTTCCAGAAGCCCTGGACGGAGAATTCCAGATTTCCTGCTTATTCCTTTCTGATTCCAGGAATTTCCAACTGGGATTTCTATAAAACCTGGGAACTTGAGGAGTTACCATCATTTTTCAACCCTACAGTACCTGAGTGGGAAGGTGTGGGCATGGCTGACTCTGATTCAGGTGTACTAGATTAAAGAGACTGCAAGGGTTAATACACACTATTACTCCTAGATACATGTATGTTCAGTAAAGCAGCACCCAACGTGTTTTGACACAAAGTATGTTTGACTATGGGTTAACAAAAGAGGGTTTGTGTATCTCTGTAAAGGAATGTTTGAGATGCTAGATACTTCAGTTGATTTTAACAAGACCAGTCAGAAAAAAAAACAAGCAGGCAAGCATGTTTGCCTTGCTAATCCGGGCCTACGATGAATCATCCAGCCTTCACCAAGCATTACTCATTGTTCACTGTCTGAGGTACACACCATTAGATGTTTAGTATAATTTCCAAGAAAATAATATTATCTGGATTCTTACTACATGGGGAGTAGTGTAGCTGTTCTATGCCCCTAGCATTGAGAATAGGACCCATTCAAAGGAAACAGTGTGGTTGGTTAATGACTTTCTAAATGTTTTGTGCTTAGCCTTCCGTCCGGGTGGTGCTGTCTGTCAGTATATCATGAAAGGAGTTGTTGTTCCCGTCAACTGTCAGTAAAGATAATCCATTGTCTTGGCACCAAGTGGTTTTTGGTCGAGCTGCTGCTGCATTGAAATATGGGCTTCGCTCATTGTAATGCCAGGGTACATCCGAACAATGCTTCTTCTCTATCTTTCAGGAATTAACGTAAAGACATTATTTGTCCCTGCGGCACTAACTATATATTCCACGTTGTTGTTGTGAATAGACACGGTGATACATTTTTTCTCCTCCCCACAGACACTATGTGCTGAAGATCTCAGACGACATCGGGAACTTCGGGGAAGTCCGTCTCCCTATTCTGGGATGTCTGGCCGTGTCCTGGGTGGTGGTCTTCCTCTGTCTCATCAGAGGAGTCAAGTCTTCAGGAAAGGTGAGGTGTCTTTCTTTCTATCTCTCTCTCTCTCTCTCTCCCTTTCTCTCTCTCTCTCTCTCTCTCTCTCTCTCTCTCTCTCTCTCTCTCTCTCTCCCTTTCTCTCTCTCTCTCTCTCTCTCTCCCTTTCTCTCTCCCTTTCTCTCTCCCTTTCGCTCTCCCTTTCTCTCTCCCTTTCTCTCTCTCTCCCTTTCTCTCTCTCTCTCTCCCTTTCTCTCTCTCCCTTTCTCTCTCTCCCTTTCTCTCTCTCTCTTTCCCTTTCTCTCTCTCTCTTTCCCTTTCTCTCTCTCTCCCTTTCTCTCTCTCTCTCTCCCTTTCTCTCTCTCTTTCTCTCTCTCTCTCTCTCTCTCTCTCTCTCTCTCTCTGTCTCTCTCTCTCTCTCTCTTTCTTGCTCTCTCGCTCTCTCTCACCTCCAAATGTCATTGTTTGGGCCAGTAGTTTTTCCTGGTCAAATAACTTAGTCTACAGTCTGGAATAACTCCTGGTCATAGTGCATAATTGACACACATTCGGGTATTTTCTCACTCGTTCTTCTCCTCTCGATGGTCCCCAGGTGGTGTACTTCACAGCGACGTTCCCCTACGTGGTGCTGACCATCCTGTTTATCAGAGGCATCACCCTGGAGGGAGCTGTCACCGGAATCAAGTACTACCTAACCCCACAGTGGCATAAGATCCTTGACGCTAAGGTGTGGTTAATCATATAGAAATAACATAGTTATAAGTCCTGGAATTCTTTGCCATTACTGTAGTGAAGTACTACTTTATATGAGTTGTAAACAGTTACTGTTTATTACTCGTATAATAGCTCTGTAGCTCTTCATAGCGTAGGTTCATTGGCTTTCTCATAACACAGCTGTTGAAAGAGACAGTTTGATCAGATGTAATATGCCTCAGATATTAAATAAGGTTGTTCTTCAGTGGTTGTACTGACACATGTTTGTCCGTCTGTCCAGGTGTGGGGAGACGCTGCCTCTCAGATCTTCTACTCTCTGGGCTGTGCATGGGGAGGGCTCATCACTATGGCCTCCTACAACAAGTTCCACAACAACTGCTACAGGTTCTCTACTCTTCCTCTCCCCTCCCTGTTCCCCCCTAAACTCTCCACTTTACTACCAAATAAATCCCAAATGGCATCCTATTGGGTCCTGGTCAGAAGTAGTGCACTATAAAGGGACTAAGGTACCATTTGGGACGCATATCCTGTCAGAGTTCAGGTCTTTTTCTGTGTCAAAAAAGGGCTTAGGTGGTGTGTGTAGCAGGGGGCGTGGCAGAGGGTGTGGCAATTTTTTTTTTTTTTACATTTTAGAGGCCACCGTCTTGGTGGTGTAGAGAAATGTGAGCATTTTTAAGCCAAATTCCTGCAATGATACACATTTCTCCATGGAGTTTTAAAGCTAATTTCCTGGGATTTTATGCATTTTGCCATGGCTAATGCTGTGTTCTTTTGCTCCCACATGATAGCAAAATGAATACTGCTAAATGTATTGTTTTTGGAATTTTCTTTTCTCTCTGACTGTCTAGCTTTTATTATTTATAAATATATAGGTCCATTATAGTTTATACAAACTTTATATCTGTTTTAGTCATTTAAGTTTACATTTCAAGCGTTTTTCATCCCAATTTTTTTTTTTTTTTTTTAACTGTTTGGATTTAGTTAACCGAAAAAATGCTTTGGCGGCCTGCCCAAGAATTACAATGGCAGACAAATCCCTGGAGTTGTGTAAGCGGTTACACTATTGCAGTTCTTCGTGCTCAGTTGGAGTGAATCAGGAGGGGTCTTTGTTGCCTCTCTGGGTGCGATCACGCTACAGTGTCAGCAGAGATGAACAGACATTGTGCAGAATAGAGGAGGGCAGCTACAAATTGCAAGAATTGATGGAGTATGGTGTGATGGTGTGTGGTGTATGGTGTGATGGTGTATGGTGTGTATGGAGTATGGTGTGTGGTGTGATGGTGTGATGGTGTGTATGGAGTATGGTGTGATGGTGTGTATGGAGTATGGTGTGATGGTGTATGGAGTATGGTGTGATGGTGTATGGAGTATGGTGTGTGGTGTATGGTGTGATGGTGTGTATGGAGTATGGTGTATGGTATGTATGGAGCATGGTATGTGGTGTATGGAGTATGGTGTGTATGGAGTATGGTGTGTATGGAGTATGGTGTGATGGTGTGTGGTGTATGGTGTGTATGGTGTATGGTGTGTGTGGTGTGATGGTGTGTACTGCATACCACTGTACTGTAGGTGGAGGACAGAGGCATCACACTGAGAGAGTGAAGGAGACCAAAAAAATTGACTGCTGTTACGCCTGCGGTTGCATTGTTAACTTTGTAGTCCAACTCAAAACTCCCCTGGAAACTGGAAGAGGTTTTCTCTTCTCTATAACACCACCATGTGGTTGAAGGGCAGAAGTGATGGACAGTATACTATAAATCAGGGATTCTTAAACTCTTTCAGCCTGGGACCCAAATTAGAAATACTGTGTTTTCCTGGGACCCAAGCTTAGGCAAATATGCAACTATAAATAAATATCAGTACATTTCATTGCCCTTATGCCTAAAACAAATGTAATACAGACATAAACAAATAACAATTAAATGAATTACCCATATAAATAGCTATTCATGTTTATTTTTCCCATTAAAAACACTCTTACATATCTGTCTAGGTTGGAACTGTTGCAGTTAAAATACAATAAATCATTTTCATTCTGAACTGGAATAAACGGATTGATCACATCACACAGATGTAGACCAGAACACACACACAGTCCTAATGAGAGGTGTGTAGCAGGCTGAAGTTTTCAACAAGCATGTCTATTCTGGGCTCAGTTTTTGACAGTGCAACACTGAGGTCATGCTCTGCATTGAGACTGTTTATGTTCTTTTTTTTTTAAGTGTGCCAGAGTTGAGAACCCTGACTGACATAGGTTTGTGGTGCCAAACTGGTTTCGAACATCTACTGCTTTCTCAGTCAGACAGGAGACTGCTTCCTAAGGAATCCAGAACAGTGTGTGTTTGTCCCAAAAAGTGTCTTGCTTCAATCAGTTTATTCCAGTTCAGAATAAAACATATTTATTGTATTTTAACACCGACAGTTCCAACCTGGACTTTCTACAGTAAGATGTACAGTAGGCCTGATCATTTCTACAGTAAGATGTACAGTAGGCCCGATCATTTCTACAGTAAGATGTACAGTAGGCCCGATCATTTCTACAGTAAGATGTACAGTAGGCCCGATCATTTCTACAGTAAGATGTACAGTAGGCCCGATCATTTCTACAGTAAGATGTACAGTAGGCCCGATCATTTCTACAGTAATATGTACAGTAGGTCCGATCATTTCTACAGTAAGATGTACAGTAGGCCCGATCATTTCTACAGGAAGATGTACAGTAGGCCCAATCATTTCTAAAGTATGATGTACAGTAGGCCTGATAATTTTGCATCTTCATCTGTATTTAGGGGTATCACTATCAATAATAGCTAGCTAGCTTGCTTTGGCTAACGTTAGCCATTAGCTGTGTACAAGGCTAGGGGATTATTTGAAAGAGAAACTCACATCTACTACTATGAGAGATAGTAACATTACTTTCTTATTTCTGCTTATCATCATCACCTGTTATAAAATGACAACAATGCCTTGCTGGTTGACTTACTTTTCCACTGTCGAAGCACAGTTTCCTGAAGCATTCTGCCCTGTTCTGAAAGAACTCCCTGGGTTTACCGTCATGCTGTGGATGTTTGGTCAGGACGTGTCGTTTTAGTCATTTGTTTGTTTTGAGAGTCTTATTACTCAACACTTCCCTGTACAAAACATATTGTGGGCGCTCCTAGTTACAGTGCCTTGCGAAAGTATTCGGCCCCCTTGAACTTTGCGACCTTTTGCCACATTTCAGGCTTCAAACATAAAGATATAAAACTGTATTTTTTTGTGAAGAATCAACAACAAGTGGGACACAATCATGAAGTGGAATTTTTTTAACGAATCAAAAACTGAAAAATTGGCCGTGCAAAATTATTCAGCCCCCTTAAGTTAATACTTTGTAGCGCCACCTTTTGCTGCGATTACAGCTGTAAGTCGCTTGGGGTATGTCTCTATCAGTTTTGCACATCGAGAGACTGACATTTTTTCCCATTCCTCCTTGCAAAACAGCTCGAGCTCAGTGAGGTTGGATGGAGAGCATTTGTGAACAGCAGTTTTCAGTTCTTTCCACAGATTCTCGATTGGATTCAGGTCTGGACTTTGACTTGGCCATTCTAACACCTGGATATGTTTATTTTTGAACCATTCCATTGTAGATTTTGCTTTATGTTTTGGATCATTGTCTTGTTGGAAGACAAATCTCCGTCCCAGTCTCAGGTCTTTTGCAGACTCCATCAGGTTTTCTTCCAGAATGGTCCTGTATTTGGCTCCATCCATCTTCCCATCAATTTTAACCACCTTCCCTGTCGCTGCTGAAGAAAAGCAGGCCCAAACCATGATGCTGCCACCACCATGTTTGACAGTGGGTATGGTGTGTTCAGGGTGATGAGCTGTGTTGCTTTTACACCAAACATAACGTTTTGCATTGTTGCCAAAAAGTTCAATTTTGGTTTCATCTGACCAGAGCACCTTCTTCCACATGTTTGGTGTGTCTCCCAGGTGGCTTGTGGCAAACTTTAAACAACACTTTTTATGGATATCTTTAAGAAATGGCTTTCTTCTTGCCACTCTTCCATAAAGGCCAGATTTGTGCAATATACGACTGATTGATGTCCTATGGACAGAGTCTCCCACCTCAGCTGTAGATCTCTGCAGTTCATCCAGAGTGATCATGGGCCTCTTGGCTGCATCTCTGATCAGTCTTCTCCTTGTATGAGCTGAAAGTTTAGAGGGACGGCCAGGTCTTGGTAGATTTGCAGTGGTCTGATACTCCTTCCATTTCAATATTATCGCTTGCACAGTGCTCCTTGGGATGTTTAAAGCTTAGGAAATCTTTTTGTATCCAAATCCGGCTTTAAACTTCTTCACAACAGTATCTCGGACCTGCCTGGTGTGTTCCTTGTTCTTCATGATGCTCTCTGGAGAGAGTTTGCTGCACTGAAAGTAAAGGGGCTGAATAATTTTGCACGCCCAATTTTTCAGTTTTTGATTTGTTAAAAAAGTTTGAAATATCCAATAAATGTCGTTCCACTTCATGATTGTGTCCCACTTGTTGTTGATTCTTCACAAAAAAATACAGTTTTATATCTTTATGTTTGAAGCCTGAAATGTGGCAAAAGGTCGCAAAGTTCAAGGGGGCCGAATACTTTCGCAAGGCACTGTATTTCTCAAAGTTTGTATGAAAGAGAGAGAAACTCATCGCTGTTTTTGCGTTCCATGACTATTGAGCTCAGTCAGTCCATTTGATGCCAGCGGTGAGGGTCAGTGGTCACTGGCTAACATATGGGATCAATATCATGCCAAATGTCTTCACAAATGTAAATCACCAATCCACAAATGTAAATCACCAATCCACAAATGTAAATCACTTTCCACAAATGTAAATCACCAATCCTCAAATGTAAATCACTTTCCACAAATGTAAATCACCAATCCACAAATGTAAATCACTTTGATTTACATTTGTGGATTGGTGATTTACATTTGTGAATACATTTGGCATGATATTGATCCCATACTAACGGCGCATCTGCTGCTGAACAACAGAGCTGCAGCGTGTGGGTCGCGGAGTGATCTTCAATAACATTGCAGAAAAAATATCTGGTACATCGCAAAGCACACTGGCATCTCCCTCTCCCACTCTGCCAGCTGCTAAACTGAGCAGCGACCGCAGCTAAGCAGAGAGCCCACTGAACAGAGAGCTCAGGTGCACTTGACCAAATCAATTCCAGTAATTCATGAAATAATTATACATTTACTCTGACACGTCGCGACCCACCATTAACAGGAAGTGAGTCGCCACCCATACTTTAAAATGGACTGCAATCAATGATAGAGTAGTAAGTACTGTAACTAACAAACCCACCAGCTGTAAGCAGGAAAAATATTTCTCTTTCTCTCTCTTCAGTATTTATCACTATTTGCTATTATGCAATTAAGATGTAGACTGTTTAATATGAATTTGAACTGGAAATACAGTGGGGCAAAAAAGCATTTAGTCAGCCACCAATTGTGCAAGTTCTCCCACTTAAAAAGATGAGAGAGGCCTGTAATTTTCATCATGGGTACACTTCAACTATGCCAGACAAAATGTGAAAAGAAAAATCCAGAAAATCACATTGTAGGATTTTTAATGAATTTATTTGCAAATAATGGTGGAAAATAAGTAATTGGTCAATAACAAAAGTTTATCTCAATACTTTGTTATATACCCTTTGTTGGCAATGACAGAGGTCACACGTTTTCTGTAAGTCTTCACAAGGTTTTCACACACTGTTGCTGGTATTTTGGCCCATTCCTCCATGCATTTTCACTCAAAATCTCACGATACATGGCCCCATTCATTCTTTCCTTTACACGGATCAGTCGTCCTGGTCCCTTTGCAGAAAAATAGCCCCAAAGCATGATGTTTCCACCCCCATGCTTCACAGTAGGTATGGTGTTCTTTGAATGCAACTCAGCATTCTTTGTCCTCCAAACACGACGAGTTGAGTTTTTACCAAAAAGTTATATTTTGGTTTCATCTGACCATGTGACATTCTCCCAATCTTCTTCTGGATCATCCAAATGCTCTCTAGCAAACTTCAGACGGGCCTGGACATGTACTGGCTTAAGCAGGGGGACACGTCTGGCACTGCAGGATTTGAGTCCCTGGTGGCGTAGTGTGTTACTGATGGTAGGCTTTGTTACTTTGGTCCCAGCTCTCTGCAGGTCATTCACTAGGTCCCCCCGTGTGGTTCTGGGATTTTTGCTCACCGTTCTTGTGATCATTTTGACCCCACGGGGTGAGATCTTGCGTGGAGCCCCAGATCGAGGGAGATTATCAGTGGTCTTGTATGTCTTCCATTTCCTAATAATTGCTCCCACAGTTGATTTCTTCAAACCAAGCTGCTTACCTATTGCAGATTCAGTCTTCCCAGCCTGGTGCAGGTCTACAATTTTGTTTCTGGTGTCCTTTGACAGCTCTTTGGTCTTGGCCATAGTGGAGTTTGGAGTGTGACTGTTTGAGGTTGTGGACAGGTGTCTTTTATACTGATAACAAGTTCAAACAGGTGCCATTAATACAGATAACGAGTGGAGGACAGAAGAGCCTCTTAAAGAAGAAGTTACAGGTCTGTGAGAGCCAGAAATCTTGCTTGTTTGTAGGTGACCAAATACTTATTTTCCACCATAATTTGCAAATAAATTCATAAAAAATCCTACAATGTGATTTTCTGGATTTTTTTCCTAATTTTGTCTGTCATAGTTGAAGTGTACCTATGATGAAAATTACAGGCCTCTCTCATCTTTTTAAGTGGGAGAACTTGCACAATTGGTGGCTGACTAAATACTTTTTTGCCCCACTGTATGTATGAGGGTGAAAAGCACCGATTGCATCTTAGTGGACCGATACAACTTAATGCTGGTTAATGTAATATACTAATAACCTTCTCTTCCTGTTTTCTCTCCTTTGATTGGTTACCCATACAGGGACAGCATCATCATCAGCATCACCAACTGTGCAACCAGCGTGTATGCAGGCTTCGTCATCTTCTCCATCCTGGGCTTCATGGCCCACCACCTGAACGTGGATGTATCTGAGGTTGCCGACCACGGCCCCGGCCTGGCCTTCGTGGCCTACCCAGAGGCCCTCACTCTGCTGCCCATCTCTCCCCTCTGGTCCCTGCTCTTCTTCTTCATGCTCATCCTGCTGGGCCTGGGGACTCAGGTGAGTCTGTCAACTACCATGATATCCTTGCTTTGTCCCAAATGGCACCCTATTACCGTTTGGCTCTGGTCAAAAGTAGTGCACTATGTATGGAATAGGGTAACACTGTTTATTCTCTCTGACATCATTGCATGCATGTCTAGGATCAAAAGGCTCCTCAACAGCTTCTACCCCCAAGCTATAAGACTGCTGAACAATTAATAATATCGCCACCGGATAATTTACATTGACCCCCCTCCCTTTTGTACACTGCTGCTAATCGCTGTTTATTATCTATGCATAGTCACTGCTGAGTGTTGACCTGTCAGTGTGTGTCCCGGTGTGCAGTTCTGCCTGCTGGAGACCCTGGTAACGGCCATCGTGGATGAGATCGGTACTGACTGGATCATTAGGAACAAAACGGTGGTCACAGGAGGAGTGGCTATAGTGGGCTTCCTGTTGGGGGTGCCGCTCACCACACAGGTAATGGACTGGAGATGTTTACACACACACACACACACACACACACACACACACACACACACACACACACACACACACACACACACACACACACACAAACATACACATGCATGTGTACACACACATAAACACACACTTAATTATCCAGGCACAAATATTCAGGATGTATACTGATGTTGCGTTCTCTACCTGTGCTCTCATGTATCTAGGCTGGGATCTACTGGCTACTGCTCATGGATAACTACGCTGCTAGTTTCTCTCTGGTTATCATCTCCTGCATCATGTGCATCTGCATCATGTACGTCTATGGTGAGTCCAACTGTCTTTCCTCGATTATAAATGCCTATCGTCCACAATGCTCTGCCAACGCTCTTGGTGAAAGCTGATCAAACTGACTGGAATGGAATGACTGACAACATGCTGTACTGTTTGTGTTCAGGACACAAGAAATACTTCAAGGACGTTGAGATGATGCTGGGCTTCCCCCCTCCCATCTTCTTCCGGGTCTGCTGGAGATTTGTGTCGCCCATCATCATATCTGTAAGATAGTAGCTACCACCCAGTGCCTCCTTGTTGACATGTTTTAGAGGCTTGACCTGCTCTGCATTCCATTCCACTTGTCTAATCCTCGCTAATCTGTGTTGCTCAACAACACCTGTCATGCAAAAAACCTGCCAGAATACCATGAGACACACACAAGTGATCGATGAAGATATGTACTGTATGAGGATTGAAATAGGGTATATTCTGTTAAATTAAATGACTTGACCCCGGTGACCCCTCTCCTCTCTTTGAATTTGCAGTTCATCCTGATCTTCACAGTGATCCAGTACAAGCCCATCACCTACAATGACTACGTGTATCCTGGCTGGTCCCTAGCCATCGGCTTCCTTATGGCCATGTCCTCCGTCACATGTATACCCATCTATGCTCTATACAAGATCTCCAAGTCTGAGGGAACAACATTTTTGGAGGTAAAATCCACAGGATCTCTGTTTAGAGCTTTGTCTGTCTTTAGTATTGGAAGCAGATGTTGTTCGCACTAGTAGTGGAAGTGTTTTAGTTTTTTCTGTTGAATGGCACATGTTGCCGAAGGTCTTTGAACTGAAAGAAATGAAGGATAGTAAAAGAGAACCCGATTTTGTGTTATGTTATTCCAGAACTTTCTCACCTACTTTACCTGCCTCTAATTAGCAATAAATAATAAACCTGTGTCCCTCCCATCACATTGACCTCTGAACCTTTACCCCTTACAGCGGTTGAAGAATTCATGCAAGGCGGACATAAAGTGGGGCCCGGCCCTGAGTGAGCACCGGATAGGCCACTACGCCGCCCCAGTCTCAGAGGCAGAAGTGGAGGTGCGTCCCCTGAAAGAGGAGCTGAAGGAGAAGGAGGATGAGAAGAGGGATGAGATCAGCCTCACCATCCAGGGCAGCAACGGCTCCACAGCACACAACACTACCCCCAGCGCATAGAGGCCCCCCCTGGGCCAGCTCCAGCCCCCTCCCAACCACCCCTCACCCTTTCCCACCGCACTGTGGGGAAAACCCGCTCGCTGGAGACCTTTACATATTGTAAGGGCTTATTATTTCTAACCTCTAGAGAAATTGGTCATCATCCAAAAGAATTGTATTTCTTGTTTCAACTTCATTTCACAATGCAGTTTCTTGTAAACACGTGATTTGTTTTCTTCTTCATATTATGCAGGAGTTGAAGTAGAAATACACACTGTAAAGAAATCCACTCGGAATTGGCAACTTTTCTAGCGACAGTGCTGGCGGTTTTAAAGCTGGAGACCAAATGTTATTTTGGTCAGTGTAGACACATGGCACCACTCTAGGGACTGATCCTTCCCTTCTGTTGTTTTCTCTACGGTATAGCTTTAGGCTCTCAGTACCCTCTAATACATGATAGTCTCCACTACTCAGACTGTTACGTATGCTGCTTTAGGGTTACCCAGAACAACTCATATTGGAGTAAGCCAGTGGCTATTTAGCTACTCCTAAATATTTTATTTGAACAACACAGTAAAGCCATTCTACTTCCAATGTTGTAAACAACTAACATACATTACAGCACCAACTCCCCAAACACACACAGTGTTGGTCTCCAGCTTTCTGAACACCTACCCTGACTGACGCCCATGATTTCCCCATGCCCATTCTCAGGGTCCCAAAATGATTTACTACTTACTGACCAAGTTCAATACCTGAGTACATTTTATTTGATTATGGTAGGCTTTACATTAGAGAGGGAGCTAAGACAACCATAACATGTTCACACACAAAAACAAATGGGTGGATGGATGCAACTGAGTACAATAAAGTGCCATCTCTCTTTTAGTCTTCCAGGTATTTCCGTGGGAAATGCATCTCAAGATGTGGCATCTCACTTGTGAAGGGAACGTTTAATTGACGACAGAAGCAGCTACAGATGTAGGCTCTTAATTTGACCCGTTTTTTAACACCAGGAAAATAATCATGCCACAACAGAGTGATCAAATGAAGGTCCTACATCTGTAGCATATCAAGGAGGGAGGACACAGTGGTGTTGCGTCATAGCCTCTGTTACTCACAAGTAGGATTTGCTCCAACAAGGCATGTTACCAAAAACATGTTAAACATGCATGAACTTTAATATCTCGGTGGCATAGCTGGAGTATGTGTCTTTGTTAACTTTTTCAAAACTGAGAGACTTGCATACGCAGGTGTCTTTGCAGAGGAAAATATGTGTATTTACAGGCGTTTTAAAGCTCTGAGCCAAGTAGTGATGTGATTGGATGTGGAAACAGGAAGGAGAGAAGCCATTGGTTGGCCTGGAGATGGAGTTTGTCTCCACAAGATAAAAAATAAAAAAATCAGTTACTGAATTATGTAGTTTATATGTAGTTGTATCGTTCTGTCAATAGAATTATCTTACTTTATCTTTCATTATTGTAAAGTAACATAGTAAATAATTATAAGGAAGACATGTTTATTTTGTAAAGAAGCTACAGTATCTTAAGAAATAACAGTAATGTTTACCATTCCTCATCCATGACTTGATTTTTATTGGTAATTGATTTATTTTAGGGGGTTGGAGTGGGAGGGAGATGTATTTCAGTCACTTTGTGGCAGGATGCTGTGGGGTTGTGCTAGCACAGATAGCTGGAATTGACAATGGTCAAGAAGTCCCATTTCTCTATCCAATTCAATGCATTCGTCTCCGCTCTGTTGCGTTGCATCTGTGTTGTATTGAGGCAGAGACCTGTCTGGTAACATTGTGAATCCACTGGGTCCTAGCCTGGCCTGCACTGATGGAGAGAGGTAGTCTGGAAATGCAGCTGCTTAAGTGCTAGAGCATCGCATCTTAGTGAAGCTTCCCATTTTTTATTTCTTCTTTAACCAGTACGTCACTGAATATAATATTCAACATCTTTGTCAGACTGCTTAAATCCAGTTTCTGCTGTCGAATATATGACTGATTTGTTCTCCTTCTATTTTACTTCAGTTTCTCTGTGTTAAAAGTGTCATGACAGTTAGCTATCCAGACACTCAGGGGAGTAGGTTGTTACTTAGTGGTGAAAGTATTTGGTTCCAATTGGCCTCTTATTGACTATGTAGGGCACTAGGGCTCTGGTCAAAAGTAGTGCACTATAAAGGGAATAGGGTGCCATTTGGGACGTACCCAAATTCGTTGGTTATTTGAACTAACACAAAAAGCACACCAGTAGGTTAGATGCAGCCCAACAGACTCAAGCTTTACTTCAGATGACAACAGACTAGTGTGTTCTCCTTTGATGCTGACAGAAGCACAGTACGGCCACACGAATCATCAACCTGTTCTAAAGCAGAGTAGGAGTGGTCCTGGAATAGCACAGGATATTAATAATGATGATGGTTTTGACTGATGTGTTCTATACACTGTGGATACATATCATTTTGGTAATAAGGAGTTTACAGCAGGTGTAAATGGTTGAGCTAAAGTGGGTTAGTATATAATGGCCCTGATGACAGGATTTGATAACAGAATGAAATGGTGTATGATTATTCTAGACATGCCGGCTCAGGTCAGGTTGCCTCTGGATACTTCCAGGGAGTCCTCTAGGACTTTTATTTCTTCTTTCTCCTGTTACTGTTAAACTGTTGACTTGTAGTCCTCTTATTTATTAGCTGCAGTAGCTAGTAAGTTAAGGATAACCACCATGCTATTGCAACCGTTTGGTCTCTGCTGTCCACCGAACTCTTCCTCTATCAGATACTTGTACAGTCATGTAAAAACTGGTGTTTGTGTGTTTATTTGTTTTTATTTGGGGGTAGGTAGGATTTTTTTCTTGTAGTAAAAGTAGCCGATGTTAAGTGTAATATGTATTTGTGTGTAGTCGATACCTTACTACTGAGTACTGTTCTTAGATCAGGATAGTGTCAGTATTGATGTCATGTAATTCTAATCAATCAGTAACTATCAATTTTGTCATGTAACAAAACACAATCTACCTTTTAAGAGATCTTTTGTTTTTTTTTACTAAAAAATATATATATTTTATTGTCACAATTGAATCATCCATGTTCAGTGACACTACCTTTATCGTGTTCTAAAAGCCAGCTGATATCAAAAGTATTGCCAAACAAAAGCTTGGGTTGAAACTTGAAATGTGCATTTTACAGTATGTTCTGTTGGAGGTACACGGCGGCTGGGGAAAGTATATAATAACAGTATTAATCCATTTTACGTAGTAATAATGCCAATAGTATTAAGCCAACACCGTGGTACTATACTGCAGCGACATCCGGTTACAATGTAGCGACTGTACTGTAAATTCCGTTGTGTAAAGAGACTGGCCTTTTCGATTTGATGGAGTATTTTACATGGCAAGGCAAAAAAAAAGATTACAGAAATCAAACGCCAAAATCGGTAACATTGTAACTGCAATAAATATGACATTAGATCAAAATATCAATGTATTGGGGAAGTGTTTTAGAATATAAACTAATTGGACAATAAGGAATGGGTTCAACCAAATGTCTCATATCCAGAGTAAGAATCTTATTTTATTCTTCCCTTTTTGCACTGGGATTATTATTTGGTGAGATCTTTCCTTCAAAATTAATATAAGCAGGTAGTGAAAAATGTACACTCAAGGACACATTAGATGAATATTCATCTTTTTTGGACATTGTTTTTCATCTCATTTAGAAATCGTTGTAGTAAGTCATCTATATATGGGATGTAAGAAATGAATACGTTACCAGTTCTGAAAACTGATACTCGGCCTCTACTGTACTAAAACTGTGATTTATCTACTCTGGTTTTCGACGATCACCGAGGAGATCTTGAATTTCTAACTCATAAACATGTTTTTACACGTTTTTTTTTCAGCACTTTAAATCAAGTAATTTGTGTTTATAACATATTTAACAATACAAACTTCCATTTTGAAATAAGGCCTTTACAGTGGTCTGCACAAGCTGCTGTGTCAACATGTCAGCAGAGAAGACACAATGTTATGCCAATGTCAATTCTATCACAGTGGAGAATAAAGCACAAATGAAATGAACACAGTGCTGGTACTTTCTCATATATATCTAACCATGTCTCTTGAACCTTAGGGCCAAAATCCATTGAATTGTCTTAGTCATGTCAGCTGTATATCGTAAACTGTGCCATTACAAATGGTAAATAAAATCTATTTTAAAGATCACTCAAGTGTGGTTCATGTCCCATTTGTGTTTTGTCTTTCTGAACAGGCTATGGCTTTTGTTAGATGGGAGAAAGTAGATTGTTAATAAACCATGTATTACAGGCATATGAACATTTATTTATCCAAATACAGTCGCATTTATTTACTTCAAAATACATTCAATAAATGGTTCAATTAGGTAGATCAAATTTGACATTTTTCGAAAGCATCCAACCATATTGTGTCATGTGTTCACTTTCAGGTCTTCTATCAGTCTCTAGAAAAGGACAATATAACATCCCTGTGTCTCTTGGCTCATTGTGGAAGACTAGGGTTACTGTATTACTTTATATTAAAGCGATTACGACATCCCTTTTACAAGTATGAGTATTATTGACCTCTGATGAGAGACTTGTCTCCTTTTAGGACCAGACTGCAGGTAGAACATACATGACAGTATCAGAGACTCACTATCCTCTTATTCTGTAGTAAAGAGTTCAGTTTACGAGGAATTAACCAGACTGTCCCCCTGCTGCGGCAGACACAGGTGCCTGGCCCCACTCGGCCCTCTGCTGGCTGGCCTCTGCACTGCGGGGAGAGCAGGGTGGAACATGCTTACAGGGCTCATCTGCTCACAGCTCCCTTTGCTCCCCGGAGGCTGTGTGGAGGAGCCTAGAGGACTGTGTCCACCAGGGAACAACAAGGGGCAGCTGTTCACTGAGTCTGACCATGAGTCATCATGTCTTTGAGCTCTCACAGTCACAGGCTGACCACTAGGCCTGCAAGTTCTGCCCTTTATTCTCTGTTCTGAGGCAGGGTTGAGGTAGGATCCATGGGTGGTTACTGTACTAGCAGAGGGGACCAGGGGCGGTAGGTAGCTGTCCCTGGCTTGAGCGGTGGTGATGGGTTCTCTGTTGCAGGGGTGGGAAGCCTCAGAGCTCTGGCTATGAGTCCTTGGATGTTTTTGTTCAGAGGTTTGGAGAGGGCTGGATACTCTGGTGTTGGGTGAGCTGCATGGTTGGCCTCTCATCCTGTCTAACGGAGGAGTCCTCCTTACTAGATGTACTACTAGTGGTGGACTGGGCCTGGTATGTGGAGGATGCAGTCTGGGGGCCACCACAGGGGTCAAGTGTCTCTGTGTCTCATCCGCAGACAAACCTGTCCATCCTATCGACCTGGGAATAACAACATTGCCATTAACACCATTCATGACAGCAAAGATCAACTAGGTTGCAATTAGCTACCGTAAATACTTTCACCAGATACTGTAAGTGATGACCTTGGGCTAGATTCCATCAGATCTGCGCTAGCCGACACCCGCTTAGAGGTTGTTTTGATGGTGTCAGAGCGCTCAAATCCACAGGCGGCCCCCAGCATTATACCTAAAGCGGACATTGCCATTGGCAGTCGCAATATTAGAAATCCCATGCAGCCTTGTTAACAAATTCAAACATTGGAATGTGAGACGTAATCTACACCTCAATTAGGCTGATAGAAATCCTAATTATTTTGTTGAATGATATTCAATTTGAGCGTCATTATCGTTATATACAGTTGATGTCAGAAGTTTACATACATTGAGGTTGGAGTCATTAAAACTCATTTTTCAACCACTCCACAAATTTCTTGTTAACAAACTATAGTTTTGGCAAGTCGGTTAGGAAATATACTTTGTGCATGAAACAAGTAATTTTTCCAATAATTGTCTACAGACAGATTATTTCACTTATAATTCACTGTATCACAATTCCAGTGGGTCAGAAGTTTACATACACTAAGTTGACTGTGCCTTTAAACAGCTTGAAAATTCCAGAAAATTATGTCATGGCTTTAGAAGCTTCTGATAGGCTAATTGACATAATTTCAGTCAATTGGATGTGTACCTGTGGATGTATTTCAAAGCCTACCTTCAAACTCAGTGCCTCTTTGCTTGACATAATGGGAAAATGAAACGAAATCAGCCAACACCTCAGAAAATAAATTGTAGACCTCTACAAGTCAGGTTCATCCTTGGGAGCCATTTTCAAATGCCTGAAGGTACCATGTTCATCTGTACAAACAATAGTACGCAAGTATAAACACCATGGGACCACGCACCGTCACACTGCTCAGGAAGGAGACACGTTCTGTCTCCTAGAGATGAACGTACTTTGGTGCGAAAAGTAAAAATCAATCCCAAAGGACCTTGTGAAGATGCTGGAGGAAACAGGTACAAAAGTATCTTTATCCACAGTAAAACAAGTCCTATATCGACATAACCTGAAAGGCTGCTCAGCAAGGAAGAAGCCACTGCTCCAAAACCGCCATAAAAAAGCCAGACTACGGTTTACAACTGCACAGGGGGACAAAGATCGTACTTTTTGGAGAAATGTCCTCTGGTCTGATGAAACAAAAATATAACTGTTTGACCATAATGACCATCGTTATGTTTGGAGGAAAAAGGGGGAGGCTTGCAAGCCGAAAAACAGCATCCCAACCGTGAAACACAGGGGTGGCAGCATCGTGTTGTGGGTGTGCTTTGCTGCAGGAGGGACTGGTGCACTTCACAAAATAAATGGCATAATGAGGATGGAAGATTATTGAAGCAATATCTCAAGACATCAGTCAGGAATTTAAAGCTTGGTCGCAAATAGGTCTTGCAAATGGACAATGACCCTAAGCATACTTCCAAAGTTGTGGCAAAATGGCTTAAGGACAACAAAGTCAAGGTATTGGAGTGGCCATCACAAAGACCTGACCTCAATCCTATAGAAAATTTGTGGGCAGAACTGAAAAGGCGTGTGTGAGCAAGGAGGCCTACAAACCTGACTCAGTAACACCAGCTCTGTCAGGAGGAATGGGACAAAATTCACCCAACTTATTGTGGGAAGCTTGTGGAAGTCTACCCGAAACGTTTGATCCAAGTTAATCAATTTAAAGGCAATGCTACCAAATACTAAATGAGTGTATGTAAACTTCTGACCCACTGGGAATGTGATGAAAGAAATAAAAGCTGAAATAAATCATTCTCTCTACTATTATTCTGACATTTCACATTCTTAAAATAAAGTGGTGATCCTAACTGACCTAAGGTAGGGAATTTTTACGAGGATTAAATGTCAGGAATTGTGAAAAATGGAGTTTAAATGTATTTGGCTAAGGTGTATGTAAACTTCCGACTTCAACTGTATATAGACTACACTTTCTCATTCTAAACTTTTAACGCGAGTGGGAAGGGTGTGGCTTCAAGACAATGACTGCAAGAGGAGCTGCTCACCAATTTGACGACTCCCAACGCAGTTACCTCCGACACCACCAAAACATCAGTTTTTTTCAGCTCTGCTTCTTCAGATCCAACTGGATGGCTCTCCTCTCTTCCTTCAGCTCTGCAAATCAACCAACACCAGGAGAAAATCACTCACATTTCTACAATACTATTCTGCGGCAGTCAGACAGATTGGAAATGGTGAGAAGACTGACAGCCTGGTAGGCCTGTTTGAAATAAGCACCAGCATCCAAAGTCCAAGATAACGGAATATTGAGAGGTTACACCTGTTGACGGAGTGATGTAGTTCAATTACCACTCTAAAGTGACATCTATTAACCATAATCTTTTTCACCCAATTATTTGTGTGCAATGTTTTTCAATATTTGTAGCAGATGAGAACTTGACAACACTGGAAAAAAGGAGAAGTAAAAAGTATTTTTGCAACAATAAACCACTAGATGGTAGTAAGGATCAATTGATCTGATTTTGTTCCAGATATAGGAGAACATGTCAGTCATTTATGTCAGGTCAATACAAGAAGAAAGAAAAGCGACCAACTGTGTTTTTTAGGAAGCTTTTTTGGTAAGTGTCGTTTTTAGGAAGTGTTCATTGAATAAATAAATGTATGTCGTTCTGTCCTTGTTATTTGTCTATTAATGTTCTGTATTATGTAACGTTGTGTGTTTTGTGTGGACCCCATGAAGAGTAACTGCTGCTTTAGCAGTAGCTAATGGGGTTCCTAATAAAATACTAACGTCAAAAGACTTAGGACACATGTTACCAATTTATTTGCCTGGCTACACAGACTCCTTGCTCCGGCCAAACGCTATGCCACGCCCACGGACATTAGTTTCTTCTCTGCAATGAGTCTGGATCTGAGTAACTCCTGACCCTTCACCGAATACGAACCCGTTCGGGCCGTCTGATGGGTCCAGAAACTGATGGGTTGGGCCAGAGCCAGAACACACGCGGGTAAAGTGGTGGTTTGAAAATGGATCATTGGCTTTGATACTCCTATTGATACTCCTACTCCTATACTCCTATATATAAAACAAATGTACAACACCCCTCGTGCCCCTCGCCACCACAAACGGCTTTAATGATGGCAGTCTCAGACTAAAGTATGTAGCGAACTACAGATCAGCAAAATAATTTAGTGTGAGTCGTCAGGCTACCAATTTATACCTCCAAAGGGAGCGATAGTCATTGTCAGTGCAGTGTAGTTCACAGGTTACTGAAGACACCAGAACTCATGAAACCATTATGGATCAGAGTACAGTCACCTCTATTAACTCTGGGCTCTGATGTTCAGCTGGCTCAATACAGATCAGTTATGTGGACCAGGAAAGTATATTACTGTTAGGTTGCAAAATGCTTTCCCAAAATGTCCAGGTTTTTCAGAAATCCCAGTTAGATGATTCCTGAATGTTCTTGCTTTTTACATCTTGATTCCAGGAATGTTCCAACCAGGATTTTGGGAAAATCTGGGAATGCTGGTAAAGGTATAGTAATTTTCCCACCCTAATACTGTATGACTGTACTGTAACTGTATCACCCACCTGTTACAGTTGGCTCTGGAGCCTCAGTGACATCACACCATGTCCGGTGTTCCTGTTCTACACTCTCCTGCAAGAAGCGAATCACAGACAAGACAAAACACCACAGAACAGGTCAACTACCGGAGACAGCTACTGGTGAGTTGGAGTCATGTACCCCAACGACACAGCTGACAAATGAGAAATAAGGAAGATGGTGGGAGACGGGAGGGGGTGTTAAGACGTGAGCGACGAAACGATTCAGCAGCAGCAGTGTTCGTTCCATGCGGATTTGGACTCTCGTTTTACATCTATATCCAGACTCAGGACATAAACCACAGCTTCAACCACCAGGCTCTTTTCTCCGCTGGCAGCCGGGTCATATCTGTCCTGGTTTTCCAATACCACTGGTAATAGATGATCATTAGCTAGGAGTCCCACCCACCCACCCACAAGCCCTGCTATTTGCTTTGAGGTATTTACGTAAAGTCTCACTGTCTGCCACTGGCATACCATGGAGCTATGCCTCGTCTCGACTCCCCACTGTGTAGCTAACGGAGGGGTGCCGAGTGCCTAGCGCCGCCAGCTGATCGTCTTGGTTTTTTGAAATGCAAACAAACAGAAGTGGAGAGTGATCTAGTTACAGAGGAGGGTATTAATTTTAGATGTGAGGTCTGACTGATGGAAGGGTGGTTAGACTATCCTGGCGCAGGCTGCTACCAAGGGAGACGGAATACCAGACTGGTTCTGCATCCCTAATGGCACTCTTTTCCCTATGTAGTGCACTACTTTTGACCAGGGCCTATTGGGGGAATATGGTGATATTTGGGATGGGGACTGGGAGCTACACAGCCCACTGCTTCTCAATGGAGTGTTGACTCAAAACCCAAACTTTGCTTCGCAGAAACGGCTGGCCTTTTACTCTGAAAATAAAACAGCCTATTTTTTCACTGTGGTGCAGTGGTAAAATGATAACTCTCCACACCTCCTTCTCAGTCTATTCTTTCTCCTACTTAAAGCAGTGTTATATGGGCTCTATTTGGGACCATGCCTACTAGTCTACAAACTTCCAAAGCTTGATAATAATGAGATATTGCGGTAATTTAGTCATTACCGTGGACTGCCTGACTGCTAAAATTGCAGATTCCTTTCCTGGTCCACGACCAAGTCTATCAATTAATTCCAACAACCCCCATTCGAGGAAATGGGACATTATACCTATGTTTGTAAAAATGGATGATTGATTGCTGCATGCTAAATGTGAATGAGATCATACAGTACTCTGGCTTGGTTCTGGCTGACTAGACTATGTTTCTGGCTGTAATGGGAAATTATTTGATTAATTGTCCTCCACAAGGAAATCTGAGAGGGAATTGTGGATCTCTCTCCGCCCGTTAGTACATTCATACATTAGTCACACTTTTATATCTCAGCCAAAATGTATTTTGACTAAACTTGCCATAGATATCCGGCATTTACAAAATTACACTGATTGGCCAAATGGCAAACTTTGAAAGGTCACACCTCTCACCCCGTTTCACCTAAAGTCATGAAATTGAGTGAATACTGCAGGTCCCTCACCTCATAAGGAACACATTTGCGTCAGGGACCCATAAGTTCTGCCATGATGGATTTTCCGCCATTTTGAATTTTCTGAAGAACACTTAAAAAGCTACTTTTCTGACACCGGATGACCAATCTGCACAAAACTTGATTTGTGATAGCTATGGACAAAGGTCCATAGAGGTCCAGCGCAATATTTTCCAGACTAGTACCTAAAACAATATGGCTGCTATTGACCATGAACATTCACGTGGGCGTGTTCTGGCACATAAATGCATATAAATTAGTCCAGGATATTTGTATTGTAACAAAAATTCAGTAAACATGTTGCAAACACTGTCAAGACTCAACATATGCAAGAACATTTATATCAGAGGCGCTATAGTAATCACATGTGATATCACCACTGGCCCGATTTTGACAAATCGCTCTCCCTCTCTGGCGCTCGAGGGCGCCAGGCTACCCTTCATTACGCACACCTGTCACCATCATTATGCGCAGCTGCGCAATATTGGACTCACCTGGACTCCATTACTTTGTTGATTACCCCCTCTATTTCAGTCTGCTCCTCAGTTTGTTCCCTGTGTCAGCATTGATGCCATTACTTTTCCCCTGTCCAGAAGCTATTCCTGTTTCATGTCTGTTGTTTATTAAATGTTTATTAAACTCTCTGTACCTTCTTCTCGTCTCCAGCGCCAATCCTCACATATGTGTCTTGCCATAGAGGTGCATAATTTACAAAATTACACGGATTGGCCCAAGGGTGGGTGCTGTATCATTCGTGGGGGATGACATGTTTACTTTTACCTTGTTATTTTCCTGTATTTCAGTCTATAATTATCTGTTGTAACGAAGTACTGATGTTCCTACCTTTGACCTGTTTAACTGACAGTATCAAACGTCTGCCAGTGTTGAATGTGATGGTTAAAGTTTGACGCCAGACGGAGCTGAGGTCACACTGATAATGTCTCTGTGACACTATGTGATTCTATAGCAGCTGAGGTTGTGACTTCCTACAAGTCTCTTGGGATGGCGTTTACAGAACATTCAGTGCTATGTGATTAATATAGAAGGGCCTTCACAGAGGAGGCCTTTAGACATTTTCTTTGCTGAATTCTTGTAATAAACCAGATGGATTTTTGATTTGATATTATCTACGACCGCTATCCTTTTTATTCACCTGAAAATCTCCTTTACACTGGCTAAGCATTTTGCTTCTGTTCATTATGCCTTTGAATTGCACTTTACATACTACAAAAATGCTAGTAGCAGAAACAGAAACATCCCTAACAGACACGGTGCAATCCCATCCTAGTCCCTACATCTCAGGAGACGCGAGTTGGAGATGTGTGACACGGCACATAAAAAGATCAAAATCAAATCAAATTTATTTGTCACATACACATGGTTAGCAGATGTTAATGCGAGTGTAGCGAAATGCTTGTGCTTCTAGTTCTGACAATGCAGTAATAACCAACGAGTAATCTCACTAACAATTCCAAAACTACTACCTTATACACACAAGTGTAAAGGGATAAAGAATATGTACATAAAGATATATGAATGAGTGATGGTACAGAGCGGCATAGGCAAGATGCAGTAGATGGTATCGAGTACAGTATATACATATGAGATGAGTAATGTAGGGTATGTAAACAAAGTGGCATAGTTTAAAGTGGCTAGTGATACATGTATTACATAAAGATGCAGTAGATGATATAGAGTACAGTATATACTGTATACATATGATATGAATAATGTAGGGTATGTAAACATTATATTAAGTAGCATTGTTTAAAGTGGCTAGTGATATATTTTACATCAATTCCCATCAATTCCCATTATTAAAGTGGCTGGAGTTGAGTCAGTGTGTTGGCAGCAGCCACTCAATGTTAGTGGTGGCCTTGAGATAGAAGCTGTTTTTCAGTCTCTCGGTCCCAGCTTTGATGCACCTGTACTGACCTCGCCTTCTGGATGATAGCGGGGTGAACAGGCAGTGGCTCGGGTGGTTGTTGTCCTGTATGATCTTTATGGCCTTCCTGTGACATCGGGTGGTGTAGGTGTCCTGGAGGGCAGGTAGTTTGCCCCCGGTGATGCGTTGTGCAGACCTCACTACCCTCTGGAGAGCCTTACGGTTGTGGGCGGAGCAGTTGCCGTACCAGGCGGTGATACAGCCCGACAGGATGCTCTCGATTGTGCATCTGTAGAAGTTTGTGAGTGCTTTTGGTGACAAGCCGAATTTCTTCAGCCTCCTGAGGTTGAAGAGGCGCTGCTGCGCCTTCTTCACGATGCTTTCTGTGTGGGTGTGGGTGGACCAATTCAGTTTGTCTGTGATGTGTATGCCGAGGAACTTAAAACTTACTGGCTTCCCCATCTGTTGGGCAGGGAACACCTACATCTGGTGTTCCGTTCTCTCTCCTTCAGTGCCAGAGGAGCAGGACAGAGGGGCAGCCAACCCAGCACCAGAGTATAGAGACTAGACTACTCAGTACAGTAGGAACTTGGACTGATTGAAAGAGGATCAATCTTGTGCAGCAGTGTGTTTGGCCAGATCCCTGGAAAGACTTAGTGCCTCTGGCCTCAGCAGTAACCTTAGATTGAGGCTTTGCAGACTGGGTGTACACAAGGAATAATTTGCAGATTGCCAACAGCGGTTGAAGGCAGAAGGTAATCAGGTCCATCTGAGGGGTGGCTTGGTGATGACTGTCCTAGGTCAACAACAGGTCACATTGGTTCTCGCTGTGTTAACCAGGCGGCTGTACGTGTCGGTAGCAGCCAGCTCTCGGTTTTTGGAGGAGCGAAAGGCTTGTTCTCTCTGTGGGGTCTTTCACATATTATATTATATTTTTCATGGCCTTGTCTATAGCTCAGACCCGAGGTGTTGAAGGCTTATTGAAGGACATCCCAAAGAAAACGCTGACAGAGAAGAACGGACCTTTTTACTTACAAGTCTTCCGTGAATTCTGTATCTCAGTCCAAGCACATAGGGTACTGCAAGTGCAGTATATTTTCTGAGAGCACAGACCAACATTTAAACTGGAACAATAGTGTGAATTTCCAAAATATCAACCTCTCTGGTATTTTGATTGGAATCAAACCCAACACTTACCTGCAGAAAGTCCACTTGGCTTTTCAGCACCTCGCATTCTTCAGTCAGAACTGATCTGGTAGTGAGGAGAGAACACCATTTTTAGGTTGAACTCTAAAACTCTTTTGCATTTCTTGACCTTTTACAAATGAGAATAGATTATAACACATTTTAGTAAAATTATTCAACTAAAGAAAATTGCATAGTGTTAAACACAAACCAATTCAAATGTATTCATAGCATGATATCAAGGTGCAATTTTCCAGGAACTCGGCTGCCGGTTTTCATCGAATACCGCCTTGAATCCTAAACAGGCAGCCAAATGCACAACAGCATGTACTACATCCATATCTATTATAGAACTTTTCTTATGGTATTGAGGGAGCCGTGGCCTATTTCTCTTTCTCGGTTATGTAACTATTGTAGACTTAATTCCCTTCTTTCTTTTTTTAGAAGCAAAGGAATCTTCTGCATGCTGAGGTCTGGTATTCATTTTCTTACAATGGGGGCTTTTGTTCTGTGCAGGGATGGAGAGAGGAGAGGGCTGGCTGGTCTCCATCCTCCGCCCTCCATCCCCTCCTCCTCTCCCCCAGCTCCCCACCAAGGCAGGCCCCGTGTTTGCAATCCCCTGCAGGCCTGGTTGGGTAGGGAGCTCCAGATGCCTGGCTCTTTCTGCCACAAGGCCAGGGGGAAAGGGAGCCAGGTTGGAGGACACAGGCGGGAGAGAGGAGTGCAAGACAGGAGAACAGGGGAGAGGAGAGAGGAACTATGACCAGGAGAGAGAGGGCAGGGATCTATTCACTGTAGATGACAGGACAGGAATACACTTTTATGGAGAGAAGGAGAAAAGAGGAAGGTAGAAAGAGACAAAGCAGGGTGATGTCCTCGTATCGTAAAGCTACCCCCTTTCTCTTTACTGTAATGCCATGTTTGTACAATGATGAGGACATGTCTGGTCTGTCCAAACAGGCAGATTGAGAGAGGGCCAGAGTGGCAGAGGTCTGAAGAGAAATCTGACTCTGCACAGAGGAATGTGTGAGGAGGAAAAGGGGTCCCATTCCCACAGTCCCACAGCTGTATTCATTTCATTACAGCACTTCGCTGACTGTGGCTCAAATTTACCCCATGGCTCATGGTCTTTCCTGTCTGGGACTCTTCATGGATGCAGACTAAGGTCTTGCAGTCACATATTCTGCAGAATTTCAACTGGCTGCATTTTATAGGGCGCATTACCGAAACATTAGTCTGTAATTGACATTTTTGGAAATGTTGCTCAGTGACATACTTGAGGTGGGCCACAACATCATCTATGTGGGTGACATTCAGCTTGTGTCTCACGCCATCAATGCCATCTTGGCTGGTAGTAGAGCTGACTGAGCTCTGGGAACAGGACCTGTCGGACCAGAAATGCATGTCTAAGATGCCTCCACGTGACTAGAAATACACAATGACAATGTATGTTTGCAACTGTCCTTTTCCCTCTTGTGTTGTAGCAGTTGTATTACAGTATGTGAATGTATGTATGTGAATGTACCTCCTAACAGTCAGACTAACCTTTCTGCATGTTGGCTCTGGCTGAATTGTATTCCACTAGAGGGAGGCCTACTATTCACAGTGTCACAACAGTTGTTATGGACACCCAAGGCGTAATTCACCACACTAGGACTGTACCGGAATATGTCTGCATCTCCATCCCTGAAAATCAATAGATACATACAAATAACCCCCAACGTAGTGTGAAGGAGTCAGAGAGGAGGGAATAAGATGACAAAGGAAGGAGAGAAATAGTGAGCCAATAATCTGGCCCCCCAGTTTTGACCCGTTTGGGCAACACAAAGTGAGTGTTGTATGTCTGTCAACCCCGACGGGCCGGGTGGCCAGCAGGCCTGTCCTGCTTTCTGAAGTCCCCTTGTCCTAATCTTAATACTACCACGCTGAAAATATTAAAGCAGTGGAGCAGAGAGAGAGATGGGGAGAGAGAGGGAGAGAGAGAGATGGTAGAGAGAGGGAGAGATGGAGGGAGAGATGGGGAGAGAGAGGGAGAGATGGAGAGAGAGAGAGAGAGAGAGAGAGAAAGAAAGAGAGAGATGGGGAGAGAGAGAGAGAGAGAGAGAGAGAGAGAGTAGAAAGAGAGAGAGAGAGATGGGTAGAGGGAGAGAGAGAGAGAGAGAGATGGGTAGAGAGAGAGATTGGATGAGAGAGAGAGAGATGGGGAGAGGGAGAGAGAGGTGGGATGAGAGAGAGAGAGAGAGAGAGAGAGAGAGAGGTGGGATGAGAGAGAGAGACAGGTGGGATGAGAGAGAGAGAGGTGGGATGAGAGAGAGAGAGAGAGAGAGAGAGAGAGAGAGAGAGGTGGGATGAGAGAGAGAGAGAGAGAGAGAGAGAGAGAGAGAGAGAGAGATGGGATGAGAAAGAGAGATGGGGAGAGGGAGAGAGAGATGGGATTAGAGAGTGAGAGAGAGAGAGAGCGAGAGAGAGAAGAGAGAGAGAGAGAGAATCAATGAGAATGGTACAACAGCAGCAGTCCTGCAGCCTCCAAGAGTCACCAGCCATGGAACAAGGCCTGTTGAATGAGGGGTGAGGGGGGTGAGGAGAACACCCCAGCAGTGTCAAAGTAGAGATATTATGTTACTAGGCTGAGGGATTTAAATCAGGAGGCTGGCGCAGAGTGGACACTCCCATTTAACTGCACCTGCCGAAACTCTTTTGATCTCCAGGAAAAAGGATGTTGCAGATGCTGGCCAAGGATGCCCAACCCTTTTTTAAATCACAAAGGGTTGCGTAATTACGGAGCGATACTGCTCAATCCAAGTGGAAAATAGGAAGATAGGCTACTCCCCCATGAAATGAAGGACCGGAAAAGCTTACAGAATGCATCCTCCCTTTTTGGTCAAAGCCAACATCTAGGCTATGGCCTGTTGTGGATAGCTAACTCTGACCCATACATCAGCAAACTTGATTATCGATGGAATACGAAATACTGACTGTATTGAAGCTTGCAGCTCTTGAGTCCCATGCCTGAGTCTTACACCACAGTGCACAACTTCTGGTGAACAAGACCGTGTGCAGGGTGAGTAGAGGTAAGAATCCCATTTCAGTGGCAGGCTGCTAGTGGAGCTACCGGGTCTAGCTGTAATGACAGGAACAGAGGCTACATTGTGAGGCAGTGTAGTACATATCACTAAGTAGCTTACTCCCAGAGAGAGGAGGAGCCCTGATCTCAGCTAACAAAGATGGCATAGACGCCTGCCGCAACATCAACAACCACACCAGACCATTCAAAAACTCCTCCTGTCCTGGAAGATTGATAAACTACAGACGTAAAATAAGTTACACCACAACCACAGTCACTTTTAACATTTCCCACTTCCCAGCTCCTCCCGCTCCAATTATTATGCTAGTTCCGTTCAGAGATTTAGGACGTCCTTGGGCCCGTTTTCAGAAAGCCTATTTATTCAGAGTACCTTTACTCACTGGGCATTCAGCGTACCCCCTATTTCTCTCCAGAATGGGACAGGTGCAGCTGCACTGAGGACGCCGACCACAAATAACTAAGACAATGGCATGGAGAGAGGACCACACAATGGGACAGGTGATCTGAAAAGTTGCCAACCAGCTCCATTAAATCAGTTCCCTTTCAAAGCAAGATTAATCTTAGCTGCTAAAGTCAGACACCCTTGTTCATCAAACCCCTCAGCTGTAGGGTATTTAGTCAACTCAACAGTTTCCTGCTTTGGGTAGGATCGATTGGTCAAGGATAAAGAGAAAGCTCCAAACCTGGAGCGATATTAAAGCGAAATGAGCCAGCAGCTTTGTCCTGAAAGCAGATCAGCTGATTTACAGTGAGGCCCTTAATTTGCTAATCAAAGAGAGGGGGATCATGGAGGATATACACACAGACTATATTCCAAAGGGTACCCTATTCCCTACATAGTGCACTACTGAGCCCTATGGGCCATGGTCAAAAGTAGTGCACTATATAGGGCAGTGGCAGAGACCAACAGGACCAACCAGCAGGCAGCAGCGTGGTTGGCACTTGGCAGGGGTTCAAAGCAGAACGTAGTATCAGGGATAACATGGTACTGATACCCAAAGTCTTAGCATTACCTTGTTGATTTGTCCACAGGACGTCTGGACGTGCCAGCAGAGTTTGTTTGAAGTGGGTTTAAGATGAAATCATTCCTGAATGATACACAGTCCTAGACTACTCCTAGTCTACCCTTTAATAGTCCCATAGTCTTAGCTAAATCTGATCTGATTTAAAGTAACAATAAAGCTATGAATGACAGTTTTTGTAAGATAGCCACTGCCAATACATTTCTAACTGGTGCATCACATTTATTGGATACAATCTTCAGTGATTTCTGTTTTTCCTGAATGGCAACAAAAACTCCAATTATAGGGGCAGAGTTGAGGCGGAGCTACATTCTTCAGAGCCTCCAACCAGTTGCTGAGGGACGGACACGCCTCCCCTTCAAATAGGTACCTGTAAATTACTGCCTTTTGTTGGACAAACGGGCTCATCCGGATGCAGGCCTAGTGTTGGGTGGGCAGTATAAAAAGTGGGCAGTATCTGGGTGATTTGTTGCTTTAGGCTACACAATATAAAACAATATTTGAATGTAGGAGATTGTGAAACCTCAAATTCTGCCTTGTGCTTTTACCATTAGGACCATAACATTTACAGCCATTTTGGAACCTGACTATCTTCTTTGATCTAATTATTACCAAACCATTTGTAACTGACTGAAAACACAGTAAGCATTTAAAGATATCATTGTTGAAGAAAACTAAAGGTACAAAGTGTGAAACAAGGGTCCTGACCCCTAGGCCCAACCCTTTCCCAGTGGAAAGAAAAGTCTCAATGGTTTTACTGGGGTCAGAATATTTATCACCTGGAACTAAAAGAAAACAGGCAGGGAGGGAGAGACAGGGAGAAGAAGCCTGGTCTGGGAAACGAGATCGACAGACATCCCAACAATGTTGGTCCTCTGTCTGATGAATGAAAACCTAAACATATATATGTTTTCTCTCAAAATTCAACCGTTAGGCAATCATGGCGTAAGAAGAAGTGTTGGTGTTTGACCATTTGATAAATGCTTTATCAATTCCAAACTAAATAGCAAACTAGAAGAGGAAGGGAAAGGAAAGCCAACAGGGTTATGGTAGTAGTTTCTTCCAAAACGTTTTATTGTTGCTGATATTCAAACAAGTTGCCACCAATGATTAATAGGCTACGTTGTATTAACATGTTGGTGTTGCATAGTTCTTAACTAACTGCTTTGTAATTGCATAGTATTGGCCTGTGTCCCAAAATGGCTCCCTATACCCTACATAGGGCACTACTTTTGACCAGAGCGCTATGGGCCCTGGTCATAAGTAATGAACTCTATAGGGAAAAGAATTCCATTTGGGACACAGGCATGGAGTTCAGTAATCACACAAGAGTCTTCTCCTCACCTGCCCTCCAAGGCTGCTCTCTCCCTCACGGTCGCCAGCAGCAGTTGGATCTCAGCTTTCAGCAGCTCCTTGATGGCAGGGGGTCAGCCAGGGGGGAGTGAGGTGTCTTCAGCCTGTTACCCAGTTTATGGCGCACCGTCTGCCAAATCTGCTGCCACATAGTGACCTGGAAGTAGGAAACATGGGGATACATGGGATAGGACATCAGGAGACAACGCTGTGTAACTTTAGGCTTATAATGAGTGATGAGTCATTATGAATGATGAGATATCAGAAAGACCTGTGAAATGTACATGACATTCAATTGAGACCCTGGCCCATCAAAATCTTATAATATAAGTGTTCTATTTAATAATGTCCCCTGGCCACTGTTGGGCATAGAACTACTGCATGTGTTTTTCAGTTGGCTGGTTTCCCCCAACAAGTTTGCACACTACTCTTTAAAAAAACTACCTTCAGGCAAAAAACTATTAAAGGGGCTACTGCTGAAGAAGAAAAAAGTGGAAGTGTTATGAAACTGTAGCCAGACAGGAAATAAGTGGAAGTGTTATGAAACTGTAGCCAGACAGAAGAAAAAAGTGGAAGTGTTATGAAACTGTAGCCAGACAGAAGAAAAAGGGGAAGTGTTATGAAACTGTAGCCAGACACAAGAAAAAAGTGGAAGTGTTATGAAACTGTAGCCAGACAGAAGAAAAAAGTGGAAGTGTTATGAAACTGTAGCCAGACAGAAGAAAAATGTGGAAGTGTTATGAAACTGTAGCCAGACAGAAGAAAAAAGTGGAAGTGTTATGAAACTGTAGCCAGACAGAAGAAAAAAGTGGAAGTGTTATGAAACTGTAGCCAGACAGAAGAAAAAAGTGGAAGTGTTATGAAACTGTAGCCAGACAGAAGAAAAAAGTGGAAGTGTTATGAAACTGTTGCCAGACAGAAGAAAAAAGTGGAAGTGTTATGAAACTGTAGCCAGACAGAAGAAAAAAGTGGAAGTGTTATGAAACTGTAGACAGACAACAACAAAAAAAGAGGAAAGAGAAAAAGTCAAGCAAATATTCTGGCTGACAGCAGAGGCACAGTGTTGGTGAAAAAGTTTAAAGTCTGGAGTCTATTCTATTTGTTCTGCACCTGGTCCCTGACATTCAGTGTCTATGCTCCATGGAAAGGTCAGCTTCAAAGCCCCACTGCTGTCCAGAGGAGAACGTTTAAACACGGTCGTTCCCTGTGTCTTTCAATCTGGCTGTGCCCTCACATACGCACACACACACACACACACTACCACTATGTCTAGCTGAACTCCAGCCAGGCAGCCACACACTGCTTCCCATAAAGCCCCAGAAAGCCATTCTCTATGCAGGTGTTTATGGTGTGAGCCCCCTAGGATGCTAACAACAGTAACAAGCTGTTCATTGTTTAATTCATCTCCAAGTGAAACCCATCAGATGACATGGGGAAGGAATTACAGTGTGGTTAACCTGAGTGGTTGACTCATTGCTGTTATTGTAACTTCACAATGGAGATTGAAGATCTGAAATGTGAAACGTGATAAACATTTGAAATAGGCTAATCTAATAATACATTATTCGTGTTTGCCATCCACAAACCAAACATTGACTGAATCCTATGCAATATCCAGTTGCACAGGCATTACTAATGTCCGGAGAATATATGATAGCTCAAACCCACATGGTTTGGCAGAGATCCAAGGAAACGTGCCCTGGCCTCCTCATATCCTGTGTTAAACTTAAAAGGAACTGCTGCAGACAATGGTGACCTTGATGGAGAGAAGGCCAGTCTGGGAAGTATTATTATGATTCTCATCCAGAGATTTAACGCTGAGGGAAAGCATTAATTTACTACAGGGTAGAAAGCAACAACAACAAAGAATACTGAGGGAAATGTAAGGCTGGTTGAGTGAATAGGGCTCTAGAAGTCCTTCCTTCTCTACCTACATGTACAAATGACCAGGACTAACCTGTACCCCCGCACATTGACTCGGTACCGGTAGCCTCGTTATTGTCATTTTATTGTTACTTTTTACTTTAGTTTACTTAGTAAATATTTTCTTAACTCTATTTCTTGAACAGTGTTGGTTAAGGGCTTGTAAGCATGTGACAAATAAAATGTGATAACTAAAGAGTTTTGAACCATTCGGCGCATAGAAATGATGTCATGTATATGCTCATAATGATCTTATCAACAAGTCAGGGTTAGCCCTCTTAACCCCTAGATTGGCCCCTGACGTGCTAAGCTAATTTGAGGGCCTGTGTCATTTTTCTTCTATTACGCAACTATTCCTGGGGTCTCCTTCATTAGATGTTTGTCCTGTAGAGTGTGACTGTATTTACACTACTGAACTGATCTAATATGGACATTTAAAACATGGCCCCTAGCAGAACATAACTGTAGGATGACATCACTGGGGAGAGTTAAGACTGGAGACCCAGACAGGAAATGGGTGGTTTCATACATATTTATTTTTCCTTTTTGAATATGAACCCTATATTATCTACTTCAATTGACGTTACTCCTGCATTGCTAATGGGGTGGTAATTCCCTAGCCAGCCTGGCATAATATTATGCAAATTACACATAGCCTGTTGACCTGTTGTATGCTACTTGATAACATTTTCAGACGGAGAAGTTGGCTTCAGAATAAACAGATTAAAGCAGTAGGTGGCACGTGGGCCAAATACGTCCCGTGGGTGATTTTATCTGCCTCTACCCCCCTATATCTGTTTGGGATTGTTGCTGTTAATTTGCAGTGTACAAATTATTTATATCTATGTTCCGGCCCCCAACCATCAGCTCAAGAAAAAAATTGGCCCACGGCTGAATGTAATTGGGGACCCCTGGTATGAAGAAAGTCTCGAGTCACAGTGTGAATGAGTTGTTTTGGAACAATCTGAGGACCTCGTCTTGAATGCATGCATAGCCTCACTTAACTAGAGCTCCTTGTGTTTTACACAACACCTCATTCTACATTGTGGAACCTATCTAAAGCTTTCATGTCTTTGTTGTGATTACTTGCTGTAATTGTGGCATGTTCACAGTTTAATGTAATCTATTTAAAGTACTAATGCATAGCATTTGCCAACTATATAATATTATCTAGTAGTTACTTCTATCTTGAGTTGTTAGGAGAGTTTATTGAGTCAAGGGAACTTGCTCAAGTGATTTCCAGTCCACCCTTATTGTTTTGGCCAAATGTAATGTGTCAGCTATTGCTGATTGCTACCTAAAGACAGATATTTGAACAATGCAGGACCATGGTTAGTTATTCCTCCAACATGAACAGCACCCGTAAAGTGACAACCAGAAGTTGAAACAGTAACAATGCTCTCCCCACCACTGTTTCGGTAAAAAGCTGAGGGATGGGGATGGATTTATGTAACCACTCTCAAATTAAAATTCATAGACAGAGCTATGGATGCAAGGAGTGACCATCCATGATATCAAAAGTATAGATTTAACCATATTTTAAAGCTATGCCGTTTTAGCTTACATTTACTTTGTTGGCAAACATTGGATTAAAACAAGTTCATATTCTGGGTTCTAGTGGGGTATGACAGTTGAACTAGCTAAAGCCATATGAGGCATTTAATAATCAATGGATATAGCTAGCTATATCATTCATGTATAAGTTTAAAAATGTATGTAGCAACTGCAGATTGTCCCTTTAAAATGACTTGGTCCTCACCTCAGTATGAATCTCTGTGTACATGTCAATCAAAGCATCTCCAAACAAGCCCCGGATGTCTGGGAGCTCTGGCGCCGGGACTTGCTCCACGATAACATTCCACACCGAGAGTGGACATTCGGATTCTTCCATGAAGACACCTAGGAGTTTAAACGGTCTAACTGAGGGGAGAATTGAAACTAGTCATTGACATATGTCTGGTCTAGAAGTCATTTGCTTCATAATAATAATAATTTGCCGGTTTTGCCAGCAGTAGCAGAAGTCTGCACGTCGTGGGTTGTCTGTCTCATTTGGCTGCTGTAGATAGCTAAGTTAGTTAACGTTAGCTATCTAGTTAGTATTTAGATAGCATCTCAGTAACATTAATTGAATAATTTAATGCACATTATATTTGTGCTTAAATTTAAAATTGTAAAACTTGAGAGAAATGTGAGCTCACCTGCTAGTTAGTAAATCAAAGACTAAACTTACCTCGTTGTTGCTTCCTGTATCCAGTGTAAACATTATTGTATCCAATGAAGACATATCGCGAGATCAGTATCCCTCCATCTCTGCTTAGAATAAACTATTTCTGGTGTAAATAAAATGTTGAATAGTTTAATTTTGTCGCCTGGAAAATCCATGGGAACATTATTTCAGCTTCATATTATAGTCTACAGTTTTATTGTTGTACTATTATTAGTGCATTAACCCGGTTGAATACAAAGTCAAACCAGATGTATTGTCTATAATAACCACACATTAATATCTTATTTCATACAAAGGAACGATAACAAAAAGAGAGCAATGTTAGTTAATCTTATCTCAAAGGCAGTTAAAATATTGTGTCTAGCTAACGAATATCCGTAGCCATAGTTATTTATATAGGGGAAAACCCCTTCTCATAATTTTGACTATAGTGAGTAGGAGGTTATAGCTCACAGGCAATTTACTAGGGGACGGACCAGAGTCGAAGCACTAAACTGGGTAGTCACGTGTATATTGAAACATAACCCCCGTAGAGGCGTAATAACTTTCCCTCTCTTTGCAAGTTTCAGCTTCGGATCTGTGCGAAAAAGGCTGGGCAATCGAGAATATAGCCTCAATTGTAGGCTAGATGCACATCTGAAAATGTTATGAGTATTTTATATTCTTCAACAATGTGGCAGAAACTGCTAAATGACCATAAACAATAAAGCACACTTTGTATTTTTTTTAAATCCTGGACACTGGAACAAACACAATCTCTTTCGTCTTGTTTTGGATATTTTTTTGGTCATAAAAATGGTTTCAAATCAGCACTATTCGATGGGGGTTATGCATTCCGCGTTGTCTCTACTGTTCTGTGTCCAGTTCGGTCTGTCTTTCTCTGTGGCTGGACATGAGAACACCTGTGATGCGAACGGCAGCGTCTACTATGTGGGAGAATGGTACTTTCTAGAATCGGACCACTGCACGCAGTGTGAATGCACCACAGAGGGGTCGTCTTGTGCACGGACGGAGTGTACCTCTTTGCCGGCCGCTTGCATCCATGTCAGCCACTATCCCACTGACTGCTGTCCAAGATGTGAGAAAATAGGCTGCGAGTACCGGGGAGTGGTGTACGAACTGGGACAAAACTTCCAGGTAGGCTACAGCAAGCATTATCCCCTACTTGGCACATATGATCAAGTTAAACTTTACCTGGAATGAATAAACATAATATGTATGTGATGTAATTTACTTCTCAAATGTCTATTGAGTTGACGAATATTGATTTTCCTCTTACTATAATAAGCGTTGTGCTACCTCCTGAAATCGTCTCTCCAAAGTCTCTCTGTGCGCAATTACGCATCAGCAATTATGGATATATTTTTTTCAAAAGTAACGTATTTGATTTACTGTTAACATGTCTGTTAATATATCACTGCATAAGCGTCTTATGACTCAGAATAACTGACAAGCAGCACATTTAATTAAATTAATTAATTAATTCTTTCTTTTCGGAAACATCTCTGGGCGTCGGACTGTTTCTGGCACTGTATGCAGATCAATTTTCGAATATGGCTAAATTGCGCCACCCTGTGGTTTGTTGTTGAACTACTAACTGCTATGAAATCTTGTTCTTTCAAGTTTCAAATCAAATGTTATTTGTTACATGCGTCGAATACACTCGGTGAATACTTTACCGTGAAATGCTTACTTACAAGCCCTTAACCAACAATGCAGTTCAAGAAATAGAGTTAAGAAAAATATTTACTAATAAACTAAAGTAAAAAATAAATAAAAATAACACAATAAAATAATAACGAAGTTATATATAACGGGTACCGGTACTCCCTGTATATAGACTTGTTTGACACAGTAGCAGCTGAAGCTTTTACTGACAGGGGTTGTAACTGGTGAAGATACTGCCACATGGGGGCAGTATGATACTTTTGAATGCTACACTTACAGCAAGTCTATTCAAGTGTGACAGTGCATATGTAAATTGAGAGAACAGATATAGATACAAATCCCTCTTTTGATATTGAGGTTCTTCTGGAAGCTCATTGTAAATATTTGTAAATACTTTCCTTCTTGGTCCTCAACCGTACTATTAGAATGAGTTTTTCAGTTATGTTTGCTGTTTGTTTTCTTCTAATTTACATCTGTGTTTCTTGTTTCTGATTATGTTGCTGTGCTTGTGATTACGATTCATGTAGTCAGCAGAGTCATTAGCCACAGTTCAACCCCCTTGAAGAATAAACTCAGCCCTCTGATTTGTTTCATTTGATTCAATGGATAGTGGAGACCAAAGCCAACCAAGCTAAGCAGTATTTTAAGACCCCCTAAGTCAATGAATTAGATTATGAAACAACTCTGGCAACAGAAAGCCACACAGAGAGATTGACTTGTGGCTCATTATCCTCTTGATGAAGTTATTATATAGGCCTCTGATACAGTACTGGATGAGCTCAGAGACATTTAGCCCAGGGCCTGATAGAGTTTTCTTTTTCCACTTCATTTAACCCACCCTCTGTATCTGAACCTCAGATATGCTGATAAACATCCAATACCACGACAGAGGAAAACATCTGGCAACAGTTTAAATGAACTGTATACCATAAAGCATATACTACACATATATAAGCACACCTTAAACATGGCATTATGGTTATATGTCAGACTTCTCTTTTTCAGATATATCTTGAAATGGGCTAAAGGCTAGCATCTGCACTAATGCTTATAGCTCAGGAAAATCAACATGCTGTCACAGTTACATTTGTCACAGTTAAACTGAAGGCACCTGCATAAGTCAATCTTATCGTTGTAGAATCAATCGATTGCCCTGTCTCTTTGAATGAGCACTTTTTTTCTGTCCAACTGCTCATGTTTAACAGTGATATCTGCCAGTGGCAGTCTAAAGAACACTAGGAGGCCAATGTACTGTATGTGGTTGCATCCCAAATGTCACAACATTCCCCTTTGGGCTCTGGTCAAAAGTAGTGCACTATAAAGGGAATAGGGTGCCATTTGGGATGAAGCCTCTGTCTCTGACAGCCTGTGTTTTGTTCTGTGTGATTGGCAGCCCAACGAGTGCGAGCAGTGTACCTGTGACAGTGATGGCATCGCCCGCTGCCTGGTGGCAGACTGCGCTCCCCCGCCCTGCATCAACCCTATCTACACCAAAGGGAAGTGCTGCCCAGAGTGCCCAGAGGGTAAGTAAACTGACCTGTATACATCTCATGGATGTTTATGACATAGAACCCCCCCGCCATACTCAGCAGAACCACCTTGTTAAAAAATCCTGGGGAAAACCCTGAGAAGTATTTCGTTCCATTCTATTCGAGCCAAAGGGAGATGAGAGAGGGCTAGAGACAGGGAAGATGATGTTCTGACTCCTCACATTGTCTATTCTCTTCATAATTTACCCCTTAGAGAGATGCATGCCGTTAGTTTTGTCACATTACTGTTGTCAGCACCACAAGCAACAATACATGAAGGTGATCATTTATCCAAACAAATGAAAGTAGAGGTAGTGGGGGGCAGAATTAGCAATTTATGCATGAAGTAATCCGCTTCACGCACCATTATCAATGACTGATTCTCTCTCTCCCGTTCTGCTGAGACACTCATTAGCTTTTAAAAGGAAGTTTATCGAGTTGGAAAATAGCCAAATGAAGATGCATTCATTGTTTGAGTTTAGGTGGTCTATGACCGCATAATTAGGAGTATAGTGTTTTTTCAAACACAGTACTTCGGAGGTAATCAATATTTGTCTGAAATTCAACTGATCATAAAACTACCCTCTCCTCTTTATGGTAGAGGTGACCGTTTATCCTCATAGAAAGAGAAACGCATTGGAAAATATCACAACCATATAGCAAGTTAACAGAAATGATTGTGTGTGATTCCCCAGGGCCCAACTGCTATGTGGATTCAACCCGGAGCCAGGTGATTCCAGGACATGAACCACTGTGGGTGGACTCCTGCACCAAGTGCCGCTGTCACGACTCAGGTGACGCTGGCTACTGGGAGGGCAACCGCTTGGCCACCTGTTCCCGCGTACGCAACTGCACCCCTGGAGAGACTAGCCAGAAAAACTGATTAAGTAGGACCAGTCATTTGCCCCGGTATAGGGTGAAGTTGCCGCTAGACACTGATCTTGGGTCAGTTTTGAATTTACCCCCACTAATGGTTAATGTTAAGATTGGAGGAGGGGAAGCTGATCCTAGAACTGTACCTAGAGGAAACTTCTCCCCAGAGCGATTTGCCCCTGAATGCTTGGTGGTTATCAGCAGGACGGTTAGAGTGTTGGGCTAGTAACTGAAAGATCACTGGTTCGAAATACCCAAAAGAACCGGTCGATGTACCCTTGAGCGAGGCACTTATCCCTCATTTTCTCCATAGGCACCATACTACTATGGCTAACCATGTAAAACAACACATTTCACTGCACTTATCCGGTGTATGTGGCAATAAAATATATTTTTACATTTGTACTGACATGTACTGTAGCATGTATCACAAACACTTCTACAGCAGAAAAATCCAACTGTAACTACTATGTGAATGTATTGTTCGCTCCCATTCCAAAGAGACTGGAGTTGTTTTGCTGGCATTATATTGCAATATTCATGTTCATGTATTATCAATCAATGAACATGTCAAGAGGCAGTTCACTCTCAAATCGAAGTTTGCCTGAGGTTTTCAGACTTAAAAAGTGGTCTAATGTCAAGATGAGTACACGTCCCACACCATCTGCTGTCAAGATCCAACAATCAGCCTCAAACTCAAATATTTCCTATTCATTTAAGATGGAAGCCTTTATCTGTTAGGGACCATCTCATGAATCTCTTCTTGATATTAGACCACTTTTGAGATCTGAAAACACATCCGCATAACTTTGATTTTGGAGTGAACTATCTTTTTAACATTCCTTGCCCAAAACATTTCCGAATATAGCTGAAGGAGGGGTGCAGTTTGACCCAACTGAGCCTGAAGACCTCTGCTTTCGTGTGTGTACTCTAAACAAGGATTACGCAGGTGAAGTAGCCACATATTTCTACACTAGTACAAATGTTTCAATGTGGTGTAGATGATAGGGACTATCCTACATTTTGGGATGTTATACTTCTCTAGTAGTGTTATTGGAAGATTTTGACCAACTTCGATGGATATTAATTGAGGTATACCGTCTCCATCTTATTTGAATTGGTCATGAATGGAACATTAAATATATGAAAATAATTGAGAGGCTCTGAAAGCTAAAGGCTAGTTAGTGTAAGCAACATTACATTTTTTGAATGAATGCTATAGGTTTGTAAACTATAAGCAACTCACTATCAGAATGTCCGAGATTCTGTTCACTTTCTTCCTTTACATCCGTTCTTAAGGGACCATTGCATGAAAACCATTAAAGGCAAGAAACCGTTCTTCTTGTGTATGTTGTTGTGTAGCATATTGGTCTATGCTGGCATGGATAGGATGCCAACATCCAAGCTTTGTCATTTCAGGCAAGGCTCTCATTACACTTCTCTAGTCGACTCTCCTAATACCGTGTCTCTTGATTATGTTATTGAAGATGTTGTATGTTGTTTATCTTTTATCCATACCTTTAGAAACTCCCTCCATCTTTCATAAAAAAAAACTATGTAAACTAACAGTAAGTGAAAACAAAGTGTCCTTGTGTGTCCATTAACTATACTGTTCACTACAGTGTGCTGCCATTGTTGTGTAGAAGGATGTTTGTTTATTACACACTGGATGTCTTGTCACTAAGGGGATGCCAGCGGTTCATTGTTCAATTTCCCCAAATCCCTCTTGTCGACAGTTTGGGGACAGCGCTCGCCCCTCAACAATAACTGTTAGGTTTTCTGTTCAAATGAGGGTTGGGGTAGATTTATCTCTGAGACAGTATGAACATAATTTAACACTGCCTAGAAAGGATCCTTTCTTTGTAATGCATCCACTGATGCATTTATTTGTCACATACACATGGTTAGCAGATGTTAATGCGAGTGTAGCAAAATGCTTGTGCTTCTAGTTCCTACCATGCGGTAATATCTAACAAGTAATCTAACAATTTCACAACAACTACCTTATACACGTGTAACGGAATAAATAAGAATATGTACATATAATATAATAATATAATTATATGGAGGAGCGATGGCCGAACGGCATAGGCAAAATGCAGTAGATTGTATAGAGTACCGTATATACATATGAGATGAGTAATGTAGGGTATGTAAACATTATATAAAGTGGCATTGTTTAAAGTGACTAATGATACATTTATTACATTTATTATCAAAGTGGCTAGAGACTTGAGACAGTATGTTGGCAGCAGCTACTCAATGTTAGTGATGGCTGTTTAGCAGTCTGATGGCCTTGAGATAGAAGCTGTTTTTCAATCTCTCGGTCCCCGCTTTGATACACCTATACTGACCTCGCCTTCTGGATGATAGTGGGGTGAACAGGCAGTGGCTCGGGTTGTTGTTGTCCTTGATGATCTTTTTGGCCTTCCTGTGACATCGGGTGGTGTATTTGTCCTGGAGGGCAGGTAGTTTGCCCCCGGTGATGCGTTGTGCAGACCTCACTAAATGGTGGGTGGACCATTTCAGTTTGTCCGTGAGGAACTTCAAACTTTCCACCTTCTCCACTACTGTCCTGTCGATGTGGATAGGGGGGTGCTCCCTCTGCTGTTTCCTGAAGTTCACAATCATCCCCTTTGTTTTGTTGACGTTGAGTGTGAGGTTATTTTCCTGACACCACACTCCGAGGGCCCTCACCTCCTCCCTGTAGGCCGTCTCGTCATTGTTGGTAATCAAGCCTACCACTATAATGTAGTCTGTAAACTTGATGATTGAGTTGGAGGTGTGCATGACCACGCAGTCATGGGTGAATATGGAGTACAGGAGAGGCCCCTTGTGGGGCCCCAATGTTGAGGATCAGCGGGGTGGAGATGATGTTTCCTACCCTCACCACCTGGGGGCGGCCCGTCAGAAAGTCCATGACCCAGTTGCACAGGGTGGGATCGAGACCCAGGGTCTCGAGCTTAATGACGAGTTTGGAGGGTACTACGGTGTTAAATGCTGAGCTGTAATCGATGAATAGCATTCTTACATAGGTATTCCTCTTGTCCAAATGGGTTAGGGCAGTGTGCAGTGTGATGGCGATTGCATCGTCTGTGGACCTATTGGCGCAGTAAGCAAATTGGAGTGGGTCTAGGGTGTCAGGTAGGGTGGAGGTGATATGATCCTTGACTAGTCTCTCAAAGCACTTCATGATGACAGAAGTGAGTGCTACAGGGCGATAGTCGTTTAGCTCAGTTACCTTAGCTTTCTTGGGACAGGAACAATGGTGGCCCTCTTGAAGCATGTGGGAACAGCAGACTGGGATAGGGATTGATTGAGGACGCGGTTAGGGATGCCGTCTGGGCCGGCAGCCCTGCGAGGGTTAACACGTTTAAATGTTTTACTCACGTTGGTTGCGGTGAAGGAGATCGGATCCCAGTAGGGGATCCAAAACAACGGCGCCGCAAAAGGGGCAGATGGAGCGATCTTCTGGTCAGGCTCCGTAGACGGGCACATCGCTCACCACTCCCAAGTGTACTACTCGCCAATGTCCAGTCTCTTGACAACAAGGTAGAAAATCGAGCAAGGGTTGCCTTCCAGAGAGACATCAGAGATTGTAACATTCTCTGTTTCACGAAAACATGGCTTACTCGGGATACGCTATCAGAATCGGTACAGCCACCCGGTTTCTTCACGCATCGCGCAGACAGAAACAAACATCTCTCTGGTAAGAAGAGGGGCGGGGGTGTATGCCTTATGATTAACGAGTCGTGGTGTGATCATAACAACATACAGGAACTCAAGTCCTTTTGTTCACCTGACCTAGAATTCCTTACAATCAAATGCCGACCGCATTATCTACCAAGAGAATTATCTTCGATTATAATCACAGCCGTGTATTTTCCCCCCAAGCAGACACCTCGACGGCCCTGAAAGACCTTCATTGGACTCTGTGTAAACTGGAAACCACATATCCTGAGGCTGCATTTATTGTAGCTGGGGATTTTAATAAGGCTAATCTGAAAACAAGGCTCCCTAAATTTTATCAGCATATCGAATGCGCGACCCGGGCTGGCAAAATTCTGGATCATTGCTACTCTATCTTCCGGCGAAAGCATACAAAGCCCTCCCTCGTCCTCCTTTCGGCAAATCTGAGCACGACTCCATTTTGTTGCTCCCAGCATATTGACAGAAACTAAAACAGGAAACACCCGTGCTCAGGTCTTTTCAACGTTGGTCCGACCAATCTGATTCCACGCTTCATGATTGCTTCGATCACATGGACTGGGATATATTCAGGATAGCCTCAGACAATAACATTCATGAATACGTTGCTTCGGTGAGCGAGTTTATTAGCAAGGGCATCGGTGATGTTGTACCCACAGCAACTATTAAAACCTTCCCCAACCAGAAACCGTGGATTGATGGCAGCATTCGCGCAAAACTGAAAGCGCGAACCACTGCTTTTAATCATGGCAAGGCAACCGGAAACATGACCGAATACAAACAGTGTAGCTATTCCCTCCACAAGGCAATCAAACAAGCTAAGCGTCAGTATAGAGACAAAGTAGAGTCGCAATTCAACAGCTCAGACATGAGATGTATGTGGCAGGGTCTACAGTCAATTACGGATTACAAAAAGAAAATAAGCCCCGTCGCGGACCAGGATGTCTTGCTTCCAGACAAACTAAACAACTTCTTTGCTCGCTTTGAGGACAATACAGTGCCACTGACACCATAGACAGAGATATGTATTACAGGTTTCTTTGAATGCCATGGCAACTGGACACAATGGAGGGAAGAAAGAAAGTATCAGCCCCCTCATCAGGATGGGTACATCCCAATGGTACCCTATTCCCTACATAGTGCACTACTCTTAACCAGAGCCCTATGGGCCCTGTTGAAAATTAGTGCACTATAAAGGGAATAGGGTGCCATTTAGGACACATTTGACAACTCAGGTGAAACATATTTTCTCATCTGGCAAGGAAAAACAAACCAATCACGTGAGTGTATCTCATTTACCATTAGATTTATTGATTGTATAGAAAAGGTTGGTTTGATATAACATTATGCATTCTATATAAGATATAACATTTTCAACATTCAATGTACAAAACCTAGATACAGTACATCTTTAAAAATGCACTCCAGCTTGAAGGCCCGAGGCAGTCAGTAGGTGATGTTCTCCAATGCCCTCATCCTATCCTGTTTCTCTTTCAGTTACCCACCACTTCCTTGAAATGACTGCTCTGACAGTGAGGGAAAATATTGCTTAATGGGCATTAGGTTGAAACGTATAAGTAGAAGGGGGAAGCCATGCAGTGTCTGCCAACAGATGGATGAAGAGAACTTCAGACACACTCCAAAGGGTGGACAGTACCTTAGTATGCCACCTGTCTGCTTTTCTTATTCAAGGATGCATCAAACACATGGTCAATAAAGAAAGCTGATGCCCAGCAATTATCAATTTCCAGGACAAAATTGAACACAATAATAGTTGACTGTGGGGAGGGAGGGTGCAGAGGGATGCATCCCATATGGCACCCACTTTCCTATAAGGGCCCTGGTCAAAAGTAGTGCACTAGATAGGGAATAGGGTGCCATTTGGGACGCAAACGAGGAGCGGTGCTTTATCACTGGTTTATAGCTGGCGAGCTGTGTGGGAGAGACACAGTCCTGGGCAGGATGCCTCTAAGCTTGTGCTGAAAGGTCCCCCTGTCAATACCATCATATCAAATCTGTATTATACAGTACCTACAATGTGACACCACAGTCACTATAAGTGGGGTAGTGGGGCAGAATATAGCCAATAGGCCAAACAAGATAATACGATGGATATACCAATATGATGTATGACTAAATGGATATAATAGTACCAATAGGATGGATTATTCCTGTACTAGCATACTTGGGAATGATCTCCATATAGATATCAAGTTAACAGAACAGACTGAGTTCTATTGGACGTTTTCTCTGTTCACAACACAAATGATATGGTAATGCCTGTTCATGCACCTGTAATACATGATAGCTAGCACTTGATGTCTGATACAAGTCTGATATGTACAGAAATCACATCCTGTAGTCTACTCTACAGTAAACCAAATATCCACCAATTGTACAGTAAGATCTTTGACTGGAGTTCTGATAAAAAGCCCAGTCTGTAGACCTAACCAGCCGATTTGACAATCACTGGCAAAAACATTGTTTTTATCAAAGCATTTCATTTAATGAAACCATTGACTAAAACTTCAGTACCAAATATTTTCAGGGTTGTGTGCTACTGCATCAGTAGTAAGCTCATTCTGCTAAGCAGATTTTAGGTAATGATGCTAGCTATATATAAAAGCTTCTTCTCACAGTTCCAAGTAGTATATTTAGCCTTTAGGAAAATGATTCCCTCAACATGGAACATAAAAGCAGGAGCTTGGCAGGATGATGAATCATACTGTACTGGGACCATAGGCAGTAATATGTCAAACTCTTATGGTCCACAGCCATCAGAAAGCAGTACATACACAGCATTCACCCATTTGACAGAAGTAATGACATCCAGAATGCAGTAGCGTAAAAGTACATTGGTCTCCAGTGTAGAATGAGGAGTAGAGTATTCTCTTTGCGAGGTGCTCTCACACCAGTAGTAGTGCACTCAAAAATGAAAAGGCAGCAGAATGAGATAGAGAGAGAGAGAGAGAGAGAGAGCAAGAGAGAGCGAGAGAAGAGTAATGATTTTTTAAGTCCTCCTGATATTTCGATAGAGGAGCAGTGTGCTTCAGACACAGCTGTCTGTGTATTCATCAGATGGTCAAGTACAGAAACACACTGTGGTGTTCACACAGACACACACGGAGAGAGGGATGGTAGAGCCAGGGAGTGAAATGAAAGGAAATGGAGGGTGTTGTAAAAAAACAAAAAAAGAAGGGAAATGCAGTCAATGCACTTGAAAAGGCTCTTTAAAATAAACAGAGGGGAAACGGGTTGGTTGGGGCATCTCTAAATACTCACTGTCTCAAGCCAGGCCAAGAAAACCATTGATATTACAAAAGAGAGATTTCCACATCACTTCACACAACAGAATGCAGCATTCCTTATCATTGCCCCTCATAACAATTCTGAAGGCATCAATTTGGTGTTTAGGCAGTACACAAAGGAAAAGGAGAAGAAAATGACAGAAGAAAAAGCTTACTGACGTTAAAAGGCTTTTATATATTGGTGGTGTTAATAGCGAATTATATATTTCATATTTTTTTTATTATATGTGGGCTGGTTTTCCATTTATTCGAGGGGACTCAATAAATAACTAACTTCAGTTCTGTTCTTATCACCTCAGTGCTTCAGTGCCTCTGATTTTGAATGGATGAAATGAATGCTACAATGCAAATATTCACCATACTAGACCGTCCTTACAGTATTCACAATTTAAACCACTAGGTTATCAATGCCTTATCATTTTCTTTTCCAAAAACGTGGATGGCATTTTGAAATAGAAATTAAAGAAAAAAGTGGAGCAAAGAGTCTTGTATTTGAGCAATAGAGGATCCTCTTCTAAAACTGTCTGGGACACATTGTCATACAGCAAACGTTTACACTTTCATCAGTATCTAATGTAACCTTCTCTGTGCGTGAGAACACGTCAACAAAATAGTCTCTAATAATCACCTGTCAGAACCATGCCAGAAGTCCATCTTCTCTTCTATTTGCTGGACCTTTCTCCTCCACAAACAGGTCAAAACTAGTTCCTTGAATAGCCATATCCATCCACTACCAGGTCTTTGTTCACTCAACCTTGATTCTCTCCACAGAAAGTCACACTTCTTTGTCTTAATAAAACGTGTTGGTGCACATTGTTGCTCTCCTCCAGCACCGTTTGTCAACGTCATGGGAAATGGGGAAAGCCTGCATTGGATGCAGGCACAGACAGTACACATTCATTTTGCGCCGATATAGTGTTCTGATTGACAGATTCTCACAGAGAGATCAGGGCAGTTCTTCTTGGTTCTGCTCAGAATCCCAAACCCAACCCCCAGTATATCAACAACCCAATATAATATGACTGCTCTTGAACCCCCGTTGCTTTGTGTTATCAGGACCGAGACACCAGTAGCACTGGACTTATTGCTGTGTGTTTCATGTACAGTGTGTGCATTTCCAGAGCAGCACTGTCGCCAGGGGAATGAATCTGAATCGAATCTGATATATCCTCTGTCCTCATCTATTCCTTAGAGCTAGTCAGTCAGTCAGGGTCCCAGCCATGCTGTAGGCCTTCCGTAACCGTCGAGCCTGTTGGCAGGGTGGGAGGGCAACGAGTGTGTACCAGTATCCCCACACAGACTGGGCTGTGAGAGGCCAGGGCAGACTCCTAGCGCAGGTCGGTGGGGGGTATCTGAGTCAGGCTGAGGGAGGTAGAGGAGGAGATGAAGGCTCTCTGCTGTGTATTATAGTTCTCTCCCCCATCTCCCTTCCTCCTCCTCCATCCTTCCCTCTCCATGTCAAGGCCGGGGCTCTATCTGTCTAGCCCCTGAAAGGCCGGGGCGGGGGCTTGCCGATCTCCACAGAGATGTTGGTGTAGAGAGGGTACTTCTTAAACTGGAGCACGCGGTATGTTAACGTGCTGATCCCGTCTCTCTTCATAGTGTTCTTGGTGTTCTGGATCTTGTTGAATCTGGAGAAGAGGAGAAAAATCATTATTATTACTAGGAAATGTTTTCATTGTAGCAAACAGTGAAATATTATTGCATGTTTTTTATCACAATCATCATGGCTAACATTTTGATTTTGCATGTTTCTTGTTAATCCCATATTGGCCAACAGGGGGTGCTATGAGCATGTACTGGAACTCAGAGGACAAATACAGGAATCATCCATCTGTAACAGTCATCCATTGTCCAATGCCAAGGCTACAATACCCCATGGTTTTCTCAGATTTCCTTTTACTGTTTGAGAAGAGGCAGGGATTCAGAGTACATAAACTGCTTCAGTAGCCAACAGTGCATATCCAATCTTCAAAGAGCAGTGAATGGATCAAACAAGATGTATTTTTATGTGCTTGGACATAAACCCACTACGACACAATCCAAGTCAACCTAAGAAGAACCCTGCAGCAGCACCTTGTCACTTACAGCTAAACAGAGATTTCTCTACACGCAGATCTAGTCAGGAATCTAAATTAAAGCTAAATTACTTTTAGACTAAGAGAGAAAGGAGGGGGTAGCGAGAGACAGAGAGAGTGAGAGGAAGGGAGAAAGAGAGGGGGAGGGAGAGAGAGATTTATCTATAAATCTATCAAGAGGAGAGAGGATTAAAGGCAATAGCCTGAATGTGCTCTACTACTATACTTTATCATAGTCTCTCAATGATCTCACAATGAGATCGGAGATATTCTCACGTATTACATAAATATGGACTGTAATAGCATGCAACTTTCAGAGTAAGCTTCCCCTATTCATGTTTTGGTATCAACTTACAAGACATCAGCCCCCAAAAAGCCATAAAACCACTATTTCAGCATGAGATGATGATTCATAATGCATGTTTGATGACGATGCTACTCTGTGGAAGGAGGAAGCCTTGTATTCATTGAGTTAATATGCATGAGTCCACGGAGTAAGGCAGTGCCAACTAATCTTTGGGAATAATGATGAATGGTAGTCTTTCTTCTTTTGACAAGCCTTATGTCTCATTATTATGCCTAAACCACATCTCCTACTTCCTACTGACCAAACAGAGCAGAATGGGTGGCAGTAACAGAGCTGTAGAGGTGGTCAACATTAATCATCAAAAACATGCGCTTTGGTAAACAGTAAACACTGGTCGTGGTAGGAGATTAGAACCACTCTCTCCTGGATACGCTGAAGAATGCCCTGGAATGTCTGGTGGGTAAGACTGGGTTTGCAACGGAAGCTGCATAATTATGGTAAACTAGGCTAATTTGTTGACCTAAGAAACATTTCTGGAGGCATAATGCGTTTTCCTACGAGGACAGATACAACATAATAATTAGAGTGCCAGGATAGAATAATTAGTTTTTTTTCAGGAAATAGGCTAATCCAGGTTTTTAGGACAGTGATTTGACACTTAATGCTCTTCTTGTGCAGCCTTTCTCTAAGTACTACACACATCGTGAGTATATGAGCATATTAGGATCTTTTAATTAAAGGGGCAGTGAAGTCAAAAACGTGATTTACCTTGTGGAAGAAGGGTGTCGCATCCCTCCAATAGAGTGCAAGACACTAGTAGAATCTATGCCAAGGTGCATTGAAGCTGTTCTGGCCCGTTGTGGCCAAACGCCATACCAAGACACTTTATGTTGGACTTTCCTGTATTTAGGCAGTTACCTGTATATTGCCACACTATGAGGTTGGAATGATACTGTGAAATTGTGAAAATTATGATCATGAACTTTTAGTGTAAGAGCTGTTTGAAAAGACAGCCTGAAATGTCAGCTTGTTTGGCTGGGTGGGGTTTAAGTTAATAGACCAATAACAAAGAGAGTTTTCCCTCCTTTATGCCAATAACAGCTAGTTTTCAGGTTACACATCCTTCCCACTCCAATTAGGCCCCTCGCTCTGACCACTCCCAGACTGTCCAAGACTTCTTTGAGAAATTGCATTTTTGCTAAGATGCTATTTTTGCTTCTTTTTGACCATTTTAATTGAAAACAATCACAGTAAGGTATTTAATTGTTACCCAGAAATAATTTGGTATTTAGATAACAAAGTCAGCATTGGACCTTGAAAACATCAGCGACCTTAATAACTTAACTCCAGGGAACCGGGCTAAAGGCCCTAACCATAAAATCTGCCGCTCTGCCCTTGAGCAAGGCAGTTAACCAACCAACAACACCTGCTCCCCGGGCGCTGATGACATGGACGCCAATTAAGGCAGCCCCCTGCACCTCTCTGATTCAGATGCGGAAGACACATTCCCCTTTCCCTTTCCCAATACGCTGTTAGAATTTTGAGAAGCGCTCTCTCGCTAAAAGGTTTGGCTATAAAAGCCCAGACCCTTCAAGGGCTTTCTACTTCCCTCTATTTTAAAACCCAAATGTATTATTTTATGAATCAAAACACTTCAAATAATCCCCAAAGGAGGAACAAAAAACTATTTTAGGGAGGTTTCCCTAATAGGGGTATCTCTGTCTATCTTTCCTCTTCCTGGCATTTATTAATTATTTATTGGCCCAAAATAAATTCTGTCCATGACAACTTTCGCGAAAGCCGAGGCTCATGGATCAGGCTGGAGAATAAAGTGCTGGAAATATCAGTCAAAGGATGAATCTCTCTCTCTCTCTCTCTCTCTCTCTCTCTCTCTCTCTTTCTCACACACAGCAAGTCAGCGACAGATTCCTTAAAATTAGTCCCTGATGTATTGGTTGTCATAAAGCCAATGGCACCGGATGTCGACCCTGCTCTTGTTGTCTATAGAACTCAACTGGTGTCAATTCAGCAAGTAATAACTCTGACCCATATTAGAGTAGCCTAGGTGACATGACACACTTTAATTTCTACAAAAACAAGCCTTGTAATTCATTTCTGATAGCATGTCCTATACTAAATGACCCAAGACTGTACAAACATCACAGTGTGTTCATGCAGGACAGCTACATATCTAAGAAATATGTTACAAGTGACGGTACATATTAGGCACATGTTAGGTTCAAGGCACCCTATTCCCTATAGTGAACTACTTTAGACCAGGCCATGTGGCAGTGCACTATAAAGGGAAGAGGGTGCCATTCGGATTCATGTTGATTGTGGATTGCATGGTAAGTACTTAGATCAGTATCTATCAACCCATCCACCTGCCACACAGCCACAAGCCAAACAGACAACAGCAAGCTTCCCTGGCTATGTCAGCACAGCAAACCCCTCTTACATCAACATGTTTCAATTCATTAGGCGCAGCAACAACAACTAATTCATTTACATTCTCCCATGGAAATTTGTTTATTAGGCTCTCGTGCTAGCCATGCACGGGCTCTTCATTGGTTCATTATTAGTATTGTCTGAGGCACTCATCAAAATGAGCGTTGTCTTCTGTGGCTGTTATCTTCACACACTGGAAATCATAGGGAGTGGGAGTTCATGGAAAACTAACAGAACCAAGATCAGGCCGAGGATGAAATGGCCTCCCCATGGTTATTTAGCCTTCAGAGCATGGTAAGAGGCAGCAACGGAGCTGGATGTGATCAATAACAGTCTGTAACTTCTACAGTGTGTGCACTCATGCTATGCAACAATAATGTTTTGCAAATTGCAGCTCAGCTCTGTAGGGTTCTGGGGTTTGGCAACAATCACAACTAACAGCGCTGCATATAGCCATGCAGTTATCGATCTGCTCTTTTTAGAGTCATTGATGGGCTGTCTATTCATGTATGAAAGAGCCCTCTTAGCAGTGAATAAACAATGATAATCCATTTCTATGATAAGTGTTATGAGTTGTTATTTTCCAGCCAAATCTATGGGATATGACATGGGGGATTCATCTTAGAGTGGCCTTATAACCGCGAGCTGGTATTATAATGTGTTGAGTGTGAGACAACCTTTATCAAAAAGACAACTTTGGAAACCAGGCAAACAACAGCTACAGTACCTGTACTTTCTGTACCTTCGGGAAAAAGATCCCAAGGAAAAGCCTGATCCCAGATCTGTTCTATGCTGTCATGACAACTCCTATGTCATTGTTGGCAAGACAGCACAAGCAGATCTGGAACCAGGCTTGTGTCTAGAGAGGAAAATATAGAAATCAAATACAAAACCTTTGTGGGTTGGGTTCATTGTGCTTGTCTCTTTCGTGTTTGATCATCCTGTAGCGGCCGATCCGGACGTCCGGTCGAACCACCTTCATCCCGTTAAGGGTGATCCTACAACAGAGTCATGGTTTAGAAAGGATCCGAGTTTTCATCCCAAACGGCACCCTATTCCCTACATAGTGCACTACTTTTGACCAGAGCCCTATTGACACTGGTCAAAAGCAGTGCACTACATAGGAAATAGGTTTCCAATTGGGAACCATAATCACACTTACAGCCATAGAAATATAAGTCATAACCGCTCCAAAACTGCTGTAGCAATGCCAGCCATGACCAGACACTGTCATAGCAAACTCAAGTTAAGCTTCAGCTGTAATGCGACAAAAATGGGTTAAAGCAAAGCACTGACTGTAGACAACCAGTACAAACTAAAGCCTATTCTAGAATTAGAGGGAGGAAAATAGGAAATGACTGTATATTCCTTTACGCAGTGATATGGAACCTTGTGTGTGTTTGGATGTTTACAATGTTAGGTTCCCAAGATGGGATGAAATGGTTTTACTTCTCTCTGTAATGCTCTGATTCATGCTGGATCTCCTGTGTTATTGGTGCAGCCAACCTTGATATTACAGTTTGTATCTGTGGGCCTCGCTCTTACTGACTGACAAACAACCAGCAAAACACATTGCTTCTGCATCCCGCCATCAAAGCCTCATTAGAACATATGAGAAGAAAATGCCAAGCGAGTCAAAAAAACATTTTTGAATACAAATTCAGTAGAACATATTGAAGAAAACTCAGACTCTTCCCATTAAGTGTCTCTTAGCGTTCCTGAAGGGACCAGCCAAAGCAGCCTTGCTAACTGTCTTGGAAAACAAAGCCATTTGTTTGAGTAAAATGCTGCTTCCAGCTGCTTGACTGCTTGAACAATCGGGTCATTATAATCTCCCCATTCGGCTCTTTATCTGTGTGGAACCCCTGGAGACAACAATCGGTCATGTGAGCATCCCGCTGCTCCAGCTTAAGCGATAGGCTAGCTGCTGCTTCCGTCTCTGGACCTTCCTCTTCCTTCCTAGTACATGACGGAGATCGATAACATAATGTCTGTCTGTCTGTTTCCGTGTGCTAGGGCTTGCAGGTTTTTTCTTCCATTAACACCAGCGAGGAGGCCTGGTAATGCAGAGAGTTGATTTGAAATAATCTCCTTGTGTATTCCTGACCCAGAAACAACATCACTAAGGATTAATTGAGGGAAATATTGGAGGAAAAAAACAGCCCGCATCCCAAATGGCACCCTATTCCAAGTTCTGTACACCTACATGATTACCATCCACTTCAGGCCAGTTACATACTAGCTGGAAACTGAACTATTCAGTGACTTCTTTGGCTTCAAGGCATTCTGCAGTGTTAACTGTGGTTTCAAGGTATCAGGTGGAAAAAGCTCCAACCAACTGCAGTGATTTCAAGGATATAAGAGGGCAGGTAGAGGGATGGGCACAGAGCTCAGTCTCAGCTCTATCTCTCAATCAATGGTTAGCCTCGCCTGGGTAATCCATGTGTGAGTTAATCAATACTATGGCACTTAGTTTGTACTGTAAGCTGAAGATATTGGGCCCAAAGGACTACCCTAGAGTTAAATTAAGACAAGTGTCTGGATGTACATTCAAAATCATTTATTTCACTCGATTCTTTCTAACAAAAGAAAATGTACAGACATCAGCAGGAGGTTAGGCATACATCCTTTTTGACCATTTCTTTACTTTAGGACAAGTTGAGGAGAAAGAAATATGACACGTTCCGGGAACATCCTTCACCAGAAACCTTGATTGATTGTAAGATGTGATTGTAGGATGTCGTGTCCATGACCTGAGATGTACTGTATGAGACAACATGGCTGTCTGACAGGATTCTTTGTCATCATTTACTGTTCTGTTTGGTCATACGCCATGGGACTCCACGTGGTGCTGCTGCGCCCTTCCATCCATTAGCCTGACTTCTTTCCTCCATGTTTTAACATCCTGCTGTCTCAGCCCAGTGAGCACACAAAATTGGCTCAATCGTATTGAACAGCGTTGTGTGCCAAGGATCTGTGGGCGCTTTCATTCCGAACCAGATTCCTTGAACTCCATCAAACCTTTTGAAACCAATCAGAGGGGGAAGGATGAAGCGAGAGTATTGAGCGATATAATATAATAATATAATCAAAAGCATTTCTGGAAGAAAATAGAGAGGGGAAGTCTTTGACCTTGCACAACAAAACTCTGAAAACGCTGAAGATTATTTTCAGATGTGATGTTAATTCCTCTCAGGCACAATGAGATAAAATTATCGTTGTTGAAGAGTAAGATATCTGTTGTCCTAGATTTTACATTGCCCTTGGTAACAAAGTAGTATTCAGGCTCAGAGAAAGGAGGAGAAACAGAAGTATGATTACATTGTCAGTTTTGTGTATGGTTGACAGTGGAGGCTGCTGAGGGGAGGATAGCTCATAATAATGGCTGGAATGGAGTGTAACGGATGGAATAGAACGAGTAGAATGGTATTGAAAACATGAAAAGCATGTGTTTGATACTATTCCCTTCAGTCCCTTCCGCCCATTATTATAAGCTGTCCTCCCATCAGCAGCCTCCACTGCTGCAAAATGGTTGCTCTCTCGCAATGCATACAGTACATACATTGCAATGCTTGTCCCTTCGTTGACTTCCTTACTATTCTCACATTGCCACTGATATCATTCACTCTCTATGTAGCTGTTAAATATTACAACAAACATTTAACAAGAAATCATTGTTTTCCTGAGGCCCAGTGGTAGTATTGATATGACTGTCTGGACAGCTAATTTGGCCTCGCGTGCCCTTCTGATTGGATTAAGAATGTCTCCATCTTTTTTTTTCATTTCTCAACAGTCTTTCTTAATTGCATTAGACTCTTGGAATCGAGGGGAATTGGAATCTGCGGCATCCCCTCATTTCACTCTGTCAGAGCCGAAATGAGAGGGATGCTGCTGAGAAAGAAGCCAGTGGGGAGAGACGAGGAGATGAGAGGAGCGAAGCTGAAATCGCTCATGTTGGATTGAGAGTGTGTTTGCACTGTCTGTGATGGTCTTGCTGACTGCGGTGGTTCTATCTCTCTGCTGCCTGCCAACCCTCTGTCCACTCCCTCCTGTCTCACTCTAATTAGAAATAGCCACACGAGGGCAATAGAGAAATGAGAGTCCTGCCAGGGCTGGCATTTTTCTCCTCTATCTCCCTCCCTCTTTTACAGACAGACCAAATGTAGACTTGATAGTCTGCCCGTGTTTAAAATAGAAAATATCACAATTTGAAATAGGCTATGACTTGGGATTGTATATTTCTTGAGTAATCTTCCTTGAAATTGTCTCCCCTCTATCTGTCTGTCTCTATCTGCATCAGTATCAGCTAGGTGTATATTTAGGTCAGGGAGAGCCTGTCTGTCTGTCACCAGAGACAGTCAGTCACCTAGCTTAGTAGTAGAAGTAAATATGAGGGCACTGACTGTCCCTCCAGGGCCTTGTGTTTCACTGCACAGATGCTGACAGTCAAGGAGTTGCCCATCCAAGACACTGGATGGATCTGCTACTCTTCAGTTGTACGTACATGCCCAAGAGGGGTGACAAAGACAGAGCTTTTTAAGTTGCATTCCATTCCGGTTGCTGGTCTCAGGGTGAATGGGCTCTAAGGGAAGCAGGGAAAACAGTGTCATCTATCTGTTTCCCTACTACTGCCAACATCACCTCCAGCTATTTCTGTCTACCCTCCCGTCCTTCACTCAATGAAACTGTATAGTGAGGACCTTCAACAAAGTTCAAGGTAAGCCCATCAAAAAAGGCTTGAAAATCACCACTTTTTTCCTCTTTAGCTGTTTATTTGGGTGGGGGGTAAATCAATCCAGACATATTTATGAAGAGGTACGATTGTTAAAAAGGGGTCATCGTTGTTGGAGAAGTTGGCACTGTCTGTAACGCGAGTTATTCCCTCCAAGCAAATCATAAGGGATTTTTCCCAGCAGGTTCTGACAGCATGGCACAGAACCAAAAACACTACAATAAACTCCCCACAATATTTTGTTGTCCTGCTTGCAACCTTAAATCAATTATGCAGTTCACACAAGGTTGTGTGTGCACTACCGCACCTCACCACTAATAGTGCTATACAACCACTGTAGTTACAGTATAGCCTATGCAAATAACCAAGATATGATGTTAAAAAAACATCAAATGCAAATATCACAAAATACACTTTGAACTCTTAACATATTCTAGAGCAGAGTGCATCATGATTCATGAAAAAAAAACTAATCCAGTTTAGTCTCTAGTCCTTACTGCTCTAAGGAGAGATTCTTGGTGACTGTCCTCTTCTGAACTACAGTGGGTCAACACACTACTCCCCTTAATCACTCTAATCCCAGTAAGCCTCCCTCTCATTGCTGGAAGATCTGTTGTGTTACATCACAATGTGTGTGAGGCATCAGCTATTATTACCATCTGGGATTGTGTGGCCACTGAATCGTACAGTCATTAAAGGAAGCACTCTCTCGCGCTTTCTCTCTCCACAAGTCATAGGTTAGCCTACATAGAGGATGTGATTTTAACACAAGAAAAGCCTGGCCTCAAGCCATCCCGTTCTGATCCAATGACCAGTCATTTTGACTGCAACATTCTAACAGTCTAATAAATACATGTATGTTATCAGAAAAAAATAATTGATGAAGGTCCTGGTGAACATTAGAATACGAAGAAAAAAACATATTTAAAAGAACACAACAGCATTTTCATTAGTTTATGTTACTGTAGGCCATGGAACATTAACTAGATTCAGCGGCGGGCCGATTTTTTCTTGAGGGGGCTGGTCGGGGGGCCTGAACATAATCACAAATAATTTCTACACTGCAAATTGACCGCAAGAAGCCCAAACAGATATAATATTTGACTAAAACATAACCACAATTCAAGTGTTAAATCCATCACAAAGAAAGTACTATAATTTTGTCAGGTCTTAGGAAACAAAAGAACAGAATAGCATATTTGAAGTTGTATTATGTTACTGGTCTTTGAGTAGTAGCCTGAGCTATATGCTGCTGCAAGCTCACGTGTGGAGTGCACCCAACAGCTGTTATTCTTGGAAAAAGTTATATTTTTAAATAAAACTCATCTCTTCAATTTTATATTTGGCAAAGGTAAGTGTTTTGGAAACCTCGGAATCTGATCTTTCTCTTCAAGGTCATTATAGTTTCGTTTTTTTATACTCTTTTTTATACTCTTCTCTTCGATTTTATTTGGAATTTAGTTTAGTTTCAATTAGTTTACAGACTTGATTTGCTAGTTGTTATTTAGATTCAGTTGTATAAAAAATATTTATAATTCGTTTTAATATGATTTAGTTTCAGTTTTAGTTTTAGTCTTAGCGACAGAAATCATGAGTGGGCCAGGCTAGAAGCAGTATTTGTTGCATAGTTGTCAGTGTGTTTGTTATGTCAATTCTTGCAACAGTAACAATACGGTGATGGGTCAGGTCATAGGTTAAATTAGGTTTAAAGTGGCAATCTGCAGTTGCTACATCCATTTTTGGACATATAAATTAATGATATGTACCCATTGATTCTTGAAGAATATAACTTAGAAATGCTTCTTGAGCGTAGCTCATGTGTCGTTCCCCATCAGAACCCAAAATATAAGCTTGTTTTACTCCAATGTTTGTAAAAACAAAGTAAACGGACACTGTAAAGCCTCAAAACATGGGGCTCTACTCCGTCTGTATCGCTGAAGCATTACAGATGGTACGATAGAAATGTAAAGGTAACTTCCGATTGAGTCGACATCCGCAGCGTTTATCGTGAATTCAGTCTACCAACATTGCCTTTACATTTCAATCATGCTGCGACGCTGATCTTCCGCGATATGGATTGAATACAGCCCATGGTTAAATCTTTTTTTATATCATAGATGGTTAGTCCTTGCAACAATACTTCTGTCTATGATATATTAGAGTGGTTACAAGTCAGTTAAGAACAAATTCTTATTTACAATGATTGCTGATTGGCCCTTTCAATTATAAACTCATTCTCAATGTGGCTTGGATTTAAAAGGAATAGCGCTGACTCTGGTGCAATAAATATGATGGAAGGAAACCCTATCTCGCCCTTGTTTACACCAATCCAAGTTAGCTACCTAGCCGATACTTTACCTGTTAGCTAGTGATAGTAATGTAGACTCGTATATTCCATACCTTGGAGCATCGTAAGCTAGGCAAATAAACCATCTGTCTCGAGAAACTAATAGTGATGCATAAACTAGCCCTATTTGTAACATCGCCATCTCCTGGTAGTATTTACTCACCAGATTCAGTAGCTTGAAAAAAAACAAAAAAAACATTTAAAACCCCATTACATTTTTGCCCAAATTATTTTATTTTACTTGACTAAATACATTTTTTTGTAATTAGTTTTTGTTTTAGCTTCAGTTTACTATAATAACCTTGTTTCTCACTTTCTCTACATAGATATAAAATGTCTTACCTGCTTGTGACTGTAGGAGGATTTTAAATGGTCACTTTTTGACGCTCCGTTTCCCTGCCTCTGTGCAATTCCAAGCTGCACTGGACCAAATCTTCAATTTGACAATTGATAATATTGTCATCCATCAGACTACTGTCAATTCCATCTTGTCTTTAGGCTAATTCTATTGTTATACTGTATGTGCGAAATTAGTTTCAATATGGTTAAGATGTAGTTTTGATGGGCCATCAGCTAACTGCCGGTGAACGAGGGGCAGGGGGGGACACGTCCTCTTAAAACTACTTTAAATACAAATTCTGTCCGTGACATTGAAATTCTAACAACATTAAATAGACTCATTAAGGAAAAGTCAAGGGTGGAGGGGGCATGATTTTTCTATTTTAAATTCATACACAATCAAAATGACTGCCTCGGTGCTTCTAGTGTTAGAGGGAAGAGTGCTGTCACTGACATCCCTTCACTCCGGCACCCATGGACCTCCGATCAACAGACTGTGGGCACGGCCGCATAGTACTCAACAGGGACATGGACTCCCGCGAGCTGTGATTGTGTTGGCTGGCCACAATTTGGGCGAAGATGCCGTGTATTGTTGCAGCGAACCCAGGGGAAGGAGCCAGTGGAACAAGAGAAAGAGAGACACTAGCAACAGACCCCATCACTCACACATCACCATCTCCCTGGGTGCTTGGGGAAGAGACCTTCACCACCACCTCAGTCACAGACCAGTTTGAGTCCTGCATCCCAAATGGCACCCTATTCCCTATATAGTGCACTACTTTTGACCAGAGCCCTATGTGCCCTGGTCAAAAGTAATGCACAACGTGTATAGGGAATAGGTTGCCATTTGGGACGCAGCCGGAGTCTACACACTGCTGCATGCTAGCCTAACACCAGGCTTCACCATCAGTCCCTGCCTGGCCATGACACCCAGTGTATATTCAGGGGCATTTCAAATTGCTTTATATAAAACAGCTTTAAAACAAGTGAGCCTTGAAAAGGTTCTGGATTTCAATGAAAGACAACCTTCATGCTCTTTTTATATGCTTATTTTGGTGTCTACAACGTTGACTTTAGCCTTCACACTCATGTATTGGGTGCAGCATGGGGCAGGATAATATCCCAGCGCATTTCACATCATCTACTGAAAGAAATTGGTCTGTTGAAGGAAGCATCTCTGGGGAAATCTTAATGGATCAACTCTACTGCAGCTACTATCAAGCTGTGAAAGATTTTACTCCCCCAATATCCTCCCTCCAATCATGTCTTCTCTTCAGATGTGAGGGCTCGGGGCAGACACACACAAAGAAAGATTCCTTTTATCGCATAACGCACATCCTGCCAGACTCTATCTGTGATGCAGTAATCACCCGTATACCGTCCCACATCCCACGGAAAGGGGCCAATTCCAAACACTCTATTTACCTATTTTGTGTTTTGTGTTATCACAACAGAGTTGGGTTCGTAGATGGAATGGTGGAAGTCACATATCTCGCGAGCTAGAGGGTAGATGATAGATGACATGAAAGAGCGATCTATTCTCCTCTAAAACAAGTGTCAGTAAAATGAGAAACTGCTGCTCTATCGTTTGACAAAAACGTGTACTATGAAATCGAGACCGTCTGCAAGCAGCACTGAGAGATAACGTGGTCGGGATGAACAATGACTTTCTGTCTTGACATTCAAGAAAAAAATCTACTTAAATGATAAAGTCAAATGACAGGCCAAGCATACATTCTGCGTTTAACAAGACATGTACCTGTGCCTACTTCACTCTTGTAATATATAATCTGTGCCTTTAAAATGTTATCAGCATTAAATAATTCAAAGCTTCTAAAGTACAGGCACTTTGTAGCAATGACTAATACTGGCGCAATGACCTTGGTAGTGTAGTTTTTCTGCCTAATATACAAACTACTGAATCAGCTACATGTATAATCGAAATGTCAACTATAATGACTGCATTCATTTTCTGGTATGGTGCTGGGATTGATGGGAGTTTTTATAAATGTTTTTTTCTGCCCTGCAGTCTTACCTGTTATAGATGTCGTCATCTTCTCCTCCCCAGCCCCAGTACTCGTTGGGGAAGCCATTGATCTTGAGAAACTGTTTTTTGCTCAGCCCGGAAACCCCGCCAAAGTACCCCGCATAAGGAAGCCTGCAAGAGAAAAGAACTGTCAAAGAATTGAGGCAGTTGTCAGTTTTGAATTTCACGACAGATCCTGGCATTTCAAAACAACAATCCTGTCAAATATGGATACTCTACTGTATTGCATTCAAGACAAGTGAAAATTAGAACAAGACATGTATTCGTGCATTTCATGTGCATAGTGTAACAATGGAACAGTATAAACAAAATACAAGTATATTAACAATGTATTGCTTCTACAGCTAGCTCAGATAGCTTTTTTTAAGAAGTAGGGAACAATCGCATGATGTGAAGCACTCTAGTTTACGCACATGACTTAAAGCTAACAATATATTGGGAAAGTGAGAAAGAGACTCAATTCCCTATGGGCCCTGGTCAAAAGTAGTGCACTCTATAAGGAATAGGGTTCCATTTGGGACACACAGAGCCTTTCTACAGAGCCCTTCTACAGAGCCCCACTGTAATGTTCCAGTACAGTGCTGAAGGTTAGCAGTGGCATGTCGGGTCCCTGAAGTCTGCCTCAGGCCAGTGGTGATTGGTGTGCGACAGGCAGCTTCATGTTTAAAGACGACAAGCACAACACTAATGAGGCCATCTGCTTTAGCAGCAGCCTTCACACAAACAGTGTGGAGAGAGAATCCTTCTGTTTGTGTGTGTGTGTGTGTGTGTGTGTGTGTGTGTGTGTGTGTGTGTGTGTGTGTGTGTGTGTGTGTGTGTGTGTGTGTGTGTGTGTGTGTGTGTGTGTGCGTGCGTTCGTGTGTGTCTGTGTCTGTGTGTGTGGGTGTGTGTGCATGTACACTACCATTCAAAAGTTTGGGGTCACTTAGAAATGCCCTTGTTTTTTAAAGAAAATCCAATTTTTGTCCATTTAAAATAACATAAAATGCATCATAAATACAGTGTAGACATTGTTAATGTTGTAAATGACTATTGTAGCTGGAAACAGCTGATTTTTAAGGGAATATCTACATAGGTGTACAGAGGCCCATTATCAGCAACCATCACTCCGGTGTTCCAATGGCACGTTGTGTTAGCTAATCCAAGTTTATCATTTTAAAAGGCTAATTGATCATTAGAAAACCCTTTTGCAATTATGTTAACACAGCTGAAAACTGTTGTTCTGATTAAAGAAGCAACAAAACTGGCCTTCTTTAGACTAGTTGAGTATCTGGAGCATCAGCATTTGTGGGTTTGATTACAGGCTCAAAATGGCCAGAAACAAAGACTTTTGTCTGAAACTCGTCAGTCAATTCTTGTTCTGAGAAATGAAGGGTATTCCATGTGAGAAATGTCCAAGAAACTGAAGATCTGGTACAATGCTATGTACTACTCCCGTCACAGAACAGCGCAAACTGGATCTAACCAGAATAGAAAGAGGAGTGGGAGGCCCCATTGCACAACTGAGTACATTAGAGTGTCTAGTTTGAGAAACAGACGCCTCACAAGAGGCTATATACAGGGGGTATTGTTACCGAGTTAATATGCGGGAGTACAGGTTAGTCGTGGTAATCTATAGATGTAGGTAGGGGTAAAGTGACTATGCATAGATAATAAACAGCGAGAAGCAGCAGTATAAAAACAAGGGCTGGGGGGGTCAATGCAAATAGTCTGGGTAGCCATTTGATTAATTGTTCAGCAGTCTTATGGCTTGGGGGTAGAAGCTGTTAAGGAGCCTTTTGGACCTAGACTTGATGCTTCGGTACCGCTCGCTGTGCAGTAGCAGAGAGAACAGTCTATGACTTGGGTGACTGGAGTCTTTGACAATTTTTTGGGCCTTCCTCGGACACCACCTAGTATATAGGTCCTGGATAGCAGGAAGCTTGGCCCCAGTGATGTACTGGGCTGTACGCACTACCCTCTGTAGCACCTTACGTCCGGATGCCGACCAGTTGACATACCAGGCGGTGATGCAACTGGTCAGAATGCTCTCAATCGTGCAGCTGTAAAACTTTTTGAGGATCTGGGCAGGTCGCAGCTGGGTTTCCCTTTGTAGTTTGTAACATTTTGCAAGCCCTGCCACATCCGACGAGCATCAGAGCCGGTGTAGTAGGATTCAATCTTAGTCCTGTATTGATGCTTTGCCTCTGATGGTTTGTCTGAGGGCATAGCAGGATTTCTCATAAGTGTCCAGATTAGTGTTCCGCTCCTTGAAAGCGGCAGCTCTAGCCTTTAGCTCGGTGCAGATGTTACCTGTAATCCATGGCTTCTGGTTGGGGTATGTACGCACGGTCACTGTGGGGACAACATTGTCAATGCACTTATTGATGAAGCCGGTGACTGAGGTGGTGTACTCCTCAAAGCCATTGAATGAATCCCAGAACATATTCCAATCTGTGCTAGCAAAACAGTCCTGTAGCATAGCATCTGCGTCATCTGACCACTTACGTATTGAGCGAGTCACAGGTACTTCCTGCTCTGGTTTTTGCTTGTAGGCAGGAATCAGGAGGATAGAATTATGGTCAGATTTTCCAAATAGAGTACGAGGGAGAGCTTTGTATGCATCTCTGTGTGTGGAGTATAGGTGGTCTATTGTTTTTTTCCCTCTGGTTGCACATGTGACATGCTGGTAAACATCTGGAAATGTGCATGTACACTGTTGCCCATCTACTGTTGCTAGCCCCAAATCTGATTCACTGATTTCTGCTCTCATAAAAGTCTGGGTTTTCTGAACGTTAACACTAGAAGCTTATTACCTAAAATGGATTAATTGAAAGTGTGGGTTCACAGCCCCAATCCAGATGTGTTGGTCTTTACTGAGACGTGGTTAAGGAAGAGTGTTTTGAATACTGATGTTAACCTTTCTGGTTATAACTTTTTTCGTCAAGACAGATCTTCCAAAGGTGGGGGAGAGGCAATCTTTACCAAGGATCACCTTCAGTGTTCTATTGTCTCCATCAAGTCTGTCCCAAACACTTTTATTTGCTGGTTTTAAGCATTAAACTTTCAAATAGCTCTTTGTTGACTGTTGCTGGGTGCTATTGTCCTTCATCAGTACCGGCCTGTACCCTACCTGCCCTAAGCTCTCTCCTGGCCCCTTAGACTAAGTCTGAATTTGTCCTGCTAGGTGACCTAACCTAGGACATGCTTTAACCACTGGGACATGCTTAAAGTCCTAAAGCAATGGGACTCCCTAAATCTTTCTCAGATTATTACCAATCCCACAAGGTATGACTCCAAACACCCAGAAAAGGCTACTCTCCGCGATGTTATCCTCACAAATAATCCTGACAGGTTTCAGTCTGGTATTTTCTGTAATGACCTGATCTATGTCAGATGGTTTAGACCCTTTCTTCTTAAAGGTTGCTGCCCCTATCATCGCCAAGCCTATTTCTGACCTTTTTAACCTGTCTCTGGGCTCCCATTGCTTGGAAGGCAGCCACGGTTCGTCATAAGCCTATTTCTATTTTGCCCTGTTTATCAAAAGTGTTGGGAAAACTTGTCAATAATCAACTGACTGTCTTTCTTGATGTCCATACTATTCTCTCGGCAATCTGGTTTCCGCTCAGATTATGGATGTGTCACTGCAACCTTGAAGGTCCTCAATGATGTCACCATTGCCCTTGATTCTAAGCAATGTTGTGCTGCTATTTCTATTGACTTGGCAAAGCTTTTGATATGGTAGACCATTCCATTTTTGTGGGCCGGCTAATGAGTATTGGTGTCCCTGAGGGGTCTTTGGCCTGGTTTGCTAACTACCTATTTCAAAGAGTGCAGTGTATAAAGTCAGAACATCTGCTGTCTCAGCCACGGCCTGTCACCAAGGCGTTACCCCAAGGCTCGATCCTAGGCCCCACGCTCTTCTCAATTTACATCAACCCCAAAGCTCAGGCAGTAGGAAGCTCTCTCATCCATTTATATGTCTTATACTCAGCTGGCCCATCCCTGGATTTTCTGTAAAACGCTCTACAACAAAGCTTTCTTAGTGTCCAACAAGCTTTCTCTGCCCTTAACCTTGTTCTGAACACCTTCAAAACAAAGGTAATTTGGTTTGTTAAGAAGAATGCCCCTCTCCCCACAGGTGTGATAACTACCTCTGAGGGTTTAGAGCTTGAGGTAGTCACCTAATACAAGTACTTGGGAGTATGGCTAGATGGTACACTTTCCTTCTCTCAGCACATATCAAAGCTGAAGGCTAAAGTTAAATCTAGACTTGGTTTGCTCTATTGTAATCGCTCCTCTTTCACCCCAGCTGCCAAACTAACCCTGATTCAGATGACCATCCTACCCATGCTAAATTACGGATACTTAATTTATAGATCGGCAGGAAAGGGTGCTCTCGAGCGGCTAGATGTTCTTTACCATTCAGCCATCAGATTTTCCCCCAATGCTCCTTATTGGACACATCACTGCACTTTATACTCCTCTGTAAACTGGTCATCTCTGTATACCCGTCGCAAGACCCACTGGTTGATGCTTATTTATAAAACCCTCTTAGGCCTCACTCCCCCCCCATCTGAGATATCTACTGCAGCCCTCATCCTCCACATACAACACCCTTTCTGCCAGTCACATTCTGTTAAATGTCCCCAAAGCCCTCACATCCCTGGGTCGCTCCTCTTTTCAGTTAGCTGCAGCTAGCAACTGGAACGAGCTGCAACAAACACTCAAACTGAAAAGTTTTATCTCAATCTCTTCATTCAAAGACTCAATCATGGACACTCTTACTGACAGTTGTGGCTGCTTTGTATGATGTATTGTTGTCTCTACCTTCTTGCCCTTTGTGCTGTTGTCTGTGCACAATAATATTTGTACCATGTTTTATGCTGCTACCATGTTGTGCTGCTGCCATGTGTTGCTACCATGTTGTTGTCGTGTTGGTAGCTTACCAAAAGGCAAAAGGCCTCCTGCAGGGGGGCGGGGGCTGGGATTAAAAATATATCTTGACAAGATATTAAAGCAATAGCTTTGTCCAGTTCAAGGTGAGTAATCGCTTTTCTGATATACAGAATCTCTTTTTGGTCATAAGAGATGGTAGCATCAACCTTATGCACAAAATAAGTTACAAACAATGCGGAAAAAAACACACAAAATAGCACAATTTGTTAGGAGCCCGTAAAACAGCAGCCATACCCTCCAGCGCCATTCTTAAAAAAAAATGTATATTAGCCTATAGTTGCATCATGCAGCCCATACTGTTTACGTTTTGATTTCTAAGTCTTTCTAGTGTTTGTATCATGCACACTAACATTGCCAAATAACTCTAAAACTAGTGTATAGGACCTGTTTCAAATTATCACTTTTACGCTCAACATAGCCACTTCATATGTGCATTTGCTCCATGATGTGAAAAATATCCTTTCTATTTTATTCAGCTAAGTTCAATTATATTCTTCTTAGCATAAAAAATAATATAATATAAAATAATCACACTGGACTGATAACATATTTTGTCAGCTAAAAGAACAAGCCTATGGCATGACACATAGCGAGATAGCATACAGTATGACAACTCATGTTCTGTTCTTCTGAAATACATTTTCTTCATATCATAATGTTTCTTTAAACCTCCCTAAAATGGAAGTGTAAGCATTAGACACTTGTGTCCCCACACATTGACTCTGTAAAGGTACCCTCTGTATATAGCCTCCACATTGACACTGTACAGGTACCCCCTGTATATAGCCTCCACATTGACTCTGTACAGGTACCCCCTGTATATAGTCTCCATATTGACTCGGTACAGGTACCCCCTGTATATAGTCTCCACATTGACTCTGTACAGGTACTCCCTGTATATAGTCTCCACATTGACTCTGTACAGGTATCCCCTGTATATAGTCTCCAGGTACCCCCTGTATACCCCAGGTACCCCCTGTATATGGTCTCCATATTGACTCTGTACAGGTACCCCCTGTATATAGTCTCCACATTGACTCTGTACAGGTACCCCCTGTATATAGCCTCCACATTGACTCTGTACAGGTACCAACTGTATATAGCCTCCACATTGACTCTATATACAGGGGGTACCTGTACAGTCTCCACATCGACTCTGTACAGGTACCCCCTGTATATAGTCTCCACATTGACTCTGTACAGGTACCCCCTGTATATAGTCTCCACATTGACTGTACAGGTACCCCCTGTATATAGTCTCCACATTGACTGTAAATAGTCTCCACGTCGACTCTGTACAGGTACTCCCTGTATATAGTCTCCACATTGACTCTTTATAGGTACCCCCTGTATATAGTCTCCACATTGACTGTACAGGTACCCCCTGTATATAGCCTCCACATTGACTCTATATACAGGGGGTACCTGTACAGTCTCCACGTCGACTCTGTACAGGTACCCCCTGTATATAGTCTCCACATTGACTGTACAGGTACCCCCTGTATATAGTCTCCACATTGACTCTGTATAGGTACCCCCTGTATATAGTCTCCACATTGACTGTACAGGTACCCCCTGTATATAGTCTCCACATTGACTCTGTATAGGTACCCCCTGTATATAGTCTCCACATTGACTGTACAGGTACCCCCTGTATATAGTCTCCACATTGACTCTGTATAGGTACCCCTTGTATATAGTCTCCACATTGACTCTGTACAGGTACAGGTACTCCCTGTATATATAGTCTATAGTATATAGTCTCCACATTGACTGTACAGGTACCCCCTGTATATAGCCTCCACATTGACTCTATATACAGGGGGTACCTGTACAGTCTCCACGTCGACTCTGTACAGGTACCCCCTGTATATAGTCTCCACATTGACTGTACAGGTACCCCCTGTATATAGTCTCCACATTGACTCTGTATAGGTACCCCCTGTATATAGTCTCCACATTGACTGTACAGGTACCCCCTGTATATAGTCTCCACATTGACTCTGTATAGGTACCCCCTGTATATAGTCTCCACATTGACTGTACAGGTACCCCCTGTATATAGTCTCCACATTGACTCTGTATAGGTACCCCCTGTATATAGCCTCCACATTGACTCTGTACAGGTACCCCCTGTATATAGCCTCCACATTGACTCTATATACAGGAGGTACCTGTACAGTCTCCACATCGACTCTGTACAGGTACCCCCTGTATATAGCCTCCACATTGACTCTATATACAGGGGGTACCTGTACAGTCTCCACATCGACTCTGTACAGGTACCCCCTGTATATAGTCTCCACATTGACTCTGTACAGGTACCCCCTGTATATAGTCTCCACATTGACTGTACAGGTACCCCCTGTATATAGTCTCCACATTGACTGTAAATAGTCTCCACATTGATTCTGTACAGGTACCCCCTGTATATAGCCTCCACATTGACTCTATATACAGGGGGTACCTGTACAGTCTCCACGTCGACTCTGTACAGGTACTCCCTGTATATAGTCTCCACATTGACTCTTTATAGGTACCCCCTGTATATAGTCTCCACATTGACTGTACAGGTACCCCCTGTATATAGCCTCCACATTGACTCTATATACAGGGGGTACCTGTACAGTCTCCACGTCGACTCTGTACAGGTACCCCCTGTATATAGTCTCCACATTGACTGTACAGGTACCCCCTGTATATAGTCTCCACATTGACTCTGTATAGGTACCCCCTGTATATAGTCTCCACATTGACTGTACAGGTACCCCCTGTATATAGTCTCCACATTGACTCTGTATAGGTACCCCCTGTATATAGTCTCCACATTGACTGTACAGGTACCCCCTGTATATAGTCTCCACATTGACTCTGTATAGGTACCCCCTGTATATAGCCTCCACATTGACTCTGTACAGGTACCCCCTGTATATAGCCTCCACATTGACTCTACATACAGGGGGTACCTGTACAGTCTCCACATCGACTCTGTACAGGTACCCCCTGTATATAGTCTCCACATTGACTGTACAGGTACCCCCTGTATATAGTCTCCACATTGACTCTGTATAGGTACCCCCTGTATATAGTCTCCAAATTGACTGTACAGGTACCCCCTGTATATAGTCTCCACATTGACTGTACAGGTACCCCCTGTATATAGCCTCCACATTGACTCTGTACAGGTACCCCCTGTATATAGTCTCCACATTGACTGTACAGGTACCCCCTGTATATAGCCTCCACATTGACTGTACAGGTACCCCCTGTATATAGCCTCCACATTGACTCTGTACAGGTACCCCCTGTATATAGTCTCCACATTGACTGTACAGGTACCCCCTGTATATAGCCTCCACATTGACTCTGTACAGGTACCCCCTGTATATAGTCTCCACATTGACTGTACAGGTACCCCCTGTATATAGCTCCGCTATTGTTATTTTACTGCTGCTCTTTAATTATTTGTTATTGTTATCTCTTACTTTTTTTTTTGGTATTTTCTTAAAACTGCATTGTTGGTTAAGGGCTTGTAAGTAAGCATTTCACTGTAAGGTCTACTACACCTGTTGTATTCGGCGCATGTGACAAATACAATTGGATTTGATTTGATTAGAAAGGGACATGATTGGGTTGCCCTTTGGACATCACCGTGCAATATGCACGTTGTCTGGAATCCAATGAAAGGCAAAGTGAAAGTTCATCTCAAACTCAGTCAAAAGAAGTGGAGACAGTACTTTTGCTTTTACTTTTGGTTAATTTCACCATTATATTCAGCAAAACAGGTTGCGTCATCCTGTAAAAATCATGTGTGCAGTCCCGAAAAAATATCTTCAAACTTTTATATAAGAACTATCCATTTAAAAGCATCCACCTGACCAAATCAATAAACATAAGATTCTAGGAGTTTGGAGAATATAGGCTTGAAAAACGAATAACAGATTTCACTCAGAGTAGATATACGTGTGAGTGACAGTACATAATAGAGTTGACCTACCTGAAGCCAAACTTGTCCATAGCGATGGCAAAGTGTCGTGGCTGGTCGTAACAGTGGTAGAGGTTACGGTCGTCCATAGGGATGAGGTCCACGTCGCTGAAGATGAAGCAGTCATACTCTGCATCCTTCAGGGCCTCGGTGTAGCCCACATTCAGGAGCTTGGCTCTGTTGAAGGTGTCCTCGCCAAGCTGCAAGATAACATAGAAAAAACACTGGTCAGAAACTGATGGACATACTGAGATCTACTGTAGGGGGATTAAGTTACATTTGCCATAGTTCTAGCAAAAATGCTAGACTTAACATATCGGGTTCTGTAGGTGGTATTTGCAAGCCTAAATAGCAAGCTTGTGCTGATGTAACTCACAGATCATTGTGTGTATCATGGTCACAGATCATTGTGTGTATCATGGTCACAGATCATTGTGTGTATCATGGTCACGGATCATTGTGTGTATCATGGTCACAGATCATTGTGTGTATAACACAGCATATTGACAAAGAAACATGTTGTAAAGAACCCCACAGGAACAATGGCCCACATCAGATATCCGACAACTAAGATTAAACTACGCTACGTTAAAAATACTGCATCACAACTTGCTTCCCTTATTTTGATAACAGAACCAATCACAGTGGCTCAGGTAAAGTAACGTATCAGTTTTAACATTTGAGCTCATAATGTACATCACGTAATCCTTTGTAATCCTGTAATACCTGAGATTCAAACAAATAATCCACAGGTAAAATGTTAAGGTTACTTGCGTAACCCCTGTTCTCTGATAATAGAGTGAGCTGTCTCACAACGGGAATTAGCTGGATAAGCAAACAGCGTCTGTCGTAGACAGACAAATCGTGTGGCAAAGGAGGGGGGGACCCTGCTCAATATAAGCAGAGAGGAAGAGGCTAAGCGAGAGGTTTTAATCCACCAAAAACTGACCATGTTTTTTGTATGAAGGTCAATGAGTGTGTAGAATTTGGTCAACAACATTTTTTATTGGTAATTTGCTACATGAGGTTTATTTGATTGAATAAAAGTTTCATAATGCTTAGGTTGTTAACGAATACACTGATATAAGTGGATGCACATGGCATTTCGGGCAACTTTTATTTAAAAACAATTATATCAGAGATGTGCCTGTTTTCATTAAGATAAGAGGGCTCATCATGGATATAACACGTTTTAGCATGGACATTGCCATTGAGGGCTTCCACCATTTTAAAGTGGTCAACTGGGTGGAGATTCCTATGAGTTGGGAGCAATCAGCCAATGAAGAAGAATACAATTGTCTACTTTAAAATCAAGATAGCCTCAATGGCACTTTAATGGCACAGAAACAAAGATGAGTCCTCTATCTATCTCTATGGCCTGTTGTCACACATGTCTGCCCTCTCATTGGCTAGAATGGTCTCACCTGATCTCGCCTCCCCCTGTCTGCCTTCATCTTTGAGGACATGTATTTCCATTGTTAGAGCGAGTGGTCACTTGACTATCTTGTCAATATAAAATACAATCTTTGATCTAAGGCACTCTGGTCATTCATGTCTCTCTTCCTTGAGGTCTTGAGAGCACTCTATTGTATGGGACCAAATTCTAAACTTTCAACTACTTTAGTACAATATAAGTGAATTTATCCAAATACTTATGACTATTTGAAACTTCAAATGGGGGAACTAGATATAAAGTGCTTTTATTTCTAAAAGGTAAATCAGATACGTATGAAAATACCCCCAAAAAAGTGACATTATGTACGGCCGCCTCATATAAAACATTTGCCAAAATGCAAATGAATATAGACACATTTTAAAAAATGTAGCTTGACTGTCCATATAAATACGGAGGGGGGTGTATATTGGCTTTATGCAAATCTTTATTTTTATTTTTTATTTTTTATTAACTGTAGCTTTTCTTCTTTATCCGAAAAACATACTGTACATCATTTAAAAGTAGGAGACTAAAACAATCTGTTTCAAAAAGTTTCTCATTCCACTTCCTGCAGGGGAGATGATGCATTCTGCATCCTCTGGTTCCAATCAATACTTATGTTAATTTGAATATTTTCAAAGGCACCAAGAAGAGAACATTAGAGACTTCAATATGTGCCTTTATCAGACCAACGAAGACAGATAAGGTGATATATCTATAAAAAAAACAAATTGCCTTTTTTCTCTCCAGTTGGTGAGCTCATTAAACATTATTGGAGTCATTTTTATTGCTTTAATAAGATGTGTTCCCCCTGAACCATCAGGCATCTCTAGCAAATGGAGCTGTACATCTTGTGTAATCACACGGCTGTGAAGAAAGTTCACATCCATAATAGGGATGATATGTTGACAACTACACACCCACCATTACAACACCACAGAATAAGAGAGCTGGTGTTAGGATGATAGGATTAGGAGACATGGGTTTCAAACAGATGATTTGAGAAGTTGAATGGGACCTGCTAATTAAGAGGTCTCATCCATCAGCACAACAGAAATTGGAAGACATTATTCTGGGTTATTCTTGAAATATTCATCCTCCATGCCTGTCAGCTTCAGGATGGAAAATATTTTGACATTAGGCTAATTATTGTGTTTTAAACTTCACCAACAGATATGTCTGCTCTACGTTGTGTTGCCAATCTACAACAAGACAGTATCCTTCCAAGGATGATGTCAAAGGATTCCATAACCACTTCCGTCATCATGAAGTGCTTTGAGAGACTAGTCAAGGACCATATCACCTCCACCCTACCTGACACCCTAGACCCACTCCAATTTGCTTACCGCCCCAATAGGTCCACAGACGACGCAATCACAATCACACTGCACACTGTCCTAACCCATCTGGACAAGAGGAATACCTATGTAAGAATGCTGTTCATCGACTACAGCTCAGCATTTAACACCATAGTACAATCCAAACTCGTCATTAAGCTCGAGACCCTGGGTTTTGACCCCGCCCTGTGCATCTGGGTCCTGGACTTCCTGACGGGCCGCACCCAGGTGGTGAGGGTAGGTAACAACATCTCCACCCCGCTGATCCTCAACACTGGGGCCCCACAAGGGTGCGTTCTCAGCCCTCTCCTGTACCCCCTATTCACCCATGACTGCGTGGCCATGCACGCCTCCAACTCAATCATCATTGATTACCAACAACTACGAGACGGCCTACAGGGAGGAGGTGAGGTTGCTCGGAGTGTGGTGTCAGGAAAATAACCTCACACTCAATGTCAACAAAACAAAGGAGATGATTGAGGACTTCATGAAACAGCAGAGGGAGCAACCCCCTATCCACATCGACGGGACAGTAGTGGAGAAGGTGGAAAGTTTTAAGTTTCTCAGCATACACATCACGGACAAACTGAAGAAGGCTCAGCAGCGCCTCTTCAACCTCAGGAGGCTGAAGAAATTTGGCTTGTCTGTAACGTTCTGGGTGTAGTGGGTGAGAAGTCAGGCGCAGGAAGCAGAGAGTTCAGGGTAGTGCTACTTTAATGCACAAAACAAACGGCCCAAACACGGGGACTTAAACTGTCCAGCAAAACCCACGAAATGGGAAAACACGTAACCCACAGACGTGCACACAAGTTACACAAAACAGAAGGTCACAATAATTAATCCCGCACAAAGAACCAGGCGGGCCGGCTGACTAATAAAGCCTCACTAATTATACCCAACTCAAAACAGGTGTACTCAATAAACACATAAGGAGGGGGAGGAAAGAATCAGTGGCAGCTAGTAGGCCGGTGACGACGACCGCCGAGCGCCACCCAAACGGGAAGGGGAGCCACCTTCGGTCGGAGTCGTGACATTGTCACCAAAAGCACTCACAAACTTTTACAGATGCACAATCGAGAGCATCCTGTCGGGCTGTATCACCTCCTGGTATGGCAACTGCTCCGCCCACAACCGTAAGGCTCTTCAGAGGGTAGTGGGGTCTGCACAACGCATCACCGGGGGCAAACTACCTGCCCTCCAGTACACCTACACCACCCGATGTCACAGGAAGGCCAAAAAGATCATCAAGGACAACAACCACCCGAGCCACTGCCTGTTCACCCCGCTATCATCCAGAAGGCGAGGTCAGTACATGTCCATCAAAGCAGGGACCAAGAGACTGAAAAACAGCTTCTATCTCAAGGCCATCAGACTGTTAAACAACCATCACTAACATTGAGTGGCTGCTGCCAACATACTGACTCATCTCTAGCCACTTTAATAATGACAAAATTGATGTAATAAATGTATCACTAGCCACTTTAAACAATGCCACTTTATTTCATGTTTACATACCCTACATTACTCATCTTATATGTATATACTGTACTCTATACCATCTAATGCATCTTGCCTATGCTGTTCGGCCATCGCTCATTCATATATTTTTATGTACATATTCTTATTCATTCCTTGTGTGTATAAGGTAGTTGTTGTGAAATTGTTAGGTTAGATTACTTGTTAGATATTACTGCATGGTCGGAACTAGAAACACAAGCATTTCGCTACACTCGCATTAACATCTGCTAACCATGTGTATGTGACAAATAAAATTTGATTTGATCTTTCCCTAATATCTTATAGTTTTACCCTGCCTGCTCCTCATATCCCTGGTGTCTCGTCTCTCTGGCAGCTATCACAGTTCTGCCAATCTCCCTGTAAATGGCCTGTGAGAGGCAATTAACCCCATTATCTTTATCTGATAATCAACAGGATAACTCATCAGGGCTCTCCCTCTATAGCGCCATTGTGTTGCCACGCTGACACCATCCAGTCTCCCCCAGCTGGCTGACCGACCGCAGTCAAGCTCAGACGTACCTGGGCAGTTGCTATGGAGACAGATTAGGAGCAACGCTTAGACCCAGCGCTGCCTGGCTCATCCTGAGTGATTGTATTCAGCGTTGTCGGACGGACTGCCTTGTGTCGAGTTTATCAGTCCCCAGCAGACTGACCCTATCACCCACTGCTGTTATCAACGCAGGGTGAGGGAGGCCACCAGTGAGAACTAAACTAGATTGAGGGCTGACTGTCTGTGTGTCTGAGTGTGTCTGTGTAAGGGGGTGGGTCTGTGTGTGTGTGTGTGTGCAGCACAGGCCGGTGGCACCTTAATTGGGGAGACGGGCTCATAGTAATGGCTGGAAAGGAATAATTGGAATGGTATCGAACGCATGTGTTTGATATCATTCCGTTAACTCCATTCCAGCCATTACTATGAGCCGTCCTCCCCTCAGCAGCAACTTGTGGTGTCTGTTCGTGTGTGTGATTTAGGTTGGGGGGGGTGGGGGGGGGTGGGGGTGCACATGTGTGTGTGTAAGGAAACAAGTAGCGTAATAAGGTGAAGCATCAGATAAAACTCTGTTTTCAGATGATACCGGAGCTCCAAGTCTAAGCCATGAGACTGCTAAACAGAGAATCAAATGGCTACCCGTACTATTTGCATTGCCCCCCTTTTTTATGATGCTGCTACTGGCTGTTTATCATCTATGCATCGTCACTTTACACCTATGTACATATTACCTGAATTACCTCAACATGTACCCCCGCACATTGACGCGGTACCGGTACCCCCTGTATATAGCCTTGTTATTGTAATTTTTTTTGTGTTACTTTCAATTTTATTTGTTTAATCAAAAATGTCAAAAGAATGTCTCTCCCTTTGAAGAGGGGGATGACCAAGGCAGCTTTCAAATCTTTTGGGGATCTCAGACGATGCAAAAGAGGGGTTGAACAGGCTAGTAATAGGGGTTGCAACAATTGCGGCTGATAATTTTAGAAAGGGAGGGCCCAGATTGCCTAGCCCAGCTGATTTGTAGGGATATAGATTTTGCAGCTCTTTCAGAACATCAGCTGTCTGGATTTGGGTGAAGGAGAAGCGCGGGGGGGGGGGGGCGGGGGGGGGGGTGCACAGCTGCACAGGGTGCAGTGCTGTTGGCCGGGTTAGGGGTAGCCACGTGGAAAGCATGGCCAGCCATAGAAAAATTATTAGCGTAGATTTATCGGTGGTGACAGTGTTTCCTAACCTCAGTGTCATGCACGTGATTGAGGACACAAAAGCGGTTTAACAAAAACAGAGTTCTTTAATGTCGAAACACAGGTAAGACATAGATCCTCTTCAAATGGATATGATGGCAAAATAAACAACCCGCAGAGAGGGCGACAAATGAAACATAAAGTCCTTCTGAAAATCACAGAAGAGTTCCCCTTCTAGCAGCAGAGGAGAATAGCTGGGTTAGAGTCCTCTTCTAGCAGCAGAGGGGATTAGCTGGGTTGTAGAGGACAGAGGTACCTGATCACACGTAGCCTCAGATGAACAGGCAGATTCCGACAGGACAGGACAAGGTTGAAGCAAACAAGACGATAGTTTGGTTCTGGCATGAGAAACTCAAACGAGAATCTGACAAAGACAGAAGCAGGAACAGAGAGAGAAATAGAGACCCAATCAGAGGGAAAAAGGGAACAGGTGGGAAAAGGGTGAACGAGGTAGTTAGAGAAGACAAGGAACAGCTGGGGGAAGGAGGGGAAGAGAAGGCAACCCAATACGACCAGCAGAGGGAGACAGGGTGAAGAGAAAGAACAGGAACAAGACACAACATGACAATACATGACACTCAGTGCAGTGGCCAGCTGGGAGGAAGTGCTCTTGTTCTCCATGGACCTTACAGTGTCCCAAAACCTTTGGGAATTAGTGCTTCAGAATGCAATTTTCTGTTTGAAAAAGTTCCTGACTTCCCTGAAAAATTGCATATCGCGGAGGCTATTCAATGCTAATACAGAACTAGATGTCTAGTTGGCTAGATGTCCTTTAGGTGGTGGACCATTCTTGATTCACACGGGAAATCCAGCAGCATTGCAGTTCTTGTCTGGCACCTACTACCATACCCTGTTCAAAGGCACTTAAATATTTTGTCTTGCCCATTCACTCTCTGAATGGCACACATGCACAATCCATGTCTCAATTTTCTTAAGGCTTAAAAATCCTTATTTAACCCATCTCCTCCGTTCATCTACACTGATTGAATTGATGAAGTGACATCAATAAGGGATCATAGCTTTCACCTGGATTCACCAGGTCAGTCTGTCATGGAAAGAACATGTTTTGTACACTCAGTGTACAGTAGAGAAACTAGTACTGCAAGTAGTATCTGGGACATTCCTACATAAGAGTCAATATCAAATGGCTTGACATACTGTAGCATTCAAACCTCGCAGTTCATCGTACAAAACATAAAACATGCATTAAAGAGACTGTGGCTGTGTACTGTGCAGGACTGCACACTGATAAACAAGCACACTGTAGAATTGTGTGACATGACAGCATACACCAAGTACACAAAAAATCAGAAACACCTGCTCTTTCCATGACCAGATGGATCCAGGTGAAAGCTATGATCTCTTATTAATGGCACTTGCTAAATCCACTGCAATCAGTGTAGACGAAGGGGATGAGACCGGTTAAAGGATTTTTAAGCATGGAGACATTTGAGACATGGATTTTGTATGTGTGCTATTCAGACGGTGAATGGGCAAGACAAAAGATTTAAGTGCCTTTGAACGGGGTATGGTAGTAGGTGCCAGGCGCACCAGTTTGTGTCGAGAACTGCAGCACTGCTGGGTTTTTCAAGCTCAACAGTTTCCCGTGTGTAACAAGAACAGTCCACCACCCAAATGACATCCAGCTAACTTGACACAACAGTGGGAAGCAGTGTTGTCAACATGGGCCTGCATCCCTGTGGAACGCTTTTGACACCTTGTAGAGTTCATTCCCTGACGAATTTAGGCTGCTCTGAGGGCAAAAAGGGTGCAACTCAATATTAGGAAGGTGTCTGTAATGTTTGGTATACTCATAGTAGGTCATATCAAATCACATTTTATTTGTCACATTGTAACGAGTGTGCTGAGAGTCGGGAAGCAAGTACAGGGTGTATTGATTAAGTGTATTAAGTGAGTGAGTGTGTTAATTAATGAATAAACAAACAATACATGAAACAGCATCAATAACACCTGAGGAAAGAACCAAGGGGACTGACAGATTTAGGGAAAATAATCAAGGAGATGGAGTCCAGGTGAGTGTCATGAGGCGCTGGTGCGCTTGACGATGGCGACAGGTGTGCAGGATAATCAGCAGCCTGATGACCTAGAGGTCGGAGAGGGAGTATACGTGACACACATGCACCAAAAACAACAGGTGTAGACTTTACCGTAAAACGCTTACTTACAAGCCCTTTCTAACGATGTCAGGAAAATAAAATCTAATCTTATTTGTCACGTCGGCCAAATACAACAGCAATACCTTACAGTGAAATGCTTACTTCAAGCCCTTAACCAACAGTGCTTAAAGAATTTGTAAGTGTTAAGTAAAAAATAGATAAGTGCAAAACAGAAAATAGAAAATAAAAGTAACAAATAATTAAACAACAAGCGAGGCTATATAAAGGGGTTTCCGGTACAAAGTAAATGTGCGGGGGCAACGGTTAGTCAAGGTAATTGAGGTAATATGTACAGTGGCTTGCAAAAGTATCCACCCCCCAGACATTTTTCTTATTTTGTTGCCTTACAACCTGGAATTGAAAATAATTTTGGGGGGGTTTGTATCATTTGATTTACCCAACATGCCTACCACTTTGAAGATGTGAAGCAAACAAGAAATAACACAAAAAAACAGAAATGTTGAGCGTGCATAACCATACCACAGATTCTCAATTGGATTGAGGTCTGGACTTTGACTAGGCCATTCCAAGACATTAAAATGTTTCCCCTTAAATCGCTTGAGTGTTGCTTTAGCAGTATGCTTAGGGTCACTGTCCTGCTGGAAGGTGAATCTCCGTCCCAGTCTCAAATCTCTAGAAGACTGAAACAGGTTTCCCTCAAGACTTTCCCTATATTTAGCGCCATCCTTCATTCCTTCATAATCTGACCCGTTTCCTAGACCCTGCCGATGAAAAACATCCCCACAGCAGGATGCTGCCATCACCATGCTTGGTGTTGTTGATGGTGTTCTCGGGGTGATGGGAGGTGTTGGGTTTGTGCCAGACCTAGTGTTTTCCTTGATGGCAAAAAAACTCTGTTTTAGTCTCATCTGACCAGAGTACCTTCTTCCATATGTTTGGGGGGTCTCCCACATGCCTTTTGGTGAACACCAAACGTGTTTGCTTAATTTTTTCTTCAAGCAATGGCTTTTTTCTGGCCACTCCTCCATAAAGCCCAGCTCTGTGGAGTGTACTGCTTAAAGTGGTCCTATGGACAGATACTCTGATCTCAGCTGTGGAGCTTTGCAGCTCCTTCAGGGTTATCTTTGGTATTTTTGTTGACTCTCTGATTAATGCCCTCCTTGCCTGGTCTGTGAGATTTGGTGGGTGGCCCTCTCTTGGCAGGTCTGTTGTGATGCCATATTCTTTTCATTTTTTAATAATGGATTTAATGGTGCTCCGTGGGATGTTCAAAGTTTCTGATATTTTTTTATAACCCAACTCTGATCTGTAAGTCTCCACAACTTTGTCCCTGACCTGTTTGGAGATTTCCTTGGTCTTCATGGTGCCGCTTGCTTGGTGGTGCCCCTTGCTTAGTGGTGTTGCAGACTCTGGGGCCTTTCGAAACAGGTGTATCTATACTGAGATCATGTGACACTTAGATTGTACACAGGTGGTTTTTATTTAACTTATTATGTGACTTCTGAAGGTAATTGGTTGCACCAGATCTTAGTGGCTTCATAGCAAAGGGGGTGAATACATATGCACGCACCAGTTTACCGTGTTTTATTTCTTTGAATTTTTTGACAACAAGTTATTTTTTAAATTTCACTTCACTAATTTGGATTATTTTGTGTATGTCCATTACATGAAATCCAAATAAAAATCCATTTAAATTACAGGTTGTAACACAACAAAATAGGAAAAACGCCAAGGGGGATGAATACTGTAAGTACAATGTGACTATGCATAGATTATAAACAGAGAGTAGCAGCAGCATAAAAGAGGGGTCTGGGTAGCCCTTTGATTAGCTGTTCAGGAGTCTTATGGCTTGGGGGCAGAAGCTGTCAAGCGGCCTTTTGGACCTCGACTTGGCGCTCCGGTACCGCTTGTTGTGCGGTTACTTGGGTGGCTGGAGTCTTTGATAATCTTTAGGGCCTTCCTCTGACACTGCCTGATATAGAGGTCCTGGATGGCAGGAAGCTTGGCCCCAGTGATGTACTGGGCCGTACGCACTATGCTCTGTAGTGCCTTGCGGTCAGAGGCCGAGCAGTTGCCGTACCAGGCAGTGATCCAACCAGTCAGGATGCTCGCGATGGTGCAGCTGTAGAGCCTTTTGAGGATCTGAGGACCCATGCCAAATCTTTTCAGTCTCCTGAGGGGGAATAGGCGTTTTCGTGCCCTCTTCACGACTGTCTTGGTGTGTTTGGACCATAATAGTTTGTTGGTGATGTCGACACCAAGGAACTTGAAGCTCTCAACCTGTTCCACTACAGCCCCGTCGATGAGAATGGGGGCGTGCTCGGTCCTACTTTTTCTGTAGTCCACAATAATCTCCTTTGTGTTGATCACGTTGAGGGAGAGGTTGTTGTCCTGGCACCATACGACCAGGTCTCTGACCTCCTCTCTATAGGCTGTCTCATCGTTGTCGGTGATCAGGCCTACCACTGTTGTGTCATCGGCAAACTTGATGATGGTGTTGGAGTCGTGCCTGGCCGTACAGTCATGAGTGAACAGGGAGTACAGCAGGGGACTGAGCACGCACCCCTGAGGGGCCCCCGTGTTGAGGATCAGCATGGCAAATGTGTTGTTACCTACCCTTACCACCTGGGGGCGGCCCATCAGGAAGTCCAGAATCCAGTTTCAGAAGGAGGTGTTAAGTCCCAGGGTCCTTAAGATAGGTTTGATGGCATGTGTCACTCAGATCAGCACACATCTCTAGTCATCCAGGCAGTGACAGGACTGTCCTTCAATCCCTGTGTGGTTCTCAAATGGCTTCTGCCTACATGTCCCGAAATTACACTGAGACCAGTAGCACTCAGGCCATGGGGAACAGGTGGAAACTGCCACATCGCAAAGCCAGGAGTCACAGGAGTCAGATGAGCCATATGATCACGGCGGTGGAAAGACATAATGTACTTGACCACTCCCAACAGGTTGACAGGCTGAGCCAAGATGTTCTAACTTGTTGCATTATTAGGAGGATGTCCCATGTTACCCGAGCCAGAACAAGATGCCTGTGGTTGAGTCTGGTCGTGGGTGATGCTTGGCTGAGTCACGCTTAGTGTTGATGGCTTCAAAATGTATTTGTATTAGGAGCAATGGGGCACCAGCTGCCTCCTAATAATACTGATTGAGGCTCCTCCAATCCCTGTCACTGTGAGTTATACCCCTGTTCTTTTGAGTTGCTGCTAAGAGAATAAGGTTGTGCCCCAAATGGCATTCTATGACCCTATTCCCTATATAATGCACAACTTTTGACCAGGGCCTACAAAGGTATTAAAGGGCATATTGTTAAACCTAAGTTGGGACGCAACCTAAGTTCATAAATAGGATTAGACTGTTTAAGCATGCACAACAATTTGATTCCGATGCATCTGTCCGGATGCATCAAGCATGAATAGCATGCAAAGACCGCTTATTCTCCCATTTACTTTTAGGTAGACTCTCCACATGCGAGCATGCCACAAAACACTTGGAAATATCATACCAACATTCCACAAAGAACCCACATTTTTCCCTGATGTATTATTGGTATAGGCTACAAGAGAGATATTAAATCAAATAAACCACTTTCCTACATCAGCAAATAATTCATTTCTTGGTTTTAGGTATGTGTGACAACTTTACAAGATTCTAGCCTAGCTTTATTGACCTCTGATAGTCAATGGAACATGAAAAGGCTTCACCCTCGTCAGAGAAACCTGCTAACATCCCCTTTGAGAACGAATTAAAGTATACTGTAGATGTAACATTATTGTCATCACATACGTATACCATTTCATTATCAACAGCAACATGATACATTGACTAAAGTATCATGAAAGAGCATGAAGGAAGCGAGAGAGTGAAAAGTACATTATCACATAGATTGATGCTTTTTTGCACGGCATTGTTGATTAATTAATTAATTAATTCATTATGCATACTTCTGGCCCTTCTTTGGACACTGTGTTAACTAACTTCCAGACGAGCTTCAACGCCATACAACTTTCCTTCCGTGGCCTCCAACTGCTCTTAAATGGAAGTAAAACTAAATGCATGCTCTTCAACCGATCGCTACCAGCACCTGCCCACCCGTCCAGTATCACTACTCTGGGCGGTTCTGACTTAGAATATGTGGACATCTACAAATACCTAGGTGTCTGGTTGGACTGTAAACTCTCCTTCCAGACTCACATTAAGCAGCTCCAATCCAAAATTAAATATAGAATCGTCTTCCTATTTTGCAACAAAGCATCCTTCATTCATGCTGCCAAACATACCATCGTAAAACGTACTATTCTACCGATCCTTGACTTCGGCGATGTCATTTACAAAATAGCCTCCAACACTCTACTCAGCGAATTGGATGCAGTCTATCACAGTGCCATCCGTTTTGTCACCAAAGCCCCATATACTACCCACCATTACGACCTGTAAGCTCTCGTTGGCTGGCCCTTGCTTCATATTCGTCGCCAAACCCACTGGCTCCAGGTCATCTATAAGTCTTTGCTAGATAAAGCCCCACCTTATCTCAGCTCACTGGTAACCATAGCAGCACCCACCCATAGCACGCACTCCAGCAGGTATATCTCACTGGTCACCCCCAAAGCCAATTCCTACTTTGGCTGCCTTTCCTTCCAGTTCTCTGCTGCCAATGACTGGAACGAATTGAATTGCAAAAATCCCTGAAGTTGGAGACTCATATCTCCCTCACTAACTTTAAGCACCAGCTGTCAGAGCAGCTCACAGATCACTGCACCTGTACATAGCCCATCTGTAAATAGCTCATCCAACTACCTCATTCAGATTTTTTTTGCTCCTTTGCACCCCAGTATTTCTACTTGCACATTCATCTTCTGCACATCTATCACTCCAGTGTTTAATTGCTAAATTGTAATTATTTCGCCACTATGGACTATTTAATGCCTTACATCCTTTATCTTACCTCATTTGCACACACTGTATATAGACTTCTATTGTGTTATTGACTGTATGTTTGTTTATTCCATGTGTAACTCTGTGTTGTTGGTTGTGTCACACTGCTTTGCTTTATCTTGGCCATAAAGGTGAACAAAAAAAAAGTGGGGGAAAAAAAACGGGCACAGGACAAGATACTCTTGAGAAGTACACAGCATAAAAGTTGTCAAGCGTCTACCATTCCCACTGGACATGTGATCTGAATATCAATCCAAACGAATTAAACCTATAAGTTATACCTGGCCTGGTTTGATTTCTTAACAGCCATCAGCAGCTTTGAGCAGGACTTATGGCTCAGTCTTATGGCTCAACTCATCGACTCGTGTGATTAATACGCCACAGCCTCCACTGGGGAGCACCCTGTTCCCTACATGGTGCACTACTTTTGACCAGAAAAGTAGTGCACTATACAAGGAATAGGGTGCCATTTGGGACATAACCTTGGTTATCAACTGGTCCAGTGGGGTATCGATAAGGCTTTTACTGGGCAGAGTGAACATAAATCACCTATTTTGAAATAAATGGGGTTGAGATGTAACAAAGAGATAGTGCTTGTATGATGTATTAGGGATTTTAAAGCTGTTGATTATTCATGGCCATACATACAATGCATGTTATTGAGACAGCAGCAGGTTCAGGGTTTAGGGTGAGCGGAGAGGAACACGCTGTATCATCAGGAGATAAACCCCACTCGCCATAACCTCAGAGGGAAGTATGGAAATGTGTGTGCATATGACTCATCGTCTAATAACGATGCCCTTGCCATGGTTTACCCTACATAGAAGTCACACAACATTTGACATTTTAGTCATTTAGTAGACACTCTTATTCAGAGTGACTTACAGAAGCAATTTGGGTTAAGTGCCTTGCTAAAGGGCACAGGCAGATGTTTCACACAGTCGGCTGGGGCATTCGAACCAGCGACCTTTCATTTACTGGCCCAGCACTTTTAACCGCTAGGCTACCTGCTGCCCCTAGAAGAAGAAAGTTCTCTCTTAACTTGAGAGTGGAAGAGGAAGATGGCCACATGGGGAGTGTGTGTAAATCTTAAATGTTGCCAGTCAGCCTGCCTGGCCGGCGGTAACTGCTGCTACTGAGACCTTATGTAGTCTGCGACCTGGTCAAACGTAGTGCACTATAAATTAATTAGGGGGTCATTTAAGACGCATCCTATCTCTCAGGATGCAATGGACACAAGTATAGATGAGGCTTAACCTCTACCAATACAGCAGCAATGATGTCTTGTCATCTAGAGAGGGGATGAGCGACCAGTGATGTTACTCAAATAAGTCCTTCATTTCAGGTTCACAGAGCATTGCCAACGCCACAGACTCATATCACACGCTAAGTCAAAGTGTGGCTTCAAGCAGGGCTAGGCCAACCAAATATGATGTTAGGCCAACCAAATATGATGTTAGGCCAACCAAACATGATGCTAGGCCAACCACACATGATTTCTTCCAGGATGGAAGGTGGAGAGAGGTGATGTGAGAGGTGATTGACTCCTGTCTGTGGTGGATGGATGGCTTGTTGTTAATCCACTGGAGTGTTCACAATCAACCATGATGTCCCCTGAGACAAAAACAACTACTCCGTTCTACTGTAGCATGTAGCCTAGATCGATGCTTCTGGTGACATGGGAGTATCTCTCTGCTGTCTTTCCGTTCGACGAAGATCCCTCCAAAGGGATTTCCTCCCTCTCTGTTCCATTTTCATTTTAGAGCAGAGTGTACCTGTAGCACAGATCCTCATGAGACATGAACATCTCTGGATCAACTACAGTACTGTTGGCACTTTGAATAATAGGCTTTGGCACCCTATTCCCTAAATAGAGCACTACTTGTGACCAGGCTTTGGTCAAAGGTAGTGCACTATTTTGGGATAGGCTGACATTCGGGACAGGCTGACATTCGGGACACAGACCTGATGCTAGTACTGTAGTATTCCCTTTGTTAATGAGAAGACCTCCCATAAGGCCTTTCATTAGGCCTGCCCATTCATTCCCCTTCACATATAGATGTAGGGGCTTAATTTGATCACCCTGTTGCAGGAGAGCTTTCCGGCAATGCAGGAAATGTTAAAAGTGTAGTGCATTTGAGGTTTTAAAAGGATTCTGAGGTTTGTAATTTCCACTTGTATGAAAAATGTATAAATTATAATCCACAAAATAATACAAATTTCCTCTTGCTGCAGGATTATTTCCCTGCTGTAGAAAACTGGCTCAAAGTAAGATCTTACATCTGTAGATAGGATAAATTAAATAGGACTGCCATTCTCCTAGATTAACCTTTTAATGGTAGGTTTAACTGTAAAAAAGGATGTCGCTATCCCCCACACTGACTCACATTCATTCTGGTAACAACTGTAGCACTCTTTTCACTTCAGTAAACTGGAGATATGACCTTACAAATGAACTGACTGTGGTTGGAAAATGTGCAACCTTCCTCCTTGTGCCTTGTAGGCTATGTACTGTAGCATAATTAGAAATGCAGCTACGTGTGTGAAAATAATCCCCTGGCGAGCAGCAGTCTTTGCAAGACCACATACTATCAGAATCATATGAATGTTAAAGAGTAATGTACTTCAACTTGGTCCTGGTGGTGAGTATTGGAACATGATCATGAGCCTTCAGAACTACCACTTTCATTAGTCCAAGAGCATCTGTCTCATCATGGAATCCTAATTCCATTAACAACTCGAGAGAACCTTGTAAGGAATCATGTTCATCAGCATATCCTGATGTGTTCCATTAAAATTTGATAGAAAAAGGATAGAGATGAAAGGATAGAAAACCACGAAACATCTAAGTCTAGTCAAATGGTACGCTGGTACACCTGTAAAAAACTGAATTTGAACTATATCAAAATATCTACCTTATTACTCTGAATTCAGTATTGTACTGTTGATTGAATGTTTGAGCCGGTGTATTTTTGTTTTTGGATTTACTCTGACTGGCAACATTTGCTTTGGCAAGGATACCGCGTGGGTTATATAAAACAGAAACATTCTGTACGGAGTACTCTGGGTTCATACAGCAACCGTCATAAAATATTGAACAAGTGAACAAGAAGCTATTGATGCATTTCCTCTGGGGTTGTGTGGTTGAGGAAAGCGTAGAAGGATTTTGTTCTGTTTTCTATTTCATTGCTTTGTAAATTGATTTCACCTGTATTGTGTCCATTCTCAGCTTTGAGGACTTCTCTGGTAATCTAGCTCAGGTCAGTGTATTATTAAAGCACACCAGAAGCTGGCCTCAATTTCACATAGCTTTAAAGGTCAAACACTATTTAGAACAAACCATGGATGTGTCCCAAATGACACCACATTGCTATTCCTTACATAGGGCACTACTTTTGACCAAAGCCTTTTTTAGTGCACTATAAAGGGAATAGGGTGCCCTTTTGGATTCAGCCCATCTCCTGGTGTGGTCTGTCTATAGCAACTCTCAGTATGGACAGTTCAGCTAGGTTAACCCCCTACTTCGCATTCTGTCCACCCACAGTAGACAACCTCACTGTCAGAATGGTAAGGCATGTTTTGCCTTGCCATAGAGAGAAGAAATTTGGCAATTCAAGAATAAGTCCTTAATTTCCTAAATTGACTTCATTCTGCTCCAGCCACTAGTAGTATGATTGTGTAATTTAAACTCTGGTGTTACACTGAATACAAAAACAGACACGCACACACAAACATTCAATTTAATAAATGGATGTCATGACCATATTCTAATTCCCAATTCTATGGGCATGACTCCACTTCTATCAGAGATGCTCAAGCATATATATATATAAATGACATGGATTCATGTACGGTTCATTTCATTAGTATAATTTAAATGGTGACTACCTTTAAAAAACAACGAATCCCTTTGAAAACGGCCTGTATGGCATCGATACAAGTCAGAAACAGTTATTCTAGTGTCAAAATGGACAAAAAAATTTAAATAGGATCATTTTGGTCATAAAGTCAGTCTCGTCTAAAACTGGGTTTGGAACATCCGTGCGTCACAACAGTTAAATTAACGTTGGGTTTTGATTTGACGATGTCCATTTGCCCACTAACATGGGGTGAACAGCTGCGGAGGATGTGCTCTATCCAATAGCATAGACAGGGAGACAGACCTGCTCAGCAGCTCTGACTTTGTTTACATAAGACATGTCGTAGATTTTGTTACTTGAGAAATACTGCACCAAAAACCTTAGTTAGACGCAAAATTGTGCAACTAAAACATCCATCGGCAAAAAACATCAAAATGAATGGCAGATTTCTTGAGTTATCTTAGATTCATTCTGAGGAGTTTGAAGAAGTGTCTCATGGGGGACAAACATCATTAACCAAACTGAATCGGTCAGAAAACACACCAAGACTGATATCACATTTTTTTTAAAGAGCAACAGAAGAGCACATGTGCCAATCAGCATGTTTGGTGGCTCTTTACCAACTAAGACCCAAAGTAGTACTAAGGAGATAAAGAAAGGAGATCCATCCGTTACAGACACGAGGATTTCATTAATTTCATCAGTATGACAACAACAAAAAACTAGACGATTGTATTATAGAGTTTTGGGTTTGTTATATGTGTCCTGTGTTGTGGAATAGATACAAATCCTGGGTCATTAAGACCAGACTTTGGATTATTGTAAGACTGAGATTAATTGAACCCTTAACATGGCTCCCCTAGAGCGTACCAGAATCTACCCGAAACATCGCAGGAAAACACTTCTAAAATACCTCCATAAACTTGAATCATTAATGCAGCTGTCTAGACAGAGACTATGGAGAACAAATACATGGACTAGGTTGTTTCTCTACCTTTAAAATAAGTCTCTGGTGAGTTTTAGTGGCAATACAGTCATTCTTTGTAGCTCCTTGAGTGTACAGAGATCTGTCCTTGATAGCTAGAGTGAATGTGTGATGTGAATACAAAAAAGTATGAATAGACTCATGTAGCCTATACTAAAAGCAGACATGAAATTGTTCCATTGAATATTGAAAGTTAAAGTCAGTATTTGAAAAGAGATGCTATTCTATTCTGCAGTAAAGCAAAAATATTTATTGAACTGAACTACCAAACCAGACAGTCAAGAGCAAATGTAGCCAATACTGAGATCATAACTGAGTTCCAACTGTATTGGGAGTTATCATCACTATCAAGTCCAACAGACTCCCTACAATCACAGTCAGTCATTCCTGACAGACATTTTCCATTACCTCTTGATATTTGTGACTTGTGTTCTCATTTAAGGGCTACCGACCATCAACACAACAGTTCCAGTATAGCAGACCAGATACTGGAGGTGTCCCAAACAACCCTGGTCAAAAGAAGTGTAATATAAAAGGAAATAGGCTGCCATTTGGGACAAAGATCCTGAGAGCATGATGAGTTAGGAGAATGGAATACAAGGCTCTCCTGTCATATCCTCTCCATCTCTCCTCTGTTGGTGCATGGTGGATTAGGTAGGCTGTGTTGGATCCAGTGGGCGAGGAGCCTTGTCCGTCCCTGACTGGCACTCCGATAAGCTCTGAAGCTGACGTTGTGGGGAGGGAGAGGAGAAGATGGGAGAGAGAGGAGAGGAGATACATCGACAGTTACACCATCCTCAGTGTAATTAATAACTTCACCATGATCAAAGGGATATTCAATGTCTGCTTGAATATTCTATATACCAATAGGTGCCCTTCTTTGCGAGGCATTGGTAAACCTCCCTGGTCTTTTGGTTGAATATGTGGTTGAAATTCATTTCTCAATTGAGGGACCTTACTGATAAATGTGTAGGGTACAGAGCTGAGTCAGTCATTCAAAAAGCATGTTAAACACTATTATTGCACACAGAGTGAGTCCATGCAATTTATTATGTGACTTGTTAATCACATTTTTACTCCTGAACTTATTTAGACTTGACATAACAAAGGGGTTGAATATTTATTGACTCAAGACATTTCAGCTAGAGGTCGACCAATTAATCGGAATGGCCGATTAATTAGGGCCGATTTCAAATTTTCATAACAGTCGGAAATCGGTATTTTTGGGCACCAATTTTGCTGATTAAAAAAAACATGTTTTTATACCTTTATTTAACTAGGCAAGTCAGTTAAAAACACATTCTTATTTTCAATGACGGCCTAGGAACGGTGGGTTAACTGCCTTGTTCAGGGGCAGAACGACAGATTTTCACATTGTCAGCTCGGGGGATCCAATCTTGCAACCTAATAGGTAACTTGTCCAACGCTCTAACCACCTGCCTCTCATTGGAGCCTGCCTGTTACGTGAATGCAGTAGAAGCCAAGGTAAGTTGCTAGCTAGCATTAAACTTATCTTATAAAAAACAATCAATCATAATCACTAGTTATAACTAACTACACATGATTGATGATATTACTAGTTTAACTAGCGTGTCCTGCATTGCATATAATCGATGCAACGCTGGGGGATGATTTAACAAAAGCGCATTTGCGAAAAAAGCACAATCGTTGGACAACTGTACCTAACCATAAACACCAATGCCTTTCATAAAATCAATACACAGAAGTATATATTTTTAAACCTGCATATTTAGCTAAAAGAAATCCAGGTTAGCAGGCAATATTAACCAGGTGAAATTGTGTCATTTCTCTTGCGTTCATTGCACGCAGAGTCAGGGTATATGCAACAGTTTGGGCCGCCTGGCTCATTGCGAACTAATTTGCCAGAGTTTTACGTAATTATGACATAACATTGAAAGTTGTGCAATGTAACAAGAATATTTAGACTTAGGGATGCCACCCGTTAGATAAAATACCGAACGGTTCCGTATTTCACTGAAATAATAATAATTTAGAAATTATAGTTTCCGGATTCGACCATATTAATGACCAAAGACTTGTATTTCTGTGTGTTATTATGTTATAATTAAGTCTATGATTTGATAGAGCAGTCTGACTGAGCGATGGTAGGCAGCAGCAGGCTCGTAAGCATTCATTCAAACAGCACTTTTGTGCGTTTTGCCAGCAGCTCTTCGCAAGCACAGCGCTGTTTATGACTTCAAGCCTATCAGCCTAATGGCTGGTGAAACCGCTGTGAAATGGCTAGCTAGTTAGATGGGTGTGCGCTAATAGCGTTTCAAACGTCACTCGCTCTGAGACTTGGAATAGTTATTCCCCTTGCTCTGCAAGGGCCACTGCTTTTGTGGAGCGATGGGTAACGCTGCTTCGAGTGTGGCTGTTGTCGACGTGTTCCTGGTTCGAGCCCAGGTAGGGGCGAGGAGAGGGACGGAAGCTATACTGTTACACTGGCAATACTATAGTGCCTATAAGAACATCCAATAGTTAAAGGTATATGAAATACAAATGGTATAGAGAGAAATAGTCCTATAAATACTATATTAACTACAACCTAAAACCTCTTACCTTGGAATATTGAAGTCTCATGTTAAAAGGAACCACCAACTTTCTTATGTTCTCATGTTCTGAGCAAGGAACTTAAACGTTAGCACTGTCACGCCCTGACCGTAGATTGCTTTCTATGTTTCTATTTTTGTTTGGTCAGGGTGTGATTTGGGTGGGAATTCTATGTTTGTATGTCTAGGTTTTTGTACTTCTATGTTTCGGCCGGGTATGGTTCTCAATCAGGGACAGCTGTCTATCGTCTCTGATTGGGAATCATACTTAGGTAGCCTGTTTTCCCACTTTTAGGTGTGGGTAGTTGTGTTTCTGTTTAGTGTTTGTTTCACCTTGCAGGACTGTTTCGGGTTTTCCTTTTGTTATTTTTGTATTCCGTGTTCAGTTCCTTATAATAAAGATGAACACGTATCCCGCTGCATTTTGTTCTGACGATTCCTCTTCTTCCGATGAAAGCCGTTACAGGCACATATTGCACTTTTACTTCTCCAACACTTTGTTTTTGCATTATTTAAACCAAATTTAACATGTTTCATTATTTATTTGAGGCCAAATGGATTTTTATTGATGTATTATATTAAGTTAAAAAAAAGTGTTAATTCAGTATCGTAATTGTTATTATTACACATTTTTTTTAATTAAATTGGTCGATTAATCGGTATTGGCTTTTTTGGTCCTCCAATAATCGGTATCGGCGTTCAAAAAAATCATAATCGGTCGACCTCTAAATTCAGCTTTTCATTTCGAAAAACATGATTCCTGTCACGTTCTGACCATAGTTCTTTTGTGTTTTCTTTGTTTTAGTGTTGGTCAGGACATGAGCTGAGTGGGCATTCTATGTTGTGTGTCTAGTTTTCCCATTTCTATGTTTGGCCTGATATGGTTCTCAATCAGAGGCAGGTGTTAGTCATTGTCTCTGATTGGGAACCATATTTAGGTAGCCTGTTTTGTGTTGGGTTTTGTGGGTGGTTGTCTTCTGTCTTTGTGTCTATGCACCAGATAGGACTAGTTCGGTTTTTCACATTTTGTTCTTTTGTATTTTGTAGTGTTCACGTTTATTGTCTTTATTAAACATGTTGAACATTAACCACGCTGCGCTTTGGTCCGATCCTTCGTCCACAGAAGAAAACCGTTACAATTCCACTTTGACATTATGGGGTATTATGTGTAGGCCAGTGACAAAATAATCTCAATTTAATCCATTTTAAATTCAGGCTGTAACACAACAAAATGTGGAAAATGTCAAGGGGTTTGAATACTTTCTGAAGGCACTGTAGGTCTGTCACAATCTGTTCAGACTATATTTTAAAATGTAAACCACTAGATAGGTACAGTACTAGGCAGGGGCGCAACTTTCACTGGGGACTTTCACTGGGGATGGGGACATGTCCCCCCCCCTCACATTCTGAAATTGCATTTTTGTCCCGCACAGTTTTATCATTGGAATGTGATACAAAACGAATGCAACCGTGTGCTTTAGGACCATGCAGACCCCTCTTGACGGGTAAGCTTTTTGGAGTGAAAATCCGACTGGATAAAAAATAATAATTATGTCCCCCCACTTCTAAAACTAATGATGCGCCCCTGGTACTAGGTAGGTTTGTCACAGTCTGTTAAGGCTATGTTTTAAAATGTTTTTCAATGAGGAGTAGTAGTCGAGAAACAATGAGTTTCTCTACAATGAAGTGATTTAGATTGTATAGTTGAGAAACAAACTGTGTAATATATATTACAATATATATTAAGAGACCAGAGAGGTCACTGAGGTGGGAGAGGAGAATGCTAAAGATCGAACATCTTGACAAGATGGACTTTGTGGTGTTCATTTTAATTCTTCATGAGGCAGACCGAGCTTGATCCCTGAAAGCAGAAACTGTGAAGGAAGGTCCTAGAGAAGAAGAATATCTGATACTACACCAATCAATATTTTCACTGAGAACTGAAAAGCTCTATTGACAAGAGAGCTTTTTCCTCACAGATTAGATATGGAGATTTGTCTCCCACCTTTACCATGAATTAGAATTTCTGACTCCACCAGCATACACATACAGGTATTATAGCAAGACATTTTTTGGGCCCCTGTGCCTCGACACAATCCTGTCTCAGAGCTCTACGGGCAAATCCGTCGACCTCATGGCTTGCTTTTTATTCTGACATGCACTGTCAACTGGGGGACCTTAAATAGACAGGTGTGTGTCTTTCTAAATCTTGAACTCCAATCAAGTTGTAGAAACATCCCAAGGATGATCAGTGGGAGAAGGATGCACCTGAGCTCAATTTTGAGTCTCAGAGCAAAGGGTCTGGATACTTACGTAAATGAGGTATTTCTGTTTTTCTAAAAACCTGTTTTCACTTTGTCATTATGGGGTATTGTGTGTAGATTGATGAGGAAACCATTTATTTAATACATTTTAGAACAAGGCTGTAACGTAACAAAATGTTGAAAACGGGAATGGGTCTGAATACTTTCTGAATGCACTGTATCTCATTGAGTTTCTACTGTCCTCAAGCTTTAGCTGTGGTGCAGAAATACAAATCTGCCGAGAGAGAGAGAGAGAGAGATGAAGACAACCTCCCAGCAAAGCACACTGTGCTAGGGATCAGATAGAATAGAGAGAGGAAGGAAGAGCACGAGACTCACCTTCCAACAACACAAAACAAAAACCGCAGAAGTACCAGCCAGTATGAAATGTTTAATCTTGCCTATTCTTTGAATTAAACTCCACAACCATCGGCATTACAGGGGCAGAGCATAATATGTTTCCTTCCATTATGTTTTATTTATGACAGGCACAATAGATGACCAATTGAGGAGGGATTCAATGCCTCGTCGTTGAAAGAGTGAGAGAATTGGTGGGTGCATTACAGAATCCATTAAGTTCACCCCCGGCGTACACAAAGCAACAGCACCATCAGCATGTTATGGTTTTCTGCTGTCACTCCGAGTGGCACATATCCTGCCTATGATAAGGCAGCTGGGCTGGCGGAGAACAACAGGCGACCCAGATTACATTAACATGATAAATTGGAGGCTGGAACAATGAATACACTTGGAATAAGACATTTTCACCAGGTTTTACTGTGATTTGTCACTGTCATGGAAATAAATCAGGATTTCTCTCTGCTCTTTTGAAGTGAGGCTGTTAGACAGAGAGAGAGAGAGAGAGAGAGCAAGAGAGGCGAGATTGAATATAACAAAAGAGGAACTATATAAATACCATGACATTTCACCACAGCGGGAATTTGTGGTGCAAACGGACAGGATTCATGAAGTAATTTCTGTAGTTAGCTAGATGGACTATGCATCTAATTACTTAGGCTACATCATAGCCTAATCCTTTGAATGTAGTTTCTATTTTACTCTGTTTATCGCTTGACTACCACATCTAATGGTATCCACATGTAGTCGTCTCTAAGATTCCTGGTCACACAATAAAATCGTTGTCTTGAGACTACCGCTTTTTGATAACCTCCCATTTTCATTGAGTTGTTAGTTTGTTTATTTTGTGGTTGACTAAACCTTGAGGACAGTGTTTTTTTTCTTCCTCTCTGCGTTCTGCCTTTAATGGGAGGAAGTGGTAAATAACACACTGTGAATGGGTCTTAATGGACATCTAAGTGCTCGGCCAATAAAGTAAAACCTCCATTACCTCTTCAATAATGCACCATATACTCAGCTCTCTTTAGTACCTTTTCGAAGCACATTTTTATTTATTTTATTTAACCTTTTTTTGACGGGCTGTCATGCTGAGACCAAGGTATATTTTACAGATGAGCCCTGTAATTACACAAAATATACATATCAATACACTATGAAAAGCAAAACAGAGATATAACATACTATCATAGAAAGCGAACACATTCTTCAATTAAAAGGTTCTCAATCAGCCGTCTGATTTGGGGTTCCGCCATCTGGAGGCTCATCGGGCATTTTATTTGTCCCTCTAAATTTACTGAGCCCCCCCCCCCCAGTGTTTTATGTTGGACATAAAACACTGTAAAAACACTGTTGTTCCAGAGATATATGTGATCGTGTACCGTGGTTTGCGCTCTACAAATTATTTGTAATTATGTTCCGGCCCCCTAACCATCCACTCAAGAAGAAATCGTTCCGCGGTTGAATCTAGTTCATAATCCCAAATCATCCAATTCTAGAGAGTTTTGGAGATTATTCGACAAGGTGCAAAAAAAACTAAAAATAGGTTTAAAAGTGATCTCCAGAGTTAGCCATCCCTGAGACTGGGTCTGGTAGCTCGTACGTCTGTAGGTTGACATTGAAGTAAGGTATGGCGGACATTTGTGCAAGCGTGCTTTATAAACCAAATGAGTGCAATGCATCGATCTAGGAGACTTCAAAGTGGCCAGCCTACATTCTGATACAGAAACCAGTAATGTGTACTGAACCTATCACCCGCTGCGATAAACTGCGCCCAAAGACTTCAATACAGTGGCAGCTGCATTCATATAGACGATATCGGAATAATCTATAACACGTATGAATGTTGACCGAATTATTTGCTTCCTGCTATTTAACAAAAGGCATAACATATTCCTATAAAGCAATCCCATTTTAATTAATTACTTTTTTAAACTAACCCATCAATATAGTGTAACGACCCTGGGTTTATAAGCGCGGAAATCGACCCTGCCGCACGATTATTATTTTGCGGCACAGTCGATAGCGCGCCGGACCTCGGGTTCGAGACCTGCTCCTTGCTGTTTCATTACAATACTTTTTGAAAGATAGCTACCAGGATATTTATAACCGGGACACGATCAATGTGGGCACCAATGTACATATGCATAAATCACCAGATGCATTTTTTGGTACCAACATACATCATCATCGAGTCCTTGGCCTTTTCTCTTCTTTTTAAAATAGTCAAAGTGACAGACATCCGCAGCCTTCAGTGCAGTAATATTGTGCCTGCTCCTCAAAGCCCAACAATAATTCTAAATGTTTGTTCTCTGTCATCTTTGAGAGTTATTCCCCTATTTCCTTCTCCGGGCAAGGTTCAGGGCTGTGCAGAGGAACGAGCAGAAGTTGCATTTTAAGCCTTCATGAATATTTAATTGCAACACATGCTAGCGCGATCTCAGCACCACTTTGCAACCGGGATCTAATGGCTGCCTGCTCGTTTGGTCGGAGAATATGACGCAAGTACCAGACGACACCGTCTGCTCTGCAAAACAGTACAAGTGTTTTTTTTAAACACACAGGAACACACAGTCACAGAGGGCAGAAACAGAGTTGTTCATAAAATCGATATCCTATTCTTGGTCAATTGCACAAACCTCCCTTTTTGCTTTTTCTACTCATACCAGTGGAGAGTGTGCCCGATGAAGAGCGTATTGCAATCCTACACTGGGTTATTCTACCTAAAAGAAGAAAAGGCACCAATAGAGGGAGGTAGCCTATCTTTAGTCTGAGCGGTTTATGAAGATTTCTTAACTCTGCCTGCAAACCTTCCTTGCAGATAATACAATTATGATTACCTCTTAAGGGGGGGGGGGGGGGGGGGGGGGGGGGGGGGGGGGACCTAAATGCTCATCAAAGGTAGAGACTAGAGTCAAAATAATTCACACTTTTTGCAATAAGCTTCCATTCTTTTAACATGCTAAAAGAAAGATGTAGGATCTAAATTTGATCACTCTTTTGTTGCTGATAATTTTCCTGCGCTTCAGCTTCGTGATTTACATAAATTCACTGAAAGTCCACACTAACACACGGTTATTTTAACATATTGCACTTTTCATGTAGCCTACTAATAGCCTAAGCACCGAGCAAGCAACATTATGGACTAAACGTTCAAAAAAGAAAAAAAAACACAATGAGTGTACAAAACATTAGGAACTCTCTCCTCCAGGTGAAAGGTAAGGTCCCTTATTGATGTCACCAGTTAAATCCAATTAAATCAGTGTAGATGAAGGGGAGGAGACAGGTTAAAGAAGGATTTTTAAGCCTTAAGACAATTGAAACAGGGATTGTGTATGTGTGCCATTCAGAGGGTGAAGGGGCAAGACAAAAGATTTAAGTGCCTTTGAACGGGGTATGGTAGTAGGTGCCAGGCGCACCGGTTTGAGTGAGTCATGAAGTGCAACGTTGCTGGATTTTTCACAGCATTTTCCTGTGTGTATCAAGAATGGTCCACCACCCAAAGGACATCCAGCCCAAATATTAGGAAGGTCTTCTTAATGTTTTGTACACTAAGTGTAGGTCAAATAAAGCTCCATTTAATTATGAAACTGATACTAAGTAATCTGCCTCTGAGGACCTCACTATTTCAGATGTGAGAGATAACCATGTCATGTGTTGATAATCATGAGTATAGGCTATAGCCTCAGCTTAGATAACATAGAGGGCAGCATACATAAAGCCCTCAGCAAATTGCAGTACTTTGTGTGATTATACTATGAACCATTACAACCCCCTTGGGTTGTGCCATGGCGGAGATCTTTGTGGGCTATTCTCGGCCTTGTCTCAGGATGGTAAATTGGTGGTTGAAGATATCCCTCTAGTGGTGTGGGGGCTGTGCTTTGGCAAAGTGGGTGGGGTTATATCGTTCCTGTTTGGCCCTGTCCGGGGGTATCATCAGATGGGGCCACAGTGTCTCCTGACCCCTCCTGTCTCAGCCTCCAGTATTTATGCTGCAGTAGTTTATGTGTCGGTAGTCTAGGGTCAGTTTGTTATATCTGGAGCACTTCTCCTGTCTTATCCGGTGTCCTGTGTGAATTTAAGTATGCTCTCTCTAATTCTCTCTTTCTTTTTCTCTCTCGGAGGACCTGAGCCCTAGGGCTATGCCTCAGGACTATCTGGCATGATGACTCCTTGCTGTCCCCAGCCCACCTGGCCGTGCTGCTGCTCCAGTTTCAACTGTTCTGCCTGCAGCTATGGAACCCTGACCTGTTCACCGGACGTGCTACCTGCTGTTTTCAACTCTCTAGAGACAGCAGGAGCGGTAGAGATACTCTTAATGATCGGCTATGAAAAGCCAACTGACATTTACTCCTGAGGTGCTGACTTGCTGCACTCTCGACAACTACTGTGATTATTATTATTTGACCATGCTGGTCATTTATGAACATTTGAACATCTTGGCCTTATTCTGCTATAATCTCTACCCGGCATCGCCAGATTAGGACTGGCCACCCCTCAGAGCCTGGTTCCTCTCTAGGTTTCTTCCTAGGTTTTGGCCTTTCTAGGGAGTTTTCCCTAGCCACCGTGCTTCTACACCTGCATTGCTTGCTGTTTGGGGTTTTAGGCTGGGTTTCTGTACAGCACTTTGAGATATCAGCTGATGTAAGAAGGGCTATATAAAAACATTTGATTTGATTATTTACAAACCATGCTGTTAGTTAAAGTACAGACTGAGACTGAAGCACCATGGGGACCATGCTGTCTATGGAGTTGGGGAATTGAATGATATCATTTAAGTGACTTCTAATACAAGTATTCAAATGTACAGTGCCTTGCGAAAGTATTCGGCCCCCTTGAACTTTGCGACCTTTTGCCACATTTCAGGCTTCAAACATAAAGATATAAAACTGTATTTTTTTGTGAAGAATCAACAACAAGTGGGACACAATCATGAAGTGGAATGACATTTATTGGATATTTCAAACTTTTTTAACAAATCAAAAACTGAAAAATTCGGCGTGCAAAATTATTCAGCCCCTTTACTTTCAGTGCAGCAAACTCTCTCCAGAAGTTCAGTGAGGATCTCTGAATGATCCAATGTTGACCTAAATGACTAATGATGATAAATACAATCCACCTGTGTGTAATCAAGTCTCCGTATAAATGCACCTGCACTGTGATAGTCTCAGAGGTCCGTTAAAAGCGCAGAGGGCATCATGAAGAACAAGGAACACACCAGGCAGGTCCGAGATACTGTTGTGAAGAAGTTTAAAGCCGGATTTGGATACAAAAAGATTTCCCAAGCTTTAAACATCCCAAGGAGCACTGTGCAAGCGATAATATTGAAATGGAAGGAGTATCAGACCACTGCAAATCTACCAAGACCTGGCCGTCCCTCTAAACTTTCAGCTCATACAAGGAGAAGACTGATCAGAGATGCAGCCAAGAGGCCCATGATCACTCTGGATGAACTGCAGAGATCTACAGCTGAGGTGGGAGACTCTGTCCATAGGACAACAATCAGTCGTATATTGCACAAATCTGGCCTTTATGGAAGAGTGGCAAGAAGAAAGCCATTTCTTAAAGATATCCATAAAAAGTGTTGTTTAAAGTTTGCCACAAGCCACCTGGGAGACACACCAAACATGTGGAAGAAGGTGCTCTGGTCAGATGAAACCAAAATTGAACTTTTTGGCAACAATGCAAAACGTTATGTTTGGCGTAAAAGCAACACAGCTGAACACACCATCCCCACTGTCAAACATGGTGGTGGCAGCATCATGGTTTGGGCCTGCTTTTCTTAAGCAGGGACAGGGAAGATGGTTAAAATTGATGGGAAGATGGATGGAGCCAAATACAGGACCATTCTGGAAGAAAACCTGATGGAGTCTGCAAAAGACCTGAGACTGGGATGGAGATTTGTCTTCCAACAAGACAATCATCCAAAACATAAAGCAAAATCTACAATGGAATGGTTCAAAAATAAACATATCCAGGTGTTAGAATGGCCAAGTCAAAGTCCAGACCTGAATCCAATCGAGAATCTGTGGAAAGAACTGAAAACTGCTGTTCACAAATGCTCTCCATCCAACCTCACTGAGCTCGAGCTGTTTTGCAAGGAGGAATGGGAAAAAATGTCAGTCTCTCGATGTGCAAAACTGATAGAGACATACCCCAAGCGACTTACAGCTGTAATCACAGCAAAAGGTGGCGCTACAAAGTATTAACTTAAGGGGGCTGAATAATTTTGCACGCCCAATTTTTCAGTTTTTAAAAAAGTTGTTAAAAAAGTTTGAAATATCCAATAAATGTCGTTCCACTTCATGATTGTGTCCCACTTGTTGTTGATTCTTCACAAAAAAATACAGTTTTATATCTTTATGTTTGAAGCCTGAAATGTGGCAAAAGGTCGCAAAGTTCAACGGGGCCGAATACTTTCGCAAGGCACTGTATCTTATAAGACCTCTGGCCAAGGCTCAAAGCCATCTCCATGTCACGACTAGGACAAGTAGCATAATCTGACCCTCACACACATACGAACACGAACCGAACATGTGTGCTCTTATACGCCCTTAAAAGACCTTCAGGTGAAAATCAGCAATAGAACTGTTTGTCCATTTTGAGATGCCATAGTCAGTATACCTCCTCATAATTGTCCGAATTAATCAAAGATAACTCAAGAAATCTGCCATTAATGTTGACGTTTTTGCCGAGATCTTAGTCCAGCAATTTTACATCTAACTAAGATGTTTGGTGCAGAATTTCTCATAACATCTTTTTGTATGAAAACGAGTCACCTCTCATTGAATGACAACAGACTTCATTGAAGAATCTCTACTGTTGACCAATCACTAATGGAGGGGCATATACTTCGGGTTTGTCTGAACAACCGGAAAAACGCTTACCGAAGTCCAAAACGAACAAACACGTCACAAATTGTCGTCATAATACACAGTATGCACAAACTCTTCCAAACTGTTTCAGCTGGGAAGCATGCGGACGCCTTCACTCTCACTCTCACATACATCCCAACCAGACAGCACTGCTTACAGGTTTCCAGGAATCATTTCACTGCTTACAGGTTTCCAGGAATCATTTCACTGCTTACAGGTTTCCAGGAATCATTTCACTGCTTACAGGTTTCCAGGAATCATTTCACTGCTTACAGGTTTCCAGGAATCATTTCACTGCTTACAGGTTTCCAGGAATCATTTCACTGCTTACAGGTTTCCAGGAATCATTTCACTGCTTACAGGTTTCCAGGAATCATTTCACTGCTTACAGGTTTCCAGGAATCATTTCACTGCTTACAGGTTTCCAGGAATCATTTCACTGCTTACAGGTTTCCAGGAATCATTTCACTGCTTACAGGTTTCCAGGAATCATTTCACTGCTTACAGGTTTCCAGGAATCATTTCACTACTTACAGGTTTCCAGGAATCATTTCACTGCTTACAGGTTTCCAGGAATCATTTCACTGCTTACAGGTTTCCAGGAATCATTTCACTGCTTACAGGTTTCCAGGAATCATTTCACTGCTTACAGATTTCCAGGAATCATTTCACTGCTTACAGGTTTCCAGGAATCATTTCACTGCTTACAGGTTTCCAGGAATCATTTCACTGCTTACAGGTTTCCAGGAATCATTTCACTGCTTACAGGTTTCCAGGAATCATTTCACTGCTTACAGGTTTCCAGGAATCATTTCACTGCTACTCTAGACCAACCGTGAAGTGTTTCTAATTAGTTTATCAATTACAATTTTGTTGATAATGGATGTACCTAGCATATGTTAAAAGCATAGCCAGCTATGTGTCTTCTTTTTTTGTTGTCCCCCTAGTCTGGGCCTCCTTCCAAGCATAATGGGGCGACAAGCAAACATCTGCAGCAGATACAGTAGACTCAGACCTCCAGCACCACAGACACCGTGTCCAGCCGCCCACGCAGAACATAACATGCCTTATTGCTGGCTGTCCTTGGTAATGTATGAATACACTACTGAGTCTCTATCTGAGATCAGGTAGAAGTCCACTGGGAGGGACGTGTAACCTCGTCTGACATTGGTTTTCCCACTGGTCAATTTAGGTCGCATATGATGCCATCAAGCCACCACATCCCTAAGCTCATTGCACAGTAATGGGGTTGAAGCACTTTGCTGCACCACTCTAACCCCAATGGTGCTTTTACCTGTGTCTGTGTATCTCCTGGAAGGGTTCACATGTTCAGAATCAGATCAGGAGCAGAGTAGACCTCTCTTCTACTGAGCAACACAGCAGGTTAGTACTGATGCTGCTGGCCTGGGGTATGGCGGGTGGAGAAGCTATATGTCTGTCTCTCTGACTCATTTCACTCAATAGATGGTTTATAGAACATCGTAGCTGATTAAACTCAACTCTACGATATACAATGGAGTTCAGCCGCGAGTCATTTTTTTTTGTTAATAAAAAAACGGCATATTTTAGCACCCAAAGAATAGATGTCGGAGCTCCAGTCCGCCCACACTCGTCGCTACCCAACTCCATTGTAAATCGTGGCGTTGAGTTTAAAGGACATGGCAGACATTATCTGCAAGCATGAATAAACTGGGAAATGATCACGTCTTTCTCCCTAACTTCCTCCCCACAGCTCTGAGTAAAATGCTCCAACTTACAATTATTTAACACTCTGGTGCGCATGATAGATTAAGTGTCCTCCTCCGAGAGAGGAGAGGAGGGGAAGATACAGCAGCACCAAAAAGGTGTGGATGGGACTACTGCATCAAAATCTCATCTCTTCTAGACCTGGTCTCTTTGGTCTCTTGGTGACTTTTTGATTGAAAAGGCTTCTCTCCCTTCTCTGGTTGTGTTGTTTTGGGAGGGAGTAGATCCCACTGCAGCCACAGTGTGAAGCTCCTATTATAGCAACAATTACAGAGCACCACTCACTATCTGACTGAGCCACACGGAGAGAGTTAACCTGGGGAAATAAAACTGCCATGATGTGTAGGTGTATAGTATGGACATAGTATTTCACAGCTCTCTCATGCTCAATACTAAGCTTAGTCACAATTAGGGCTGTGGCGGTCATTACATTTTGTCAGCCTGTGATTGTCATGCAAATAACTGCCGGTCTCACGGTAATTGACTGCTAATTAACATAAACAAGTTTAGCCTCTCCGGCTCCCATGCATAGCCTACAAGCCACTGATGCAGACCTTTGGAACATCAACATTATAAGAAGTCTAATAAATCCATTTAATATAGCCTACACCATCACAATAAATACATTTATTTTAGGTAGGTCTAAAGAAACATGATATGAAGAAAATGTTGCCAATTTCAGAAGAACATAATTGCATATTCTGAGTTGTCCTTCTGTTAGGCACTGATCTGGCTATGACATATGGCTGTGGGCTACACTAGTTCATTTAGCAGGCAAGATTTGCTTATAATTCCTGTGACATGTATTTTTCCCAAGGGAGTGCGCACATGCGGCTATTCTGTGTTGAGTGGTTAACAAATAAACAGGTCCTCCTATATGCTTAATTTAGAGTTATTTATACAACTTAGTTGTGATACAAACATGAGGTTATATGTTTTCATTTCTAATATATTCTAAGGCTGTATGATGCGACTCTAATGATGATTTTTTTTAAAGTCACATGAAAGGCATGCGCTCGGCTCTGTTTCTTGCGCAGGCTGCACACACTTCATCATTCTCTCATTCACAATTTGACAAGCACTTGATAATATTCTCACCCATCTGACTATTCTGGTCTTTACATATAGCCTACTAATATATGGGTTTCCGAGTGGTGCAGCGGTCTAAGGCGATTGGCTAATTGTTTGCGTAATGGCTTGTAAGAACACGTTTCACAGCTCTGTACGCTATGGGCTTACCGACCCGGTTTCAAGGGTCCTAGGCTTACAGGCTGTGTTTTGAGTTATTTGGCCACTTTAGTTGTAATACAAACCAAAAACATATACTGTAGGCCTATAGGCTAGGCTACATGATGCATGTGAATATGATTTGAAAAAGTAAACAAATATGCTTTTGCTGTTTCATGTCTTAGAATGCACACTCTGAGCATCATTCACAAGTGACAATATTCTCACCCATTAGACCATTCTCAATTTAATATTGTCTTTACATATACTAAATAATACATGTGTGAAATGAGTTTTGATTTAGAATGGGCCGTTATCATGCACCTGTCGAAACAGGGGCAGGTCAACAAAAAAAAAGAAAATAGTATGCACTTGAATAGCGAATAGTGTCACACTCTGATCTGTTTCACCTGTTCTTGTCTCCACCCCCCTCCAGGTGTCGCCCATCTTCCCCATTTATCCCCTGGGTATTTATACCTATATTTTCTGTCTGTCTGGGCGAGTTTGTCTTGTTTGTTCAAGTCAACCAGTGTTTTGTCTCAGCTTCTGCTTTTCTCCAGTCTCTCTTTTTCTCGTCCTCCTGGTTTTGACCCTTGCCTGTCCTCTGAGCCTGCCTGCCATCCTGTGCCGTTGTCCCTACTCTGGAATACCAAACTCTGCCTGACCTGACACTGTCGCCTGCATGCCGCGCTTTACCTTGGCCCCACTACTCTGGATTATCGACCCCTGCCTGCCTTGACCTGTCTTTTGCCTGCCCCTGTTGTTTACAATAAACATTGTTACTTCAACACATTCTGCACTTGGGTTGACCTGATAAATAGAGGACACTTTTCCGGCGGTTCATTTTCATGCCAGCCAGGTAGGCTACTCCGGTTTTAAAGCGAAGCAATGTGCTTAATATTAGGAAAGTTGAGAAATAAATATAGTAGGCCTAGCCTATAGAAAGCTGATGGGATCCTCTTTTTAATAGAGGCCATCAAAACTCTGTTTTCTCACTTAACCTCTTGAACCTATAGGGGCGCTGTGTCATTATTGGATAAAAAGACGTGCCCATTTTAAGCGCAATATTTTGTCACGAAAAGATGCTCGACTATGCATGGAATTGACAGCCTTGGAAAGACACAACTCTGACGTCTCCAAAACTGCAAAGATATTATCTGTGCGTGCCCCAGAACTAATGCAACAGGCGAAACCAAGATGATGTTTCATACAGGAAATGCCCCGGATTCTGAAGGCGCTGTGTTCCAATGTCTCCTTTTATGGCTGTGAATGCGCCAGGAATGAGCCTGTGCTTTCTGTATATTCCCCGAGGTGTCTGCAGCATTGTGACGTGTTTGTAGGCATATCATTGGAAGATTGACCATAAGAGACTACATTTACCTGGTGTCCCGCCCGGTGTCCTGTGTGCGTAATCAGTAAGTCCATGCGCGTTCCATTTCTTCAGAATTGAAAGTAAACTGCCACGATGGATTTTATCGTCGATAGATATGTGAAAAACACCTTGAGGATTGATTCTAAACATCATTTGCCATGTTTCTGTCGATATTATGGAGTTAATTTGGAAAAAAGTTTGCGTTTTAATGACTTTTTTTTCTTTTCTTTTTTTCGTGATGAACAAAACGGAGTGATTAGTCGACACAAATAATATTTTTTGTAAAAACGGAACATTTGCTATCTAACAGAGTCTCCTCATTGAAAACATCTGAAGTTCTTCAAAGGTAAATTATTTTATTTGAATGCTTTTATGGTTTTTTGTGGAAAATGTTGCATGCTGAATGCTAGGCTTAATGCAATGCTAGGCTATCAATACTCTTACACAAATGCTTGTTTAGCTATGGTTCAAAAGCATATTTTGAAAGCTTGAGAGCAAATAGATTAATTTCATTTTATTAGCCATTTTCATGAATAGTTAACGTTGTGTTATGCTAATGAGCTTGCTGATAGATTTACACAATCCTGGATACAGGGGTTTTTTCGTAGCTAAACGTGACGCAGAAAACGGAGCGATTTGTCCTAAACAAATAATCTTTCAGGAAAAACTGAACATTTGCTATCTGAGAGTCTCCTCATTGAAAACATATGAAGTTCTTCAAAGGTAAATGATTTTATTTGAATGCTTTTCTGTTTTTTTGTGTAAATGTTGCCTGCTGAATGCTAATGCTAAATGCTACGCTAAATGCTACGTTAGCCATCAATACTGTTACACAAATGCTTGTTTTGCAATGGTTGAGAAGCATATTTTGAAAATCTGAGATGACAGTGTTGTTAACAAAAGGCTAAGCTTGAGAGCTAGCATATTTATTTCATTTCATTTGCGATTTTCATGAATAGTTAAGCTCGTTGCGTTATGGTAATGAGCTTGAGTCTGTATTCACGATCCCGGATCCGGGATGGGGAGATCAGAAAGGTTAATTGCATAGCCTATTGAAATGTTGCGCAACATGGGTTTATAAATCAAATCAAAGTTTATTTGTCACATGCGCCAATTACAACAGGTGTAGTAGACCTTACAGTGAAATGTTTACTTACAGGCCCTAACCAATAGTGCAAAAAAAGGTATTAGGTGAACAATAGGTAGGTAAATAAATAAATAAAACAACAGTAAAGGCTATATACAGTAGCGAGGCTATAAAAGTAGCGAGGCTACATACAGACACACCGGTTAGTCAGGCTGATTGAGGTAGTATGTACATGGAGATATGGTTAAAGTGACTATGCATATATGGTGAACAGAGTAGGAGTAGCGTAAAAGAGGGGGTTGGCGGGTGGTGGGTGGGACACAATGCAGATAGCCCAGTTAGTGAATGTGCGGGAGCACTGGTTGGTCGGCCCAATTGAGGTAGTATGTACATTTTTTATTTTTTTATTTCACCTTTATTTAACCAGGTAGGCTAGTTGAGAACAAGTTCTCATTTACAACTGCGATCTGACCAAGATAAAGCATAGCAGTGTGAACAGACAACACAGAGTTACACATGGAGTAAACAATTAACAAGTCAATAACACAGTAGAGAAAAAAAAGTCTATATACATTGTGTGCAAAAGGCATGAGGAGGTAGGCGAATAATTACAATTTTGCAGATTAACACTGGAGTGATAAATTATCAGATGGTCATGTACAGGTAGAGATATTGGTGTGCAAAAGAGTAGAAAAGTAAATAAATATAAACAGTATGGGGATGAGGTAGGTAAAATTGGGTGGGATATTTACCGATAGACTATGTACAGCTGCAGCGATCGGTTAGCTGCTCAGATAGCAGATGTTTGAAGTTGGTGAGGGAGATAAAAGTCTCCAACTTCAGCGATTTTTGCAATTCATTCCAGTCACAGGCAGCAGAGAACTGGAACAAAAGGCGGCCAAATGAGGTGTTGGCTTTAGGGAGGATCAGTGAGATACACCTGCTGGAGCGCGTGCTACGGGTGGGTGTTGCCATCGTGACCAGTGAACTGAGATAAGGTGGAGCTTTACCTAGCATGGACTTGTAGATGACCTGGAGCCAGTGGGTCTGGCGACGAATATGTAGCGAGGGCCAGCCGACTAGAGCATACAAGTTGCAGTGGTGGGTGGTATAAGGTGCTTTAGTGACAAAACGGAAGGCACTGTGATAAACTGCATCCAGTTTGCTGAGTAGAGTATTGGAAGCTATTTTGTAAATCACATCGCCGAAGTCGAGGATCGGTAGGATAGTCAGTTTTACTAGGGTAAGTTTGGCGGCGTGAGTGAAGGAGGCTTTGTTGCGGAATAGAATGCCGACTCTAGATTTGATTTTCGATTGGAGATGTTTGATATGAGTCTGGAAGGAGAGTTTACAGTCTAGCCAGACACCTAGGTACTTATTGATGTCCACATATTCTAGGTCGGAACCATCCAGGGTGGTGATGCTAGTCGGGCGTGCGGGTGCAGGCAGCGAACGGTTGAAAAACATGCATTTGGTTTTACTAGCGTTTAAGAGCAGTTGGAGGCCACGGAAGGAGTGCTGTATGGCATTGAAGCTCGTTTGGAGGTTATATAGCACAGTGTCCAAGGACGGGCCGGAAGTATACAGAATGGTGTCGTCTGCGTAGAGGTGGATCAGGGAATCGCCCTCAGCAAGAGCAACATCATTGATATATACAGAGAAAAGAGTCGGCCCGAGAATTGAACCCTGTGGCACCCCCATAGAGACTGCCAGAGGACCAGACAACATGCCCTCCGATTTGACACACTGAACTCTGTCTGCAAAGTAGTTGGTGAATCAGGCAAGGCAGTCATTAGAAAAACCGAGGCTACTGAGTCTGCCGATAAGAATATGGTGATTGACAGAGTCGAAAGCCTTGGCAAGGTCGATGAAGACGGCTGCACAGTACTGTAGAGTACAGTACATGAATGTATAGTTAAAGTGACTATGCATATATGATAAACATAGCAGCAGCAGCGTAAAAAGAGGGGTTGGGGGAGGCACACAATGCAAATAGTCCGGGTGGCCATTTGATTACCTGTTCAGGAAACTTATGGCTTGCGGGTAAAAACTGTTGAAGCCTTTTTGTCCAAGACTTGGCACTCTGGTACCGCTTGCCGGTATTAGAGAGAACAGTCTATGACTGGGGTGGCTGGCGTCTTTGACAATATTTAGGGCCTTCCTCTGACACCGCCTGGTGTAGATGTCCTGGATGGCAGATAGCTTAGCCCCAGTGATGTACTGGGCCGTACGCACTACCCTCTATAGGGCCTTGCGGTCAGAGGCTGAGCAATTGCCGTACCAGGCAGTGATGTTCTCGATGTGGCAGCTGTAGAACCGTTTGAGGATCTCAGGACCCATGCCAAATCTTTTTAGTTTCCTGAGGGGGAAATAGGCTTTGTCGTGCCCTCTTCATGACTGCCTTGGTGTGTTCGGACCATTCTAGTTTGTTGTTGATGTGGACACCAAGGAACTTGACGCTCTCAACCTGCTTCACTACAGCCCCATCGATGAGAATGGGGGTGTGCTCGGTCCTTCTCCTGTAGTCCACAATCATCTCCTTAGTCTTGGTTACGTTGAGGGATAGGTTGTTATCCTGGCACCGCCAGGTTTCTGACCTCCTCCCAATAGACTGTCTCGTCGTTGTCGGTGATCAGGCCTACCACTGTTGTGAGATGGCCGCCTCGCTTCGCGTTCCTAGGAAACTATGCCGTTTTTTGTTTTTTTACGTGTTATTTCTTACATTAGTACCCCAGGTCATCTTAGGTTTCATTACATACAGTCGAGAAGAACTACTGAATATAAGATCAGCGTCAACTCACCATCAGTACGACCAAGAATATGTTTTTCGCGACGCGGATCCTGTGTTCTGCCTTACAAACAGGACAACGGAGCGGATCCCATGCAGCGACCCAAACAAACGACTCCGAAAAAGAGGGAAACGAGGCGGTCTTCTGGTCAGACTCCGGAGACGGGCACACCGTGCACCACTCCCTAGCATTCTTCTTGCCAATGTCCAGTCTCTTGACAACAAGGTTGATGAAATCCGAGCAAGGGTAGCATTCCAGAGGGACATCAGAGACTGTAACGTTCTTTGCTTCACGGAAACGTGGCTCACTGGAGAGACGCTATCCGAGGCGGTGCAGCCAACGGGTTTCTCCACGCATCGCGCAGACAGAAACAAACATCTTTCTGGTAAGTAGAGGGGCGGGGGCATATGCCTTATGGCTAACGTGACATGGTGTGATGAAAGAAACATACAGGAACTCAAATCCTTCTGTTCACCTGATTTAGAATTCCTCACAATCAAATGTAGACCGCATTATCTACCAAGAGAATTCTCTTCGATTATAATCACAGCCGTATATATCCCCCCCCAAGCAGACACACCGATGGCTCTGAATGAACTTAATTTGACTCTTTGCAAACTGGAAACCATTTATCCGGAGGCTGCATTCATTGTAGCTGGGGATTTTAACAAAGCTAATCTGAAAACAAGACTCCCTAAATTTTATCAGCATATCGATTGCGCAACCAGGGGTGGAAAGACCTTGGATCATTGTTACTCTAACTTCCGCGACGCATATAAGGCCCTACCCCGCCCCCCTTTCAGAAAAGCTGACCACGACTCCATTTTGTTGATCCCTGCCTACAGACAGAAACTAAAACAAGAGGCTCCCACGCTGAGGTCTGTCCAACGCTGGTCCGACCAAGCTGACTCCACACTCCAAGACTGCTTCCATCACGTGGACTGGGAGATGTTTCGTATTGCGTCAGACAAAAACATTGACGAATACGCTGATTCGGTGTGCGAGTTCATTAGAACGTGCGTTGAAGATGTCGTTCCCATAGCAACGATTAAAACATTCCCTAACCAGAAACCGTGGATTGATGGCAGCATTCGCGTGAAACTGAAAGCGCAAACTTAAACGTGTTAACCCTCGCAAGGCTGCAGGCCCAGACGGCATCCCCAGCCGCGCCCTCAGAGCATGCGCAGACCAGCTGGCCGGTGTGTTTACGGACATATTCAATCAATCCCTATACCAGTCTGCTGTTCCCACATGCTTCAAGAGGGCCACCATTGTTCCTGTTCCCAAGAAAGCTAAGCTAACTGAGCTAAACGACTACCGCCCCGTAGCACTCACTTCCGTCATCATGAAGTGCTTTGAGAGACTAGTCAAGGACCATATCACCTCCAACCTACCTGACACCCTAGACCCACTACAAATTGCTTACCGCCCAAATAGGTCCACAGACGATGCAATCTCAACCACACTGCACACTGCCCTAACCCATCTGGACAAGAGGAATACCTATGTGAGAATGCTGTTCATCGACTACAGCTCGGCGTTCAACACCATAGTACCCTCCAAACTCGTCATCAAGCTCGAGACCCTGGGCCTCGACTCCGCCCTGTGCAACTGGGTACTGGACTTCCTGACGGGCCGCCCCCAGGTGGTGAGGGTAGGCAACAACATCACCTCCCCGCTGATCCTCAACACTGGGGCCCCACAAGGGTGCGTTCTGAGCCCTCTCCTGTACTCCCTGTTCACCCACGACTGCGTGGCCACGCACGCCTCCAACTCAATCATCAAGTTTGCGGACGACACAACAGTGGTAGGCTTGATTACCAACAACGACGAGACGGCCTACAGGGAGGAGGTGAGGGCCCTCGGAGTGTGGTGTCAGGAAAATAACCTCACACTCAACGTCAACAAAACTAAGGAGATGATTGTGGACTTCAGGAAACAACAGAGGGAACACCCCCCTATCCACATCGATGGAACAGTAATGGAGAGGGTAGCAAGTTTTAAGTTCCTCGGCATACACATCACAGACAAACTGAATTGGTCCACTCACACAGACAGCATTGTGAAGAAGGCGCAGCAGCGCCTCTTCAACCTCAGGAGGCTGAAGAAATTCGGCTTGTCACCAAAAGCACTCACAAACTTCTACAGATGCACAATCGAGAGCATCCTGGCGGGCTGTATCACCGCCTGGTTCCTGCAACTGCTCCGCCCTCAACCGTAAGGCTCTCCAGAGGGTAGTGAGGTCTGCACAACGCATCACCGGGGGCAAACTACCTGCCCTCCAGGACACCTACACCACCCGATGTCACAGGAAGGCCATAAAGATCATCAAGGACATCAACCACCCGAGCCACTGCCTGTTCACCCCGCTATCATCCAGAAGGCGAGGTCAGTACAGGTGCATCAAAGCTGGGACCGAGAGACTGAAAAACAGCTTCTATCTCAAGGCCATCAGACTGTTAAACAGCCACCACTAACATTGAGTGGCTGCTGCCAACACACTGACACTGACACTGACTCAACTCCAGCCACTTTAATAATGGGAATTGATGGGAAATGATGTAAATATATCACTAGCCACTTTAAACAATGCTACCTTATATAATGTTACTTACCCTACATTATTCATCTCATATGCATACGTATATACTGTACTCTATATCATCGACTGTATTCTTATGTAATACATGTATCACTAGCCACTTTAACTATGCCACTTTGTTTACATACTCATCTCATTTGTACATACTGTACTCGATACCATCTACTGTATCTTGCCTATGCTGCTCTGTACCATCACTCATTCATATATCCTTATGTACATATTATTTATCCCCTTACACTGTGTACAAGACAGTAGTTTTGGAATTGTTAGTTAGATTACTTGTTATTACTGCATTGTCGGAACTAGAAGCACAAGCATTTCGCTACACTCGCATTAACATCTGCTAACCATGTGTATGTGACAAATAAAATTTGATTTGATTTGATTTGCAAACTTAATGATGGTATAGGAACACTTTCATTCCATGCATCAACCAGCTAAGAGGAGCTGGCTCTCACTACGCAACAGGTGATCCTATTCCACTCAAACTCCGAATGCCAGGGCTCTCATGAGGTGTTTGATTTGGTTTTTGATTGCATTTCCATTGACATCAGAGTGATTAGAGGGACAATAAAGCGCTGAGTACCGACCATTAGCGACCGGCCGTTAGCAAGTTTGGTAGGCTACTAGTGACCATCAGTGTCATCAGAGTGCAGTTTTGGAGAAGCCTAGTTACCGTGACTCAACGGTCACATGGAATTTGGCTGCGGTCAATGCCTCGTGACCGCGAGTGTGGCGGTAATACGGTCACCGTAACAGCCCTAGTTACAATGCTAATGATGTTGCACAAAGACCAAAGTCAGATATATCACAAAACACTCATTTGGGGGGACATGTATTGTAGTTATAGGTTGTATATAACAAAGGAACAACCATTAGATGCAACTACCAACAACTTAATGTAATTAACAGAAAAAATGTATACAAATCAAGGCTATTCCCTGCGGCTGCCATTTGGTGTCTTGGTGAGTCAATCCTCTGTCATCGTTTCTAATGGAAATTAACTCTACGTGGAACTGATGTTATATTTCATATAAATATGCTTCTTGGATGATAATATGTGCTTCAAGCATCTGACAGTTCAAATGGTGATATGCAATTCCATTTATAAGGCTAGATAAGATATGCCTCAAATTTAGTCCAAAGCCCAATAGGCAGGACACCGTTATTTACAGGTCTACAAACACAAAACTGTGAAAAGAACCCTGTTCTGCTCATCATCCAAACTTTTACTACAGTAGATATTCAGGGAGAATACACCAGATGGAAATCAAAAGGAGGAAACAGAAGCATTTCACCCACACGTGCGCACGCACATACACACCACACACTTTTGTCCGCTTCTTAGTTCCCATTGCAGAACAAACACCAGCGCTGCATTAATGATACAGAAGGCAAAGTCTCTGACATGGATAATAACGACGGCCAGGGTAGTCCTGGAGAGGATATGATAGAATTGGACATACAACAAGAGACACATTGAGCTAAGTTGAGCTGAGCAGGCGGAGCAAAACTGCCTGTTCCATGGAGGGAGTGATTAGACTTCGCGCTGCACCCACAGGACTGACTGACGGAAGACATCAGAGCTCATTACCCAGCAATCTCCACCTACGTGGTGGAGGCTTGTTGTGGACACTTCCATTCTCCCATGGTGAACAGGGGTGGGCATGGAAGGGCTGGGCCATTAGAACTAGCTGAATCATCATGCTTAATAAGATGTTCCTTTGCACCCTCGTGTAGCTCTTTGGGAATAAATATGTCACCCAATAAAGTATGGAAAAGCAGAATGCATTGGCTTTAAGGCCAAATTCATCTCATATTTGTACATAGTGGTATTTCAAAGATCTGTCTACCTTTTGGTTACAGAGTCAATAGCCAGAGGTCTTCCATTTTTAACATCAAGTCCCTTAAACTGTTCCAGGACTCAGTTCCTTGTTTGGCTAATAGCAATTTGTGGTAAAAGTTAGGTCCAGGTTAGAGGCAGCTGATCCTGAGTCAGTCTTTAATGACATGCTATATGGTATAACAAGTATATAAGGCCACATACTACATAAAAGCAGCCAGACTAATGGCAGTTTTTCCTGAAGACCTGCTTTCTACTGACCTGGGTGATGATATAGATGGCGTAGTCGATCTTCTGCCGTCGTAGGATGGGATGCAGGTAGTGCAACCAGTACTTGAGGTGGTTGTCTCTGTGTCTGAACGGGATAATGATAGCCACCTTCTGTTTGGCACGGCAGTCCGGTGGGGTGTACTTGCCCCCCTCCGTCACGTTTGGGTTCTCTTTCTGCACTCGTTCCATTGTCATCTGGGAGGCAAACTCGATGAGGAGGCGGCCCACTGCATGGAGAAAGGGGGAATACATGGTCAACATCAAAGCAGCCAACCAGCCAACCAATCAGCATGTTACCGGTGCTTAGCAAACTTTTAGAATAAATTGTGTTTGACCAAATACAATGTTATTTGACAGTAAACAAAGTAACAAACTTTCAGCATGCATATAGGGAAGGCCACTCAACATGCTGACAATGACTGATGATTCTGGTTTTGTTAGACTTTAGTGCAGCATTTGATATCATTGATTATAACATATTGCTGAAAACACATACAGTTCAAGTCAGAAGTTTACATACACTTAGGTTGGAGTCATGAAAACTCGTTTCTCAACCAATCCAAAAATGTCTTGTTAACAAACTATAGTTTTAGCAAGTCGGTTAGGACATCTACTTTGTGCATGACACAAGTAATATTTCCAACAATTGTTTGCAGGCAGATTATTTAACTTATCACAACTGTATCACAATTCCAGTGGGTCAGACATTTACATACACTAAGTTGACGGTGCCTTTAAACAGCTTGGAAAAATCCAGAAAATGTCATGGCTTTAGAAGCTTCTGATAGCCTAATTGACATAATTTGAGTCAATTGGAGGTGTACCTGTGGATGTATTTTAAGGCCTACCTTCAAACTCAGTGCCTCTTTGCTTGACATCATGGGAAAATGAAAATAAAATCAGCCAAGACCTCAAAAAAAAATTGTAGACCTCTACAAGTCTGGTTCATCCTTGGGAGCAATTTCCAAATGCCTGAAGGTACCACGTTCATCTGTACAAACAATAGTACGCAAGTATAAACACCATGGGACCACGCAGCCGTCATACAACTTGGGAAGAACTGTAACGATCGTCTGTAGTGGAAGAAGGTGAGGACCAAAGCGCAGCGTGGTAAGTGTTCATGTTTTTTAATAAAGTAATGAACACTGAACAAAACAATAAACGTGAAGTAATCAAACCGAAACAGTCCCGTGTGGCACTAACACGGAAAATAAACACCCACAACTCAAAAGTGAAACCAGGCTCCTTAAGTATGATTCTCAATCAGGGACAATGATTGACAGCTGCCTCTGATTGAGAACCATACCAGGCCGAACACAGCAATCGTAAATCAATAGAAAAAATGACATAGACAATCCACCCAACTCACGCCCTGACCATACTAAAACCAAGACATAATAAAAGAACTAAGGTCAGAACATGACAAGAACACCATCCCAACTGTGAAGCACGGCGGTGGCAGCATCATGTTGTGGGGGTGCTTTGCTGCAGGAGGGACTGGTGCACTTCACAAAATAGATGGCATCATGAGGGAGGACAATTATGTGGATATATTGAAGCAACATCTCAAGACATCAGTCAGGAAGTTAAAGCTTGGTCGCAAATAGGTCTTCCAAATGGACCACGACCCTAAGTATACTTCCAAAGTTGTGGCAAAATGGCTTAAGGACAGCAAAGTCAAGGTATTGGAGTGGCCAACAAAAAAGCCCTGACCTCGATCCTATAAAAAATTTGTGGGCAGAACTGAAAAAGTATGTGTGAGCCCAGAGGCCTACAAACCTGACTCAGTTACACCAGCTCTGTCAGTAGGAATGGGCCAAAATTCACCCAACTTATTGTGGGAAGCTTGTGGAAGGCTACCCAAAATGTTTGACCCAAGTTAAACAATTTAAAGTTAATGCTACCAGATACTAATTGAGTGTATGTAAACTTCTGACCCACTGGGAATGTGATGAAATTAATAAAAGCTGAAATAAATCATTCTCTCTACTATTATTCTGACATTTCACATTCTTAAAATAAAGTGGTGATCCTAACTGACCTAAGAAAGGTAATTTTTACTAGGATTAAATGTCAGGAATTGTGAAAAACTGAGTTTAAATGTATTTGGCTAAGGTGTATGTAAACTTCCGACTTCAACTGTAGGTTTTATGGATTTACATCCCCTGCCTTATCATAGATTGAGAGTTACCTATCTAATAGAACACAAAGGGTTATCTTTAAGGGAAGCCTCTCCAATGCAAATTCGGTTGAGTGTGGTGTACCGCAGGGCAGCCGGCTTGGGTCATTATTGTTTGCTGTTTTTATTAATGACCTTCCACTGACCTTCAATAAACCCTGTGTGTCTATGTATGCTGACGACTCAACTGTATACACTTCGACAGTAAAATACATAACTAACACCCTTAACATAGAGCTCCAGTCAGTTTTAGAATGGTTAACTAGCAATAGGCTGATGCTAAATACACTACATGGCCAAAAGTATGGGGATCCCTGCTTGTTGAGCATCTCATTCCAAAATCATGGACATCAATATGGAGTTGGTACCCCCTTTGCTGCTATAACAGCCTCCACTTTTCTTGGAATGATTTTCACTAGATGTTGGAACATTGCTGTGGGGACTTGTCTCCATTCAGCCACAAGAGCATTAGCGAGGTCAGGCACTGATGTTGGGCGATTAGGCCTGGCTCGCATTCGGCATTCCAATTCATCCCAAAGGTATTCGATGGGGTTGAGGTCAGGGCTCTGTGCAGGCCAGTCAAGTTTTTCCACACCGATCTCAACAAACCATTTCTGTATAGACCTCGCTTTGTGCACGGGGACATTGTCATGCTGAAACAGGAAAGGGCCTTCCCCAAACTGTTGCCACAAAGTTGGAAGCACAGAATGGTCTAGAATGTCAATATGCTGTTGGTTAAGATTTCCCTTCACTGGAACTAAGTGGCCTAGCCAGTAGCGTTCTCCTGTCATCAACCAAACACAAATTCGTCAGTCGGACTGCCAGATTGTGAAGCGTGATTCATCCCTCCAAAGAAAGCGTTTCCACTGCTCTAGAGTCCAATTGCGGCGAGCTTTACACCTCTCCAGCCGACGTTTGGCATTGCACATCATGATCAACTACTCGGCCACAGAAACACTTTTCATGAAGCTCCCAATGACTAGTTCTTGTGCTGATGTTACTTACAGATGTAGTTTGGAACTCGGTAGTGAGTGTTGCAACCGAGGACAGACAATTTTTAGGCACTACGTGCTTCTGCACTCGACGGTCCCATTCTGTGAGGTTTTGTGGCCTACCACTTTGCGGCTGAGCCGTTGTTGCTCCTAGACGTTTCCACTTCACAATAACAGCACTTACAGTTGACCGGTGTATCTCTAGCAGGGCAAAATTTTGACGAACTGACTTGTTGGAAAGGTTGCATCCTATGACGGTGCCACGTTGAAAGTCACTGAGCTCTTCAGTACGGGCCACTCTAACGCCAATGTTTGTCGATGGCGATTGCATGGCTGTGTGCTCGATTTTATACACCTGTCAGCAACGGGTGTGGATGAAATACCCAAATCCACTGTTTTGAGGGGGTGACCACCTACTCTTAGACATGTAGCGTATCTAAAAAACTCTAAACTCTAAACCTCATATAGATGTTTAATTAAATATCGTGGCGATTGAGCAAGTTGAGTAGACTAAACTGCTGGGTGTAACCCTAGATAGCAAGCTGTCATGATCAAACCATAAAGACTCAATGGTTGCTAAAATGGGAAGAGTTCTGCCCATGATGAGGCATTTCTCTACTTTCTTGCCATCTCAGTCAACCAGACAGTTCCTCCAGTTCCTTGTTTTGTCATACCTGGATTACTGCCCAGTTGTGTGGTCAGGTGCGGAAAATAAGGACATAGGCAAATTGCAGTTGGTCCAGAACAGAGCAGCATGTATTGCACTTAGATGTTCATCGAAGGTGAATGTCAATAACATGCATGTCAATCTCTCCTGGCTCAAAGTTGAGGAGAGATGGACCGCATCGCTATTGGTCTTTGTGCAAGGTGTTGATGTGTTGAAGGTACCAATCTGTCGGTTCAAGCAGTTGGAATACAGTTCGGACACTCATCGGTACCACACAAGACATCAAATCGAATCAAATGTTATCTGTCACATGCTTCGTAAACAACAGGTGTAGATTAAAAGTGAAATGCTTACTTACGGGTCCTTTTCCAACAATGCAGAGAGAAAAATATAGAAAATATTAACACATGGAATAAATATACAAAAAGTAACGCTAACTTGGCTGTATGCACAGGGTACCAGTACCAAGTCGATGTGCAGGGGTACGAGATAATTGACATAAATATGTACATATTACAGGTAGGGGGTAAAGTGACTTGGAAACACGATAGATAACAGTAGCAGCATCATATGTGATGAGTTAAGAGTTAATGCAAAGAGAATCAATGTAGGCAGTTCAGGGAGCAATTTGGTTAATTATTTATTTAGCAGTCTTATGGCTTGGGGGTAGAAACTGTTCAGGGTCCTGTTGGTTCCAGACTTGGTGCATCAGTACTGCTTGCCGTAGGGTAGCAGAGAGAACGGTCTATGGCTGGAGTCTGACCATTTTCAAGGCCTTCCTCTGACACTGTCTGGTATAGAGGTCCCGGATGCCAGGAGCTCGGTTCCAGTGATGTACTGGGCCGTATGCACTACCCTCTGAAGTGTCTTGCAAGTCTTTGTTGTGTTTTGATTCCTGTTTGGAGCCCAGGAAGCGTAGCCGCTGCCTCGGTAGCAGCTAATTGAGGATCCAAATAATTACTAAATACTAAAAGCAAACTGCTTGGTATGCCAAGCAGTTGCCATACCAAGCAGTGATGCAGCCAGTCAAGATGCTCTCAATGGTGCAGCTGTAGAACGTTTTGAGGATCTGAGTGCCCATGCCAAATATTTTCCACCTATTGAGGGGAAAGCATGCAACCAGAGGTCTCTTCACAGTCCCCAGGTCCAAAACGGAGGCTGGGAAACTCACAGTATTGACCACATGGAACTCTCTGCTACCCCAGGTAATTCAAGATGGCAATAAAACCAGATTCAAGAAACATATAAAAGAACACCTTACAGAGGCCTCCCCGAGTGGTGCAGCGGTCTAAGGCACTGCATGGCTCCAGAGTGGCGCAGCGGTCTAAGGCACTGCATGGATCCAGAGTGGTGCAGAGGTCTAAGGCACTACATGGCTCCAGAGTGGTGCAGAGGTCTAACGCACTGCATCTCAGTGCTAGACACGTCATTCCAGACCCTGGTTCGACTCCAGGCTGTATCACAACCGGCCGTGATTGGGAGTCCCATAGAGCAGCGCACAATTGGCCAGGGTTAGGGTTTGGCCAGGGTAGGCCGTCATTGCAAATAAGAATTTGTTCTTAACTGACTTACCTAGTTAAATAAAGGTTAAATAAAAAAACTACAGACTCGGGCTGTGTCACAACTGGCTGTGACCGGGAGTTCCATAGGGCGGCACACAATTGGCTCACTGTAGTAAGGGAAGGGTTTGGCCACGGGAGGCTTTACTTGGCTCATCGCGCTCTAGTGACTCCTTGTGGTGGGCTGGGCTTCTGCAGGCTGACTTACGGTCGTCAGTTGGACGGTGTTTCCTCCGACACATTGTTGCGGCTGGCTTCCGGGTTAAGTGGACGGGTGTTAAGAAGTGTGGTTTGGCGGGCCATGTTCGCATGACATGACCTTCGCCTGTTGGGGATTTGCAGGATTGAGACAAGATCATAATTGGATATCATGAAAAAGGGGGTAAAATACCAAAAAAATATATATAACTTACGGCATGACGGGGACTGTGAAGAGACACCGGTATTTTGCATTGTATTATGTATTGTATTATATGTGATACATTATTTTATTTGTTGTGTTTTGATTCCTATTTGGAGCCCAGGAAGAGGCTAATTGGGGATCCTAATAATTACTAAACACTAAAAGCAAACTGTGTATGTATAAATAAACATTTGCAGCAAGGTGAAGCATGATGTTGCCTCTAATGAAAACAGTATCCACAGCTCTGAAATGATAACACCTAAGACACTAAAAATAAAAAGACACGGGCTGCATCCCAAATGGTACTCCCTATGGGTTCTGGTCAAAAGTAGTGCACTATATAGGGAATACAGTGCCATTTGGGATACAACCATGAAAAGCAATTATGAACCTGCTATGCCCATCTAGAGCCACAACAACAACAATACACTTGGAGGGGTATAATGCAAAGCAGGATCAATGAGTTAGTCAGCTAACTTGCCTAAATATTTTGAAATAACTACAAATGGGCATCTTCTAATTGATTCAACAACCAAAAACACATATCTATGTTTAGCTTTCTTAATGAACCAGAAAATCAGTAGTTATTTATGGTTGTTTATCAAAGTTAGCTGGCTAACTCATTGATCCTGCTCTGTAGTATACCTCTCGGGTCTTATCATTCTAATTATCTGTCTGCAACAACAAACCATTCCTTTGTCTTCTCTGGACCCCAGAGTGAACGCTACCACAACTCTCTCATATCATGAGATAATCCATTCATAATTAATGTATGTACAATGTGCTGAAAAGACCAATCAATGATGCATTAGAAGAGAGTGTGATTGAAACTAACTGAATTATGTGGCTCATGTAGACAGACACTCCATATGACCTCTGAGTCATCGACAAGGCGAGTTAGATACCAATCTGTATCATTCTAGCATGTAACCTGTTAAGCCTGAATCCACTGACTAACAGGTCTCCAATGGCACCTTATTTCCTTATATAGTTCACCACTCGATAGGGGTCTGGTAAAACAAATAGCGCACTACATAGAGACTAAGGTGCCATTTGGGATACACAGCACAGCAAGCCCTCATCCCAGGTATGCTCTCCCTCCCTCATCATATTTCTCACTTCGTGCCCTCCCCTAATCCACTCGTTAGTGAATGACTCATTAATATGTGTAAAGTGGACATAGTAGGAGTGGATCTGAACTCCACTAATGGGAAGATAATTGGAACGCGCTGCGCACACAGTCAGTGCTCTGCACACACACTTCGCTCTGCACACACACAGTCACACACTTCACTCTGCTCACACACACACACACACTTCGCTCTGCACACACACAGTCACACACACATCCACTTCGGGCAATGTGGCTGTTTTTTGTTGGTGGTGTTGAGTTGTTATTGATGATGATGATGATGATATGCCCGTGTTATTCTATGAAGTCCTTGTTTTCCTCAACAGAACTATTATTGCTGTAACATCACCAGTATCTTAAGAAATACTTGGTTAGATACTATTGAGAAAATATGGAGATTGGATTTCAAGAATAAACATACATAAACATCATGCACTCTCAAAAAAGGGGTACGGTCAAGGTACATTAAGATTTGAGCATGTCCACTGCCAGTTTAGAAGTTTTTTTATAAAGGCTTACATAAGAGAATGTGACAATAAAAAGTTATTGTAGCAACCTTAACACAACATCTAGCGAATTTGTCAGGTGGTTTGGACCTGCTGGTGTAGCAGTTAAGGTGTTGGCTTGACAGTCGCTGGACCTGAGTTCGAGTCCTGGTTGGGGCTACCCCTGAATTAGCTACATGTATGTTAGAAGTGGGATTGCGCCTGTGAGGCCATCAAAGAGGTGTGTACACGTGAGTAGGGTTGCAAAGTTACCAGTAATTTACCAAAGTTACTGGAATCTTCAGTCATTTTGGTAATGAACAGAAAATCTATGGCAATCTATCGTAACTTTGGTCATTTATACTTGAATAACTTTTTAAGTATGATATATTGTATTCATTTATTGTATCTGTGTCCATATTGTCCATCAGTTTCTAGTAGACTGACCACATGGTCCAAGAGAAAACAGCCTAAAATGAAAAGGCATCTAATCAACAATGGCATTACTTTAAATTGACTCTGCAACTCTTCCAAATTATTAACTGTGTTCACAACTGTCACCAGTTTGATGTCAAAACATTGACAACAAATACATAGTGACATAGTAAAATGAAAAAAAGTGTGTAAAAAAAATATAAAGGATATTTCATGCTGAAACCCTCATATTAAACACCAATGTTTTCACTGGATTGATGTTTTATAATTAACCTTCCCTTTGCAACCCTACACGTTAGGGACTTGAAATAGAGAAGAGGCACATTTTTGCCACTTAAAAATAACAACTGGCTTTGTCACTGTGGTGGTACCTTTTTCTTTGTGATATTTTATTTAGCTTTTTTGCTTTTTTAAAATGTTTTTTTTTACAAAAATAAAAAACATATATAGACAAAAAATCTAAAACAACTTAACGTCCACAAATGTTAATGACATCACACTTGCTAAGACCCATATTCCCACCGTATCCATACCCAATGTTGTTTCTAATACTTGCAAGACATATATGACTTCAAATTGTGTTATGTTGTTTCTGTCTGTAGCTGGATAAAAAATATATATATTTAAATAATTTGATTCTTCCATTCTCTTAACGTTGGAGTATAATTTGTCTTCCAGTATTTAAGTAGTAGCTTCTTCAATATAAGTTAATATTATTTTTGTATCACACCGCACCCCCATATTCCATGTCTTGAAATATGCAGATAGACAGATAAAAGGCAAACTTACATTGTAAAACTTCTGACAGCCAGCTTTCTAACTCTGCCCATAACTTTTGGACTTTATAGCACTCCCAGAAGGTATGAATTATTGAGTCATTGTTAGTTTTACACTTAAAACATGACTCTGCCGTTGTGCTGTAGAATTTTGTCCCTTGTATAATACATTTAAAAAACTGAGTGTACAAAATATTAAGAACACCTTCCTAATATTGAGTTCCACAGGGATGCTGGCCGATGTTGACTCTAATGCTTCCCACAATTGTGTCAAGTTGGCTGGATGTCCTTTGGGTGGTGGACCATTCTTGATACACACGGGAAACTGTTGAGCGTGAAAAAACACAGAAGCATTGCCATTCTTGACTCAAACTGGTGCGCCTGGAACCTACTATCATACCCCATCCAATTAACCCTCTGAATGGTACATATACACAACCCATGTCTCAACGAGGAGGAGTAGTAGGAAGGATCGGAGGACCAAAATGCAGCGTGGTATGTATCCATAATATAATGTAATGAGACTGAATATAAAATACAAACGAACAAGAGAATCAAAATGAAAACCGAAACAGTCCCGAATGGTACAAACACTGAAACGGAAAATAATCACCCACAACTCAAAGGTGAAACCAGGCTACCTAAGTATGGTTCTCAATCAGGGACAACGATTGACAGCTGCCTCTGATTGAGAACCATACCAGGCCAAACACAGAAATACCAAATTATAGAAAAAATAACATAGACTGCCCACCCCAACTCACGCCCTGACCATACTAAAACAAAGACAAAACAAAGGAACTAAGGTCAGAAGGTCAACTTTATTTTTTTATTTTATTGACAATTTTAATTGTGACTTACTTTCAGGTTATCTAATAATCAATGGTTGATTATCTACAAGGTAATGGGTTGGATGACTGTTTGAATATTTCCCCAACTAGTGTCAAATTATTTGGGTACTGGTTATTGAGGGTTACTGAGTGTGAGAAATACTTTGTTATGCCTGCCTTCTTGAATACTGTTGAATACTGTATGTGGTTATGAAACGACTGTTTCTTTTTGAGTATTTAATGCTGATGGTTGGAGAAATCAGTCCACTGCTCTTTATTATTTCATTGAGTGTTTTCAGTCTGAAGCTATATCACTGTTATTTATTTTTTTATTTCACCTTTATTTAACCAGGTAGGCTAGTTGAGAACAAGTTCTCATTTACAACTGCGACCTGGCCAAGATAAAGCATAGTAGTGTGAACAGACAACAACACAGTTACACATGGAGTAAACAATAAACAAGTCAATAACACAGTAGAAAAAAAAGGAAACAAATCCATATACATTGTGTGCAAAAGGCATGAGGAGGTAGGCGAATAATTACAATTTAGCAGATTAACACTGGAGTGATAAATGATCAGATGGTCATGTGTAGGTAGAGATACTGGTGTGCAAAAGAGCAGAAAAGTAAATAAATAAAAACAGTATGGGGATGAGGTAGGTAAATTGGGTGGGCTATTTACTGATGGACTATGTACAGCTGCAGCGATCGGTTAGCTGCTCAGATAGCAGATGTTTAAAGTTGGTGAGGGAGATAAAAGTCTCCAACTTCAACGATTTTTGCAATTTGTTCCAGTCACAGGCAGCAGAGAACAGGAAGGAAAGGCGGCCAAATGAGGTGTTGGCTTTAGGGATGATCAGTGAGATACACCTGCAGAATGGTGTCGTCTGCGTAGATGTGGATCAGGGAATCGCCCGCAGCAAGAGCAACATCATTGATATATACAGAGAAAAGAGTCGGCCCGAGAATTGAACCCTGTGGCACCCCCATAGAGACTGCCAGAGGACCAGACAACATGCCCTCCGATTTGACACACTGAACTCTGTCTGCAAAGTAGTTGGTGAACCAGGCAAGGCAGTCATTAGAAAAACCGAGGCTACTGAGTCTGCCGATAAGAATATGGTGATTGACAGAGTCGAAAGCCTTGGCCAGGTCGATGAAGACGGCTGCACAGTAGTGTCTTTTATCGATGGCGGTTATGATATCGTTTAGTACCTTGAGCGTGGCTGAGGTGCACCTGTGACCGTCTCGGAAACCAGATTGCACAGCGGAGAAGGTACGGTGGGATTCGAGATGGTCAGTGATCTGTTTGTTGACTTGGCTTTCGAAGACCTTAGATAGGCAGGGCAGGATGGATATAGGTGACTATAGGTGACATTGACTATTGAGGCACCATACTGTTTCTTTTGTTTGGAGTGTTGACTATCAAGACTCTGGACTCTACCACTACTCCTAGTGGATGAACATTGTTTATGTGAAACATTCTATAATTCTAAAGGAAGAATAGAAGAAACTGATGGTTGGAATTAAACCAAACAACTCTAAACGTTTATCTGGACTCACCACATGGATTTATTAATAGAGACCATACTATTTTACTCTTGCACATGTGCTTCATCAATATGTACCCATTGTTCCTCTTTAGTGAATTTAACAATATGTTGTAAGTAAAAGCCTTGGGTGGTGAGTTGATGAGTTGATGAGTTGAATTCCAAATCTGGAATGTTAAAACCACCCTCAGATTTAGGGACATGTAAAACTTTCCAATTTATTCCATTAATTTTATTTGCCCATATGAAGTCTGTTATGGCAGAGTATACTTTTTTAAAGAATGTATTCGGTGGGGTAATTGGTAATACCAAAAATGCATATTAAAAACTTTGGAAGTAATGCCATTCTGAAGAGTTTTATTCTCCAGTAAAATGTATGGGGAGATTATCGATTTAATTAGATCTGCTTTTTTTGTTGTCACTTATTAAGCATCCTATTATTTAATATTTTTTGTGGTCCACTTAAAGGATTTCTGTAGATCATGAGTTATTTTATTTTTCCTATTACCATTATTTAAGTTTTTTCCATGTTAATTTTAGAGTATTCCAAAAATGTTTTAAACAAGGGGGGCATTGAGTTTCCAATATTAGTCAAGTACATCAGAAGATTGTTGGGAAATAATATATATCAATATTGATACTTGTTACGTTTGGGTCCAGTCTAATTATTTCTGCAAGCTTTCAAATGCCAGGGCAAACAGGAGGGGGGAGAGAGGACATCCCTGTCTCCACCCCTTTCTAAAGCAGTTTAATCAGATAATGCATTATTTGTGTATATTTTTGCTTTAGGATGTTTCTATAATATTTTTATGAAATGTATTATTTCAGCTGGAAAGTTGAGTGCCTCCAATGTTTTGATTAGAAAAGACCATTCAAGACGGTCAAAAGCCTTTTCGGCATCAACAGCCATTATCCAGTCCCTCCAGGATTCTGTGATTGGTTGATATTGCATTAAATTATGCAATCAGCGCATATTATACGAGAGCTCGCAATTTTGACCAATCGCCGCACTTTTAGTGCATAAAAGGGTCCAATCAAAAGCGGGTTCATAATTTTGACCAATTCATTTTCCGTGGAAAATGGCCCAATCCAACCACACGTCAACAACGTTTCCCCCCCCCCTGGCTCTCAGCATATACACATGCGAAGACGATGAGTGAGGCTGATAAATCAAATCAAACTTTATTTGTCACATGCGCCGAATACAACAAGTGTAGGCTTTATCGTGAAATGCTTTACTTACCAGCCCTTAACTCCTTTTGAACTGCATTGTTGGTTAAGAAAATATTTACCAAGTAGACAAAAATAAAAAGTTATAATAAAAAGTAACACAATAAGAATTATGAGGCTATATACAGGGGGCACCAGTACCGAGTCAGTGTGCGGGGTACAGGTTAGTTGAGGTAATTTGTACATGTAGGTCGGGGTGAAGTGACTATGTCACTTCGAATCAGCAAAGCATATGAGAATGTCAGAACAGTTCCAGCGGCAATTCACCATGACTGAAGTGGTTGCAGGGAAGACTGTGGCAAGCGCTGAAAGAATCAAGTTGAGTGGCGTTTTACTCAAACTTTTACTCCGCTAACCTTGGCTTTAGAAGGGTGGTCGGCACTCTGCTCTATAGAGAGCGCTGCTCAAAGCATTGAGTGCAATTTGTCAGCTTTGCCGTTTTAAACTCTGTAAAACGAAAACACAATCTTTCTGGATAAAAAACAATATGGTACTACTGCTTTAAAAGTGCATATCAACCACAATACTCTATTTTTATGTTTTCTGTTCTTTATCTCCCTTACGATCCTTTCAGAAATAAATCACAATCTGAAGTATTTTGAAGACAATTTATGCAAAAGAAATATCAATCCTCAAATTGAAAGCAATTGATCAGCTTTGAATCTATTTGGGGGGGTTTTGAGAGGGGGAATGGGAGGTGCATCTTGTGTTGATAGCAAGCCCCAAGCCTGATGGAGAGGAGAGGTGTGTGTGTGAGTGAATTATGACAGAGCTGTTTGTTCAGGAAAATAAACAAAATTGAGCACTTTAGATGTTTCTAATTGTTTTTGTTTTGAGCACACATTACTTTTTATTGCATTATATGAAATGAACGTGAAAAAAACCCATCGCAGAATTTCAGAAATTCTGCAGCTATAATCACGCATTTTTGGCTGCAGAAATAATTTTTTTTTTCGTGAAATCCTGGAGGGATTTTTGCCAGTCTGTTGCTTATGAGTTTTGTTATTATTTTATGACCATAATTTAATCAACTTATGGGTCTGTAATCGGCAAGGGACTCTCCAGATTTACCTGGTTTTAATATAACTCAAATAACTGTTTGATACATGGAACTCGGAGGCACTGAATTGAGTGACGTGTGTTGTCATTTGAGTAAATAGGGGCACTACTTAAAATATCAAATAAAATCTATGGGAAATATTGTGTCTAATATTCTGGATGATTTTACATTTTTAGTGATTCTTTTTTAATCTGCTGATAGTTGCTTCAGGGTTATTGGAGTATAGTGGCTGGTGGGGCTTTAACCTCTCTGCGATCGTTCGGGACGCTCGCATCCCACCTCGTCAACAGCCAGTGAAATTGCAGGGCACCAAATTCAAAACAACAGAAATCTCATAATTAAAATTCCTCAACCATACAAGTATTTTACACCATTTTAAAGATACACTTCTCGTTAATGCAACCACAGTGTCCGATTTCAAAAAGGCTTTTCGGCGAAAGTGGAACATATCATTATGTTAGGTCAGCAACTAGTCACAGAAAGCATAAAGCCATTTTCCAACCGAAGAGAGGTGTCACAAAAAGCAGAAATATAGATAAAATGAATCACTAACCTTTGACGATCTTCATCAGATGACACTCCCAGGACTCACTGTTACACAATACATGTATGTTTTGTTTTGATAAAGTTCATATTTATATCCAAAAACCTCAGTTCACATTGTTCAGAAATGCCTAAAAAACATCCGGAGAAATTGCAGAGCCACATCAAATAACAGAAAAGCTCATCATAAACTTTGATGAAAGATACATGTTTTACATTTAAAGATAAACTGGTTCTTAATGCAACCGCTGTGTCAGATTTCAAAAAAGCTTTACGGCAAAAGCACAATATTCAATAAGTGTTCAGCAAGCCATACAGTTACAAATTGTGGAGTCAACAAAAGTCATAAATAGCATTACAAATCTTCACTTACTTTGCTGATCTTCGTCGGAATGCACTCCCAGGACTCCCACAAGAAATGTTTGTTTTGTTCGATTACGTCCATATTTATGTCCAAATACCTCAGTTTTGTTTGCGCGTTTATTTCACTATTCCAAAGGCACAATGCGCAAGCGCAAAATCCAGATGAAAAGTCAAAAGAGTTCCATTACAGTTTGTTGAAACATGTCAAACGATGTTCATAATCAATCCTTAGAGTCTTCCATAATAAATCTTTAATAATATTCCAACCCGGACAATAGCGTATTCATTACAGAGGAAAAAGAAGTGACCGCGCAGTAAACAACTGATTGGCCACAGCCTAGTCCACGTTGAAACAGCTCCTATTCGACCCCCTTCCACAATAGAAGCCTCAAACAACTTCTAACAACTGTTGACATCTGCTGGAAGCCTTGGGAAGTGCAATCTGGCCCCATAGACACAGCATATTGGACAGGCAATCACTTAAATGAAACTACAAACCTCAGATTTCCCACTTCCTGGTTGGATTTGTCTCAGGTTTTCGCCTGCCATATGAGTTATGTTATACTCACAGACATCATTCAAACAGTTTTAGAAACTTCAGAGTGTTTTCTATCCAATACGAATAATAATATGCATATATTAGCATCTGGGACAGAGTAGCAGGCAGTTTACTCTGGGCACCTAATTCATCCAAGCTACTCAATACTGCCCCCGTGTCACCAAGAAGTTAAGAGTCCAAAGGGAGATGAGTGGAGGCACCACACATATTTCAGGGAAGTGTCTGATGCTCCCCCATCCCGATCCCTTGGATTGAACCCATCTCCACTCTTGCCAATAACCCCCATTGGATCTTAACTATTATGGCAAACAAGGAATAACAATGACTTGACCTCCTCTCTTAATTTGGCCAGAGCTCTTCTTAATTTTACAGCAGGTTTGCAAGTCACAAAAATAAATACAATTACATTTTAGTATAGATAAATACTTCCATCCCTTTTTCCCAATTAAAGTTTGTCCCTCTCCACCTCCCTCTCCCAGTTTACCACCCGCCCCTTGACCAGCCAAGCTTGTCACAACCTCCCATCCTTGCCCACCCTTACCCACCCAAGCCAAGTTTGTCCCAACCTCCTGTATTTTCCCACCCTCCCTTCTTTTCAGACACATTTACACCCATCCATACATCAACTTACTCATCCATTCTCCATCATTCACATACATATACTCTATGCATCTGCCATTTTCTACTGGTCTTCTACACATATTCATATTCACCCACCATATTCACCCACACTCCCATTCATATGCACAAACACACACACCCACACAAATCCATAAAATTGTTATTGACATGTTTGCTATATTTCCTCTTTTTGATTGTCTTTTCAGTGTGTATTCCTTGCGTTTTATCTCAGCCTATTAGACAGGTCCTGAAGTAATCAAATTAACTGGCCGTGAATGATTATTTACATTTTTACATTCACACTTTTTTCTCCCCAACCTTGTCCCATTGCTGCAACCCCTACAGACTTGGGAGAGGCGAAGGTCAAGAGCCATGTGTCCTCTGAAACACAACCCTGACAAGCTTGAAGATTACCATGCGAAGGTATTTAGCATTCTTTTGTTTCAATTCATCTTCTAAAGTTTACTTTGTTTCCAGAAGGCTAATTTTCTAAAGGAACACTTTTGTACCTGTGGACTTTATGTACTGTGATTATAATTTACAGCAGGCTTTTTTAATCACATAATTAGCGAGTATCAGTGCAGATCCCAATTACCAAGTCCTCCCATTCACTGAAGATGTTGAGATCTCTTTATGTTAGTACTGTATTATTAATTTGACCTGTTCTGTGTGCTCAATCTTATGGAATGTGCAGTACTGGGGTGTAATCTAGGTTTATTTTTGTTAAGTATGTTTTTGGTTTATACTGCACACTCTCAGAAAAAAAGGTACAGAATTGTACTTAAAGGGGTACAAACGCTTGTCACTGTAGTGGTACCCTGTAAGACACATCCATTGTACCATTGGTTATAGGTAACTAATTGTACCCTTGCAGTTTGTACCTTAACAGAGCTATATGTGTGCCTTAGTGACAACCTTTCTTACATTATTAATGTAAGATCTGGGATGTGGTCTGTACTTTGGGAGATTTCCAGATATTTTTATTTTTTTAACCTTTATTTAACTAGGCAAGTCAGTTAAGAACAAATTCTTATTTACAATGACGGCCTAGGAACAGTGGGTTAACTGCCTGTTCAGGGGCAGAACGACAGATTGTCAGCTCGGGGGTTTGAACTTGCAACCTTCCGGTTACTAGTTCAACGCTCTAACCACTAGGCTACCCTGCCGCCTGTGGAAGTAGTAAAGACACAAACTTAGCTTGCATCAAAACGGATCCAAATAAGGTAGCAGGTAGGCTATAGTTTACCATACACTATACAGAAGGCTATATAGCCACACTATTCTAGGATGCACGGTGTGCAAAAATTGGACTTTGTAATTGGAAAGAAACGAGGGCAAGATTGCATTCAGGAGTTGAACGTGTGGCATCTATTTGCAGCAGCCGTCCTTTGTTGCTTTTCCTCGGATACAGACTTGTGATATTGAAATAACAAAATCTGCAGCTCCTGGGTCACTTGTGGGAAGCATATTTTGGCTTTAATTTAGTTTTAATATCTGATGAGGCCTCATTTTCTCTGGCTGTGCTTGTTTCTCTCCCTCCCTCATAGTCCTGTAGTCTCCATGACAATATACACGTTCAGATGTTTGAATCTTATTACTTCTCTTTCCTTCTCCTCAACGATCCCACTAACAGTGCCCCCTCAGAGCGCTTCCGTACGCACCATCCTATAATTGCCCATTCTTCAGACAGAGAGCAGAGCAGCAGCAGAGATTGAAAAGGGCACTTTTTATGAGATGCAGAGGTCAGCCACCTAATTAGCAACCCTCTCGGCCTTTCCATAAATTCACCATACCACCGCTGTTCTCGGTTGCTGTCGCCACCGTGTTCCTGTTCATTCTCTATCTCTCCAACCGATGGCCCCTTTGAAGAGATCCCACTACAAAGGAAGATTGGATCCAGCGACTTTTAATTAGCTGCTTTATGTGAGAAAAGGCATGCAGTCAAGAAATCTGTAGAGTTATGGGAGCAATTGCTCAAGGGCACATCGACAGATTTTTTTCACCTAGGGGATTCGAACCAGCTACCTTTCGGTTACTGGCCCAAGGCTCTTAACTGCTAGGCTACCTGCCGCCACACAGAGCGGAAAATACAGTACAAACACTGCCATAACCTGGCAGCTCCCAATTCAATACACATAGCCTTGAAAAGGTAATAGCCTTGAAAAGCATAGCCTTGAAAAGCTAAGCTGAGAAATAGGAGGCAGGAGAGCACTGGTTCCTGGGCACATCTGTTAATTTGCCCTTGAGCAAGGCACTTAACCCTAATTGCTCCCGTAAGTCACTCTGGATAAGAGTTTCTACTGAAAGACCTGCAGGTTGATAAGGCTTTATCGATACAAACACAGTAGATAGACAGGGTTTGGTTTTGAGACAAAGCCAGTTCTCTGCTTCTCCTGTAGTACAGACCGTATCTCCTGAAAGCCAGCCTGGCAATAAGCACCGTTACCACCATGACTGTTCTGTTGTTGGGGCTCTAAATTGAGTGGGCTGATAGATTCGCTGCAGCTCTCTCTCTGGACAGAGGGAGCAGCAGATTATAGTATCATCCCCAGCCACTGGGGAAAAGCCTCAACCCCAGTGAAATAGATATCAACCTAGGCCTTTGTTTAGTTGTGCTAAACAAAGCTTAAAACACCAAACAGCAAGCAATGCAGATGTAGAAGCACGTTGGCTAGGAAAAACTCCCTAGAAAAGGAGTGCTCTACCATACCTGCCCCCTTCCTGTGCCCATTGTCCCCCTTCTCCCTCCTCTTATTCTCCTGTGCGGTGGCGTGCTGAGGGATGAGGTGGTCTGAGAGCCTGGAGCCATGCTCTTACATAACACCCACACAAATAATGTAGTGTGAAAGACAACACGCTGCGTGAGCAGAGGGAAAAAAATCCTGCCTGAACACTACAGTGCCGCTGTTGAGTGCATGGCTGCTACCATTACTACTTTATGAGGGACAGGAATAGGGGCTGGGAAAGGACAAGGTCAGGGACGGGGGCACACACTGGTTGAATCAACGTTGTTTCCACGAGATCTGGAAATCTCCTTTACCCACATCGAGACACAAGCAGGACAATCCAACCATACCTCTGCAAATGAAATCGTATTGGTTGTATACACAAATTTGCTATGTTATTGCAGGTGCAGTAACATTTTAGTTTTTCTAGTTCCAACAGTGCAGTAATACCAAGCAATCAAACATTTAAACAGCAAGTGAACATTATTGAAGTGAACAGTGCACTCAGAACAGCATCAATTCGTCGGGGCATGGACTCTACAAGGTGTCGACAGTGTTCCACATGGATGCTGGCTCATTTTATTCTCCAATGCTTCCCACGGATGTCCTTCGGGTGGTGGACCATTCTTTATACACACGTGAAATGGATGAGCGTGTTCTTGTCAGAAAACCAGTGCCCCTAGCATCTACTACCATACGCTGTTTAACGCACTTACATCTTTTCTCTTGCCTATTTACACCCTGAATGGCACACATACACAATCCATGTCTCAATTCCAAATCAAAATGTTTTTGTCATGTGCGCCGAATACAACCCGTGTAGACCTTACAGTGAAATGCTTACTTACAGGCCCGAACCAACAGTGCAGTGTTTATTTTTTTTTTAAAGTATTAGGTAAACAATAGATAAGTAAAATAATGTATAAACAACCACGTTAAAAAGATCATGAAAAATAACAGTGGCAAGGCTATATACAGTAGCAAGGCTATAACAGTAGCGAGGCTACAGTTGAAGTCGGAAGTTTACATACACTTAGGTTGGAGTCATTAAAACTAGTTTTTCAACCACTCCACACATTTCTTGTTAACAAACTATAGTTTTGGCAAGTCGGTTAGGACATCTACTTTGTGCATGACAAAATTAATATTTCCAACAATTGTTTACAGACAGATTATTTCACTTATAATTCACTGTATCACAATTCCAGTGGGTCAGAAGCTCGGAAAATTCCAGAAAATTATGTCATGCCTTTAGAAGCTTCTGATAGCCTAATTGACATAATTTGAATCAGGTGTACCTGTGGATGTATTTCAAGGCCTACTTTCAAACTCAGTGCCATGGGAAAATCAAAAGAAATCAGCCAAGTCCCCAGAAAAAGAATTGTAGACCTAAACAAGTTTGGTTCATCCTTGGGAGCAATTTCCAAATACCTGAAGGTACTATGTTCATCTGTACAAACAATGGGACCGTGCAGCCGTCATACCGCCCAGGAAGGAGACGCGTTCTGTCTCCTAGAGATTAACGTACTTTGGTGTGAAAAGTGAAAATCAATCCCAGAACAACAGCAAAGGATCATGTCAAGATGCTGGAGGAAACAGGTACAAAATAATCTAAATCCACAGTAAAACAAGTACTATATCGACGTAACCTGAAAGGCTGCTCAGCAAGGAAGAAGCCACTGCTCCAAAACCGCCATAAAAAAGCCAGACTGCGGTTTGCAACTTGCACATGGGGACAAAGATTGTACCTTTTGTAGAAATGTCCCCTGGTCTGATGAAACAAAAATAGAACTGTTTGGCCAATGACCATCGTTATGTTTGGAGTAAAAAGGGGGAGGCTTGCAAGCCGAAGAACACCATCCTAACCGTGAAGCACGGGATTGGCAGCATCATGTTGTCGGGGTGCTTTGCTGCAGGAGGGACTGGTGCACTTCACAAAATAGATGGCATAATGAGGATGGAAAATTATTGAAGCAATATGTCAAGACATCAGTCAGGAATTTAAAGCTTGGTTGCAAATAGGTCTCCAAATGGACAATGACCCTAAGCATACTTCTAAAGTTGTGGCAAGATGGCTTAAATACCACAAAGTCAAGGTATTGGGAGTGGCCATCACAAAGCTCTGACCTCAATCCCATAGAAAATTTGTGGGCAGAACTGAAAAAGCGTGTGCGAGCAAGGAGGCCCACAAATCTGACTCCGTTACACCAGCTCTGTCAGGAGGAATGGGCCAAAATTCACCCAACTTATTGTAGGAAGCTTGTGGAAGGCTACCTGAAACGTTTGACCCAAGTTAAACAATTTAAAGGCAATGCTACCAAATAGTAATTAAATGTATGTAAACTTCTGACCCACTGGGAATGTGATGAAATAAATAGAAGCTAAAATAAGTAATTCTGTCTACTATTATTCTGACATTTCACATTCTTAAAATAAAGTGGTGATCCTAACTGACCTAAAACAGGGAATTTTTACTGGCTACTCCTACCCCAGTCAACAGCACTGCACCCCCCACAACAACTCGCCCAAGCCTTCCCCATTTCTCCTTCTCCCAAATCTGCTCAGCTGATGTTCTGAATGAGCTGCAAAATCTGGACCCCTACAAATCAGCCGGGCTAGACAATCTGGACCCTTTCTTTCTAAAATTATCTGCCAAAATTGTTGCCACCCCTATTACTAGCCTGTTCAACCTCTCTTTCGTGTCGTCTGAGATTCCCAAAGATTGGAAAGCAGCTGCGGTCATCCCCCTCTTCAAAGGGGGTGACACTCTTGACCCAAACTGCTACAGACCTATATCTATCCTACCATGCCTTTCTAAGGTCTTCGAAAGCCAAGTCAACAAACAGATTACCGACCATTTCGAATCTCACCATACCTTCTCTGCTATGCAATCTGGTTTCAGAGCTGGTCATGGGTGCACCTCAGCCACGCTCAAGGTCCTAAATTATATCTTAACCGCCATCGATAAGAAACATTACTGTGCAGCCGTATTCATTGATCTGGCCAAGGCTTTCGACTCTGTCAATCACCACATCCTCATCGGCAGACTCGACAGCCTTGGTTTCTCAAATGATTGCCTCGCCTGGTTCACCAACTACTTCTCTGATAGAGTTCAGTGTGTCAAATCGGAGGGTCTGCTGTCCGGACCTCTGGCAGTCTCAATGGGGGTGCCACAGGGTTCAATTCTTGGACCGACTCTCTTCTCTGTATACATCAATGAGGTCGCTCTTGCTGCTGGTGAGTCTCTGATCCACCTCTACGCAGACAACACCATTCTGTATACTTCTGGCCCTTCTTTGGACACTGTGTTAACAACCCTCCAGGCAAGCTTCAATGCCATACAACTCTCCTTCCGTGGCCTCCAATTGCTCTTAAATACAAGTAAAACTAAATGCATGCTCTTCAACCGATCGCTACCTGTACCTACCCGCCTGTCCAACATTACTACTCTGGACGGCTCTGACTTAGAATACGTGGACAACTACAAATACTTAGGTGTCTGGTTAGACTGTAAACTCTCCTTCCAGACCCATATCAAACATCTCCAATCCAAAGTTAAATCTAGAATTGGCTTCCTATTTCGCAACAAAGCATCCTTCACTCATGCTGCCAAACATACCCTTGTAAAACTGACCATCCTACCAATCCTCGACTTTGGCGATGTCATTTACAAAATAGCCTCCAATACCCTACTCAACAAATTGGATGCAGTCTATCACAGTGCAATCCGTTTTGTCACCAAAGCCCCATATACTACCCACCATTGCGACCTGTACGCTCTCGTTGGCTGGCCCTCACTTCATACTCGTCGCCAAACCCACTGGCTCCATGTCATCTACAAGACCCTGCTAGGTAAAGTCCCCCCTTATCTCAGCTCGCTGGTCACCATTGCATCTCCCACCTGTAGCACACGCTCCAGCAGGTATATCTCTCTAGTCAACCCCAAAACCAATTCTTTCTTTGGCCGCCTCTCCTTCCAGTTCTCTGCTGCCAATGACTGGAACGAACTACAAAAATCTCTGAAACTGGAAACACTTATCTCCCTCACTAGCTTTAAGCACCAACTGTCAGAGCAGCTCACAGATTACTGCACCTGTACATAGCCCACCTATAATTTAGCCCAAACAACTACCTCTTTCCCAACTGTATTTAATTTATTTACTTACTTTGCACATTCTTCCATTGCAAAACTACCATTCCAGTGTTTTACTTGCTATATTGTATTTACCTTGCCACCATGGCCTTTTTTGCCTTTACCTCCCTTCTCACCTCATTTGCTCACATTGTATATAGACTTGTTTATACTGTATTATTGACTGTATGTTTGTTTTACTCCATGTGTAACTCTGTGTCGTTGTATCTGTCGAACTGCTTTGCTTTATCTTGGCCAGGTCGCAATTGTAAATGAGAACTTGTTCTCAACTTGCCTACCTGGTTAAATAAAGGTAAAATAAAAAAAATTAAAAAAAATTTGCACACACTGTATATAGACTTTTTCTACTGTATTATTGATTGTGCTTGTTTATTCCATGTGTAACTCCGTGTTGTTATATGTATCGAACTGCTTTTCTTTATCTTGGCCAGGTCGCAGTTGTAGCCTACCCGGTTAAACTTTTGGTGAAATAAAAATAAATAAATAAAACGACTGGTGCAGAGGTCCTGGATGGCAGGCAGCTTAGCCCCAGTGATATACGCGGCCGTACGCACTATCCTCTGTAGTGCCTTGCGGTCGGAGGCCGAGCAGTTGCCGTACCAGGCAGTGATATAACCAGTCAGGATGCTCATGATGTTGCAGCTATAGAACCTTTTGAGGATCTCAGGACCCATGACAGATATTTTAGTTTCCTGAGGGGGAATAGGCTTTGTCGTGCCTTCTTCACAACTGTCTTGGTGTGTTTGGACCATGATAGTTTGTTGGTGATGTAGACACCAAGGAACTTGAACCTCTCAACCTGCTCCACTACAGCCCCGTCGATGAGAATGGGGTTGTGCTCGGTCCTCCTTTTCCTGTTGTCCACAATCATCTCCTTTGTATAGATTATGTTGAGGGATAGGTTGTTATTCTGGCACCATCCGGCCCGGTCTCTGACCTCCTCCCTATAGGCTGTCTCGTCGTTGTGAGTGATCAGGCTGTTGTGTCGTCTGCAAACTTAATGGTGTTGGTGTCGTGCCTAGCTATGCAGTTGTGGGTAAACAGGGATTACAGGGGGGGACTGGGCACGCACCCCTGAGGGGCTCCAGTGTTGAGGATCAATGTAGTGGATGTGTTGCTATATACCCTCACCACCTGGGGGCGGCCCGTCAGGAAATCCAGGATCCAGTTGCAGAGGGAGTTGTTTAGTCCCAGGATCCTTAGCTTAGTGATGAGCTTTGAGGGTACTAGGGTGTTGAACACTGAGCTGTAGTCAATTAATAGGATTCTCACGTAGGTGTTCCTTTTGTCCAGGTGGGAAAGGGCAGTGTGGAGTGCAATAGAGATTGCATCATCTGTGGATCTGTTTGGGCGGTATGAAAATTGGAGTCTAGGATTTCTGGGATAATGGTGTTAATGTGAGCCATTACCAGCCTTTCAAAGCACTTCATGGCTACGGACGTGAGTGCTACAGGTCTGAAGTCATTTAGGCAGGTTGCCTTGGTGTTATTGGTTACAGGGACTATGGTGATCACACAGTCGTCTGGAACAGCTGATGCTCTCATGCATGCCTCAGTGTTGCTTGCCTCGAAGCGAGCATAGAAGTGATTTAGCTCGTCTGGTAGGCTCGTGTCACTGGGCATCTCACGGCTGTGTTTCCCTTTTGTAGTCTGTAATGCCCGTCACATAAAATGAGCGTCGGAGCCGGTGTAGTACGATTCAATCTTAGCCCTGTATTGACGCTTTGCCTGTTTGATGGTTCGTCGGAGGGCATAGCAGGATTTCTTATAAGCTTCAGGGTTAGAGTCCCGCACCTTGAAAGCGATAGCTCTACCCTTTAGCTCAGTGTGAATGTTGCCTGTGATCCATGGCTTCTGGTTGGGGTACCTATATATAGTCACCGTGGGGACGACGTCATTGATGCACTTATTGATAAAGCCAGTGACTGATCTGCTGTACTCCTCAATGCCATCATAAGAATCCCAGAACATGTTCCAGTCTGTGCTAGCAAAACAGTCCTGTAGTTTAGCATCTGCTTGATCTGACCACTTTGTAATAGACCGAGTCAATGGTGCTTGCTGCTATAATTTTTGCTTGTAAGCAGGAATCAGGATGATAGAATTGTGGTCAGATTTACCAAATGGAGGGCGAGGGAGAGCTTTGTATGTGTCTCTGTGTGTGGAGTACAGGTGATCTAGAATGTTTTTCCTCTGGTTGCACATTTAACATGTTGATAGAAATTAGGTAAAACTGATTTAAATTTCCCTGCATTAGTTCCCGGCCACTAGGAGCACCGCCTCTGGGTGAGCGGTTTCCTATTTGCTTATTTCCTTATACAGCTGACTGAGTGCGGTCTTAGTACGAGCATCCGTCTGTTGTGGTAAATAAACAGCCAAGAAAAGTATTGATGAAAACTCTCTTGGCAAAGAGTGTGGTCTACAGCTTATCATAAGATACTCTACTTCAGGCAAGCAAAATCTAGAGACTTCTTTAGATTTCGTGCCCCAGCTGTTGTTAACAAATATGCACAGACCGCCCCCCCCCCCCCCCCCCTCGTCTTACCAGTCTAGCCAGTGCAGCGTATATACAGTGCCTTGCGAAAGTATTCGGCCCCCTTGAACTTTGCGACCTTTTGCCACATTTCAGGCTTCAAACATAAAGATATAAAACTGTATTTTTTTGTGAAGAATCAACAACAAGCCACATTTATTGGATATTTCAAACTTTTTTAACAAATCAAAAACTGAAAAATTGGGCGTGCAAAATTATTCAGCCCCTTTACTTTCACTGCAGCAAACTCTCTCCAGAAGTTCAGTGAGGATCTCTGAATGATCCAATGTTGACCTAAATGACTAATGATGATAAATACAATCCACCTGTGTGTAATCAAGTCTCCGTATAAATGCACCTGCACTGTGATAGTCTCAGAGGTCCGTTAAAAGCGCAGAGAGCATCATGAAGAACAAGGAACACACCAGGCAGGTCCGAGATACTGTTGTGAAGAAGTTTAAAGCCGGATTTGGATACAAAAAGATTTCCCAAGCTTTAAACATCCCAAGGAGCACTGCGCAAGCGATAATATTGAAATGGAAGGAGTATCAGACCACTGCAAATCTACCAAGAACCGGCCGTCCCTCTAAACTTTCAGCTCATACAAGGAGAAGACTGATCAGAGATGCAGCCAAGAGGCCCATGATCACTCTGGATGAACTGCAGAGATCTACAGCTGAGGTGGGAGACTCTGTCCATAGGACAACAATCAGTCGTATATTGCACAAATCTGGCCTTTATGGAAGAGTGGCAAGAAGAAAGCCATTTCTTAAAGATATCCATAAAAAGTGTTGTTTAAAGTTTGCCACAAGCCACCTGGGAGACACACCAAACATGTGGAAGAAGGTGCTCTGGTCAGATGAAACCAAAATTGAACTTTTTGGCAACAATGCAAAACGTTATGTTTGGCGTAAAAGCAACACAGCTCATCACCCTGAACACACCATCCCCACTGTCAAACATGGTGGTGGCAGCATCATGGTTTGGGCCTGCTTTTCTTCAGCAGGGACAGGGAAGATGGTTAAAATTGATGGGAAGATGGATGGAGCCAAATACAGGACCATTCTGGAAGAAAACCTGATGGAGTCTGCAAAAGACCTGAGACTGGGATGGAGATTTGTCTTCCAACAAGACAATGATCCAAAACATAAAGCAAAATCTACAATGGAATGGTTCAAAAATAAACATATCCAGGTGTTAGAATGGCCAAGTCAAAGTCCAGACCTGAATCCAATCGAGAATCTGTGGAAAGAACTGAAAACTGCTGTTCACAAATGCTCTCCATCCAACCTCACTGAGCTCGAGCTGTTTTGCAAGGAGGAATGGGAAAACATTTCAGTCTCTCGATGTGCAAAACTGATAGAGACATACCCCAAGCGACTTACAGCTGTAATCGCAGCAAAAGGTGGCGCTACAAAGTATTAACTTAAGGGGGCTGAATAATTTTGCACGCCCAATTTTTCAGTTTTTGATTTGTTAAAAAAGTTTGAAATATACAATAAATGACGTTCCTCTTCATGATTGTGTCCCACTTGTTGTTGATTCTTCGCAAAAAAATACAGTTTTATATCTTTATGTTTGAAGCCTGAAATGTGGCAAAAGGTCGCAAAGTTCAAGGGGGCCGAATACTTTCGCAAGGCACTCTACCGCTAGCTGAATATCCATGTCCATGAATATCCATAAAGTATAAAGTAAATAAAGTATGTCATCATTCAGCCACGATTCCGTGAAACATAAGATGTTAGTTTCTGATGCCCCGTTGGTAGGATATTCGTGATCGTACCTCGTCTAATTGTCCAATGATTGTATGTTGGCGAGTAATACTGACGGTAATGGCAGCTTTCCCACTTTCCGTCTGCAGAGCCTTATGAGGCACCCCGCTCTGTGTCCTCTGTACCTGTGTCCCTTTCTCTTGCCAATGACAGGGATGTTGGCCTTGTCGGGTGTTCGAAGTACATCCTGGGCATCCTGCTTTTTGACGAAAAAATCTTTGTCTTATCCGAGGTGAGTGATCGCTGTCCTGATATCCAAAAGCCGTAAGATACGGTGGCAAAAACATTATGTTCAAAATAAGTTACAAATAACGTGAAAAAAACACATAGTACAATTGGTTACGCTCCTGTAAAACTGTTGCCATTTCTTCCGCCTTCCGCCGACTTGTGGTGACTGTTTAACAGTCTGGTGGCTTGGAGATAGAAGCTGTTGCTCAGTCTCTCTGCAAAACATACTTTCTTCAAATTCAGATGAGATTTTTGTTCAGTACCAGAGGGGGATCATGAGGCCAGAGTTTAGACAACTAGGCCCAGACTACCAGTTCTATGGGTCGATAGTACACTGGTAAGCAGTGCCCACAAGGGCCCTGTTGGCGATACTGCTAGACTATTATCACGAGGGTAGATCTCTGATGTGTAGAGGGACATCCTGTCGGTATGGTGCAGGGTGGGACAGATGAAGCATGGCAGAGGGGGAGGAGTGACGGGATGGAGGGATGGCAGGAGAAGCAGATGGAGGAAGGATGTAACAATGCTGCACCCTTGCAGCCGGGGAACCAGAGGATAGACAGAATGAGAAAAAGAGGGCAGAGGAGGACAGAAGAGTGTGTGATAAATGTGTTGTTTTGGCTACGCCTGATTAGACAGCTGAATTGTGACCTGTGGCGGGCAGATCTGGCCGTGCCAGGCAGTGCCTCTGGGACAGGCTTTTCACATACTAATCTGCCCTGACCCCCAGGCCCTTACAGGGCCAACGACAGGCGGGCAGCAGCATCTACAGTGGCCAGTAGATAACCCCCAACAGTAGCTTCCCTCCTAACAACACCCATGATGATACCAGGGCAACACATGTCATGTGGACTGGAGCTGGGGGGTAGACAGTAAGGGGTCTACTGGGATGATGGTTGTCTGCACCGACTTTAGTACAACCACCGTTCAAATGATACTCATGGAAGTGGAGGCTGATACAGTGGATTCTAATAATGTAAGTTTAATACTCTTTATCCCGACCAACATTTATATTTACCTCAATCTAAGAGCCAAACTGTTCTCGCACTCTTCTTTAACCTCTATCACTTTATCTCCCAACCAATTGCCTATCAGACCGTGGTTTTTAATGCAAGACTGTGCTTAAGGGTATTCAAAGTTAGAATTTCAAACACATCTAGTCCCAAAATGACTGACTACTTCAAAGGCTCCGTGTTTAGAAACAAACTCCTGCAGTGGTGGGCCTGGATTATTGGGTTATGGAGAGCTTGCCAACATAGTATTGGCCTAAGGGGCATTGCCATTCACGTAAAAGTGTGTGCCTATGCCTAATGTGGGATGCAGTAAAATATCAGGACAAAGTACTCTACCAGAAAATATGTAATGAGAGATAGAGAGAACGAGAGCGAGAGAGAGACATCCATCCAACAAACAAACAAACAAACAAACACTCGGGGGCAAGTGGCAGACACGTCTCCGACATGAGGTGATATCCACCTGCTCACCAGGAGGAAAATTGACAGACTGTCTCTTCCATGGGGGAGTCTGAGGCACCTGGGGTCTGTCACTACAATCTCCGTCTGTCTCTATAGAAGTCTGCTCTGCATCTCAAATGTCACCCTTCCCCCTGTATAGTGCACTACTTTTGACAAGGGCCCATAGGGCTCTGGGCAAATGTGGTGCACTATATAGGAAAATAGGCTGACATTTGGGACGCATCCCTGCTCCCCCATCTCCCTCACTCCCCAGCCAGTCCAAAGCCAACGATCCCTGAACCACTCAAATACTGCAACAGCAGGTGCAATTTCATCAAAATAGACCATAACTGTCAGCATCATGGAAAATGATGACGTCCATCTGTTAACTACAGTGTGTGTTATTTTGCAAGAATTGATTGTGGCACGTTTGAGGTAGGCTAAACACTATTATTACGTCTGATCCTTTCTTTCAGCGTTTGTTGGAAAGTGTCATGACAGGGCAATGAAGGTGTAACGGCACTTTTTTCTTCCTGACTTGGCCTCATGAGAATAAGCATCAGCTGAGTGTCTGAGTCACAAAGATCCTATTACATATCTATAGGTAATTCTATAGTCTGAGTAATGTAATTTACTAAAAAGAGAGAGGAAGTCAGACTCGGTGGAGGCTCCTATGAGGAGGAAGGGTATTCATAACTCAGTGAATTTCATAAAAGTTAAAATGCTAAAACATTGAAAAAGTTATCCTTTTTAGATAAAACTATACTAAATATATTCACGTCACCAAATAATTTATTAAAACACACTGTTTTGAAATGAAGGTCTACAGAGGCCTCAACAGCACTCTGTAGCATAGCACCATGGTGTAGCTGGAGTTCTCACCCCCTTCCATAGACTTACACAGTAATTATCACAACTCCTCCAACCTATCAGAGCTTAATTTCTTCAAAAATGAAGGAGAAGCAAGAGAGAGAAAAAGGGAGTGTCATTTTTTTCTCCGTTTCCCTTACTTAGCTAGCAAATGCAGCTGACTGGTTTAGTTACTCAAACACCCGGCTCAAACAGAGGGATGCTATGTCAGCTAGCTGGCTATGACAGTAGTTCTATTAGCTATTTTTTCACCTTTATTCAACCAGGTAGGCAAGTTGAGAACAAGTTCTCATTTACAACTGCGACCTGGCCAAGATAAAGCAAAGCAGTTCGACACATATAACAACACAGAGTTGAACATGGAGTAAAACAAACATACAGTCAATAATACAGGAGAAAAATACATCTATATACAATGTGAGCAAATGAGGTGAGATAAGGGAGGTAAAGGCAATAAATAGGCCATGGTGGCAAAGTTAATACAATATAGCAATTAAAACACTGGAATGGTAGATTTCAGAGTAGATGAGTGTGCAAAGTAGAAATACTGGGGTGCAAAGGAGCAAAATAAATAAATAAATACAGTAGGGGAAGAGGTAGTTGTTTGGGATATTTATAGATGGGCTATGTACAGGTGCAGTGATCTGTGAGCTGCTCTGACAGCTGGTGCTTAAAGTTAGTGAGGGAGATAAGTGTTTCCAGTTTCAGAGATTTTTGTAGTTTGTTCCAGTCATTGGCAGCAGAGAACTGGAAGGAGAGGTGGCCAAAGGAGGAATTGGTTTTAGGGGTGACAAGTAAGATATACCTGCTGGAACGCGCGCTATGTTGACTAGGATGCTACTTTAGCTAATATGGTGACAACGATGTAGACTGTGTGTAGCGGTTATGAAATGGTTTGGCTTGGAAATGTTTTTTAGTTCTCCAACTTAAAAAGATGAGAGAGGCCTGCAATTTTCATCATAGGTACACTTCAACTATGACAGACAAAATGAGAAGGAAAAAAATCCCGAAAATCACATTGTAGGATTTTTTATGAATTTACTTGCAAATTATGGTGGAAAATAAGTATTTGGTCACCTACAAACAAGCTCGATTTCTGTCTCTCACAGACCTGTAACTTCTTCTTTAAGAGGCTGCTTTGTCCTCCACTCGTTACCTGTATTAATGGCACCTGTTTGAACTTGTTATCAGTATAAACAACCTCAAACAGTCACACTCCAAGCTCCACTATGGCCAAGACCAAAGAGCTGTCAAAGGACACCAGAAACTAAATTGTAGACCTGCACCAGGCTGGGAAGACTGAATCTGCAATAGGTAAGCAGCTTGGTTTGAAGAAATCAACTGTGGGAGCAATTATTAGGAAATGGAAGATATACAAGACCACTGATAATCTCCCTCGATCTGGGGCTCCACACAAGAACTCACCCCGTGGGGTCAAAATGATCACAAGAACGGTGAGCAAAAATCCCAGAACCACACGGGGTGACCTAGTGAATGACCTGCAGAGAGCTGGGACCAAAGTAACAAAGCCTACCATCAGTAACACACTACGCCGCCAGGGACTCAAATCCTGCAGTGCCAGACGTGTCCCCCTGCTTAAGCCAGTACATGTCCAGGCCCGTCTGAAGTTTGCTAGAGAGCATTTGGATGATCCAGAAGAAGATGGGGAGAATGTCATATGGTCAGATGAAACTAAAATATAACTTTTTGGTAAAAACTCAACTCATCATGTTTGGAGGACAAAGAATGCTGAGTTGCATCCAAAGAACATTATACCTACTGTGAAGCATGGGGGTGGAAACATCATGCTTTGGGGCTGTTTTTCTGCAAAGGGACCAGGACAGCTGATCCGTGTAAAGGAAAGAATTAATGGGGCCATGTATCGTGAGATTTTGAGTGAAAACCTCCTTCCATCAGCAAGGGCATTTGAGATTAAACGTGGCTGGGTCTTTCAGCATGACAATGATCCCAAACACAACGCCCGGGCAACGAAGGAGTGGCTTCGTAAGAAGCATTTCAAGGTCCTGGAGTGGCCTAGCCAGTCTCCAGATCTCAACCCCATAGAAAATCTTTGGAGGGAGTTGAAAGTCTGTGTTGCCCAGCAACAGCCCCAAAACATCATTGCTCTAGAGGAGATCTGCATGGAGGAATGGGCCAAAATACCAGCAACAGTGTGTGAAAACCTTGTGAAGACTTACAGAAAACGTTTGACCTCTGTCATTGCCATTGTATATAACAAAGTATTGAGAAACTTTTGTTATTGACCAAATACTTATTTTCCACTATAACTTGCAAATAAATTCATTAAAAATCCTACAATGTGATTTTCTGGATTTTTTTCTTCTCATTTTGTCTGTCATAGTTGAAGTGTACCTATGATGAAAATTACAGGCCTCTCTCATCTTTTTAAGTGGGAGAACTTGTACAATTGGTGGCTGACTAAATACTTTTTTGCCCCGCTGTATCTCTCTATGATTTCCAAAATAAAAATTCAGATGTATAGTATCATACGTCTAACATGGTCTTACAATAGCATACGAATTGGATAATGTAACCAATCATATATCTTGGAGGACATATGGTATTGTATGTTTTTATCTGAGACCAGAGTGCCTGTTGAGTCGTAACAACAAAGGAGAAGCTGGTTGAGAGAATGCCAAGAGTGTGCAAAGCTGTCATCAAGGCAAAGGGTGGCTACTTTGAAGAATCTTAAATATAAAATACATTTAAATTTGTTTAACACTTTTTTTGTCTACTACATGACTCCATATGTGTTCTTTCATAGTGTTGATGTCTTCACTATTATTCTACAATGTAGAAAATAGTGAAAATAAAGAATATCCCTGGAATGAGTAGGTGTGTCCAAACTTTTGACTGCCACTGTACATTTAATTTGAACACATTTCAGCACATATTGATGTGGATGGTGGTGATGAGGACAACAATGATGATGGTAATGGTGATTATGGCCATAACCAACATTAGTCCCCGAAACACGCATGTGATTTGAGAATACTGTACATTGACAAGCAATGTGTCAGTAAGCAGAAATGTAAATACGGATGTGGATAGAGGTGATGATGATTATGATGAACATCTGACAAGCAGTGAATCTTGCCGTCACAAATAAATATTTGTCCTCGATAGAACCACATTTGCCATATTGAGAATACTGTATGTTTACAGGGAATTTGTCAGTAAGCATAAATGTGGAATAGGCTAAAGACGGCGATTAGGCTAGAGAAGCCGGCGAGGGATGTCAGCCCAGGTGCATTCTGGGATTGAACCCTCGCCATGGGCCCTGATTCAGCTCCATCCTGCATTAATTGAGTTTTTGCATTTCTCTACGATAAGACCCTGGCAACCGGATTCCATCTTCTCTATGGCCAGTGATACAGATTTGATTTCCAAACAGGCTGGAGCCCGGGCTACAAAAGAGGCAGCTGAAAGAGACTAAGGGGATATAGAAGGCTCCTTTTGTTTCAGACCGCCAGCTGCCTTCCCCCCCAGTCAACATGCTCTTTCATGTGGAGCCACAGAGAGAGAATGTGTGTGAGACACACAAAGACCGAGAGCGATAGGGATAGAGAAAGAAAGGGAGAGAGAGAGCCATGGACACATAATGCAGACAGGCCCCAGAGAGAGATAAAGAGAGAAGGAGAGAGGCTAGAGCTATATCCACCTGTATAGGTAACCTAACCGGATCTCAGCATCAACACATCCCTTTGATATGATGCTGTGCTGTACAACGGGACAAGGCTATTCATTCAACCTTGATTAGATGGCTGTGAAAAGTTTAGTTTTTTCCTACATGAAAAGGTCCTTTGACCGTTTGCAGTCAAATCCCTCTGAAAAAGGCAACAATTAGTTGTAAACATCTTAACATAATAGGAAGACTGGTCTCTCAGGTAGCCAACATGTCTGTTTCAAACAGTGGCGTCATTTCGGGCGAGTTATAACGTTGAAGCTCATTTACTGCATAAAAACACAATTTTAAAACTCTAAAATGCAATTTGGAGAACAGCAAAAACAAGCTACATTTACTCTAGCCATATCACCTTGGCTACTTTAGCTTCATTCCCCCAAGAAGTCAAACAGCAGTTACTTGGCCATCTACAGTCATCTTCCACCTCCGGACTTTTAAAAGAAAGTCGCGCTGTTCACTGCAGCTGCATCAGCTCGATGCGCTCTAAAGCCAGCCAGCCCCGAGGAGGAGTCCGCATGGTCTTAAAACCTGCCATCTATATCCGCTAAACTGCATTTGCCTTTTATTCAAGATTGGAATTATTTTCGTAGCCTATTTGAAATTGTTGCTGTAGAGCTAGGGTATAGCGACTGCCATACCCAATTGACAACCCTGTTTTCAAAGCGGATTAAAACATTCTGGTTTAGATGTAGTGTTCAGGTGGTAAATAAATCCCAAACTGGCTCTTACTGGCAGGAAATTAAGTTAATAACATAACTGAGATGCTGAATCAAAGCACTATTCAAACGGCATGTATTGCAAATACCACAGGGAATGCTGAAACTCTAAGAGAGGTGGCGGACATTGATAGAAGAAGAAAATGCATTATAAAAGACATCAAACTCATTTCCATATTCAGGTGAGTGACAATCAAACAACTGCCATCCACAATAACACTCAACTTAAAATAACAAAATTTGAGTTATTAGCCAGGGGTGAGACTATTACGCTTACATAGACTTTTAACCAAATGTGTGTTGGATTAGGGTCCTAGGCAAAGCCCTGCAAATAATAAACTCTGACAATGCTTAGCTTATATCAGCTTAATTTAAACATTTTGGGGCCCATACTGGAGAGGTGCAGTGGTGTGTAGATTGATAAACAGCAGGACAAACATACTCAGTGATTGATTGACACAAAATGAGAGCAGCAGACTGGAAAGAAAGAGGGTCGTAAAGAAGGAAAAACAAGGGAAGTGATGAAGTGGCCGTACACTCATCTCCTCAGCTCTGCCTCTCCTCTGGTCGGGTAGGTACTTCTCTCTCAGGGCTGGCTGTGAAACTATATAGCTTCTCTCTTGTGATCTCCTCTATTTCCCGACAATCTCTATCCAGCCCAGGAGCAAACCTCTGTGAAATTGTGTTGTTTCCTCTCACTACATCTAGAGCACCACAGAGCGAATGCTGCCTGCAACCCCCTTACTCAACGTAGCAGTAGTAGAAAGACGGCTGAGTGGAGTCCCCACATCTGTGTTCAGGAGAAACAGACGTTAGGTTGGAAATACTGTATCCCTGAAAACCGGAAACATCGTATCCCTGAAAACCGGAAACATCTGCTTTCTAACTTTAATGCTAAGGACAATAAAATGAAAAGGTTGGTATTCCAAATGGAACCCTATTCCCTCTTTTCCCTATTTAGTGCACTACTTTTGACCAGGTCCCATAGGGCTCCATTCGGGTGCGATTTAAGACGCCACACAATGACTGACTACAGAGTGGACCAATGACAGACAAAACTAATAAAGAGTGATGGTGACTAGGCTGTTTGATTACAATATATTTCACAACTATGACCAGGGATTAAAGAAAGGCAGTACCGGCAAAATAAATAGAGTGGGTACCCCGTATCGGCAAAACATTTAATTATCACAAGAATGAAAACAAAATATTAATAAAACTGTAGGCTATTACACCATGATTAATCATTACCGCATGTCAGAGGCATGAACGATGTGCGAATGGACTTGAAAACTGGTGGTATAGCCTAAGCTCCAAAATGTGATGTGGTTCGACTAGAACGCTGACATTTTGCCAAAGCAGAGATGAGTGACTAACACCGAGACGCACGCGTACAGCAGTGGACACAAATTCTGGCCTAATGACAATCGCCAAAGGTCATTACACTTTTTGATGTTTTTTGTAACAGATCCCTTTCCATTCACCACTGTTTGGAGGCTGGAGATATGTTACGAGTGGATGAACGTGCACAGGTAGCCTGGTAAAGGAGCACTTTGAAGTGATTGTCTGATGATCAGATGAAAACACCATGAACAGATATGCCATTTAACTTTTAAAATGTATTACATTTACGACTAGGCCCACAGAGATCCTACTGAATGAATTACACGCAAGCGCGTGCACATGTAGCAGGTCCCGTACCAGGAAGAAATGTACTCTACTTTCACCCCTGACTATGACTGACATAGCTATAACATATAGCCAATATTGTCAAACACTTGTCTAACTACAGAATACAGTATTACGGTTGTAGTGATAGGTCAGTGTGCTTAGGCATGTTTGTACTGTTCTTTCCCTATAAACCCCTTAAATGGTAGCTGAGTGAGTTGGATATCATACATTATTTTACAGCATTTCCCTCCTTCACTCTGAAGTTAAGCTCCCTCGGTGGAGGCACGGCACTCAGATGGTAAATTGGCACCAGAGGCTGAGATTAAGACAAGCCATTAGAAACGCATACAACTTTATCAGCTATTTGGGCTTCATCTTACCTCCTCCCAGCCCTATCACAAGGGACAACAAAGTCAGTTGGAGGGGAAACAGCAAGTTTTATTAGGGAAGAGTATTGTCATTAGTGTAAGATATAAGGCCAGCACTGGTCCTAAAGCAGTGATATGAGCATTTACAGAATGCTGTACTGCATCTTTCCTTACAGAATATTCAGAGCCAGACTGCCATGTCCGGAAGCTAAAACGCTTCTAATTAATACTTAGTGAGGCATCATTTGGCAAAGTTTAAAACATAATCCCAATTCCTCAGAGGAGGAAATGGCTTTCCACACATCTGCTGTACTATTTTGCATCGCATGATCTTTTTTCCCTGCCACCTTTGAGGTGGCAAGAAAAGCTGGAAGTTATAGCCAACCAAGAAAAGCTGGGAGTTATAGCCAACCAAGAAAAGCTGGAAGTTATAGCCAACCAAGAAAAGCTGGGAGTTATAGCCAACCAAGAAAAGCTGGAAGTTATAGCCAACCAAGAAAAGCTGGAAGTTATAGCCAACCAAGAAAAGCTGGGAGTTATAGCCAACCAAGAAAAGCTGGAAGTTATAGCCAACCAAGAAAAGCTGGAAGTTATAGCCAACCAAGAAAAGCTGGAAGTTATAGCCAACCAAGAAAAGCTGGAAGTTATAGCCAACCAAGAAAAGCTGGGAGTTATAGCCAACCAAGAAAAGCTGGGAGTTATAGCCAACCAAGAAAAGCTGGAAGTTATAGCCAACCAAGAAAAGCTGGAAGTTATAGCCAACCAAGAAAAGCTGGAAGTTATAGCCAACCAAGAAAAGCTGGAAGTTATAGCCAACCAAGAAAAGCTGGGACTTATAGCCAACCAAGAAAAGCTGGGACTTATAGCCAACCAAGAAAAGCTGGAAGTTATAGCCAACCAAGAAAAGCTGGGAGTTATAGCCAACCAAGAAAAGCTGGAAGTTATAGCCAACCAAGAAAAGCTGGAAGTTATAGCCAACCAAGAAAAGCTGGGACTTATAGCCAACCAAGAAAAGCTGGGAGTTATAGCCAACCAAGAAAAGCTGGAAGTTATAGCCAACCAAGAAAAGCTGGGACTTATAGCCAACCAAGAAAAGCTGGAAGTTATAGCCAACCAAGAAAAGCTGGGACTTATAGCCAACCAAGAAAAGCTGGGAGTTATAGCCAACCAAGAAAAGTCAGAAGGCAGCTCTTTACAACCTTCTTACAGCAGACTGCTTCTTCAGTGGACAGCAGACTTGGCAAACTCCTGAGTAATCAGGAATAACTGCATTAACATACTGTAACACAATATCCTCAAGCAGAGGTGGGACCAAGTCACTATTATTCGGTGTCACAAGCAAGTCTCAAGTCACAAGGTTCGAGTCTCAAGTCGAGGCAATTTCCACATCTATTGTTACATCCGTCTTAATCAGACCTAACGATATATCAACAACATGCAACAATCATTTTCTCTTATTCATAGTTCTGACTCCAAAGGGTGAAGTGCAGGCCACGTAGCTGTAATGAATACTCAGGGAGAAAAAGGTATAGATTCGCAGGAATCATGGTCGCAGGCAATGGTCAAGCAGGTAGGCAGTCAAAAACAACCATACAAACTGAAAGAACTGAACTGAATAGGGAGCTGATGAGCCCAGGTGAGAAACGAACACAGGTGAAATCAATGAACAAAAAAATGAAAGACAGTGCTACGTTCCAGAACACAAAGAAAAAGAACACAAAGTTGACGAAGAAAAGAAAAGCAGAACCAGTAGCCTATTTCTATGCGCACTGAGGTGAGCGTGCTCCTATTACGCACATCCAAATTGACAGAGACACGTGGAACTCTGACATAACCCAGGAAATATGAACAAAGGAAACCATACATTGAATGAAAAGTATTTTGCGAACATTCATGTGCACAATAAACATTGTGCCCACTCAGAGCAGGGTTAGAAATGGTTGGCTATAAAAGGAAAATGTATTTTAGGCCTATCAAACATGAAACACAAATAACTACGTGTTGGAATAAACAGTACGGGGATGGAATGATAAAACGCAATAATCATTGTAGTATTAAATGGAATGTAGATTTACCACATAGGACCTATTCATTAAACGTGTAAAAGCAGCAGCAAACATGTTTAAACAAGAGAAAGAAGCACTCTCCACTCCTATGGTGCATCTTCGCCAAAGTAATAACTAATTTTAACAAAAAAAATCAAAACGCAAGCTTCATAAGTAAATTAGCAGTTTCAAGCAATTGTTACATACCAAAAGACCAGTAGGCCTATGCTAGTAATTGTTGCCCCATTGTTGGTGAGCAGTTCATATTCTTGATCGCCAAACAATTTTTGGAGCTGCATATTTATTTATTATTGCAAGTTATTTTAAGTTATTTTATATTACACAATTTGTGACTCGAGTCTAAGTCATGTGACTCGAGTCCACAACTCTGTCTGAAAGTGTTTTGAATTGTGGAGCGATGGGAAGCCAAAACATAGACTCATTGTAGGGCACCCACCAGAGTGAAAAATAGAAGCCAAACACTCATGACAAGTCCAAGAAAAGTGAAAAGCACAGCCTTGGTTAGCTTCGATTTTTTGCCATCACACTGGCACAGTACGCTAAACAGTAGCTGGTGGCTACAATGAAAGACCACTCACTCACCTGTTCATTAACTTCTAGAGCTTGAAAATATTAGTCAAACAACATTGCAAAAAGGACAAACATAGCCAAGTACGGCATACGGAGAGAGAGATGATAATGGGTTGACAGTAACATAGGAGACTGTGGTTCTCTCCCAAAGACAGTTGGCTGAATCAACCAACCAGTCTCTGTCTAATTGGGGCAGAGGACATAAGGTTTGGGCCCTCAGCGGGCCAATCCCTATAAGCCCATGGCCACGGCAGACAGGCAAGCAGCGATGGAGGTTGAAATGGACCACATACAAGCCCTGTGCCTTGCCAGCTGGATGGGTATCTGAACAGAAGGGCCTGTACCAGCAAATAGCTTGACTGCCGGCCCCAAACTGGACCTTTGATACAAGCAGCAATTCTGGAAATTAATCCGATGCAGGATGTTTTATAAAGAAGACTGAGGAGAGAGTGCTGTTTGTCATTGAGTTAGGATAAAAAACGTACTGTCCGACTATTCTTGTGTGTGATTGAAGTAGACGGCCATAGGCTAACGGGTCGCATTAACAGCATGTACAGTACTATACATGTCCAATAGCAAGAACAGTGCTATTCTCTGTAATTACATATCACATTTAATGTCACATTTCTAATCTCTAATATCTGACAGTCAATGTATTCAGATGAATTAGATGGAAGACATCAGGAGCACTCAATAACATTTCATGATTACAAGCAGCAACATTAAGGAACCTCAACTTTTTTCATTTTGTAAGTGACTTGACGCCATAGCCTTTTTCTTGTCTGGCGCCTGCCACCAGGAATTCTCTAACTAGTGCATCACTGCTACTTATTCAATGTGTAAATTAAGAGGCTGCCAGTGCAGTTTTTATTGTACAGTGTGGCCTTAGCAGTGTCTGAACATGAGCAATACCAAGGATACTGCTGCTGGGTTCCTCAACCTGTTACGTTCCAAATGGCACCCTATTCCCTATATAGTGCACTACTTTTGACCAGAGCCCTATGCAATTTGAGATGCATCCGTTGACCTACTTATACCAGGAAATGCACTATATGACCAAAAGTATGTGGACACCTGCTCGTCGAACATCTCATTACAAAATCAGGGGCATTAATATGGACTTGGTCCCCCCTTTGTTGCTATAACAGCCTCCACCCTTGTGGGATTGCAATAGGCTGATGCTAAATACACTACATGGTCAAAGTATGGGGACACCTGCTTGTTGAACATCTCCTTCCAAAATCATGGACATTAATATGGAGTTGGTCCTATAACAGCCTCGACTTTTCTTGGAATATTTTTCACAAGATGTTGGAACATTGCTGCGGAGACTTAATTCCATTCAGCCACAACAGTATTAGTGAGGTCGGCACTGATGTTGGGCGATTAGGTCTGGCTCGCATTCGGCATTCCAATTCATCCCAAAAGTGTTTGATGGGGTTGAGGTCAGGGCTCTGTGCAGGCCAGCCAAGTAATTCCACACCAATCTCAACAAACCCTTGCTTTGTGCACAGGGGCATTGTCATGCTGAAACAGGAAAGGGCCTTCTCCAAATGGTTGCCACAATGTTGGAAGCACAGAGTCGTCTAGAATGTCATTGTATGATGTAGCACTAAGATTTCCCTTCACTTGAACTAAGGGGCTTAAACCGAACCATGAAAAACAGCCCTAGACCATTATTCCTCCTCCACCAAACCTAGATTTGTCCGTTCACCACTACCAGATGGTGAAGAGTGATTCATCACTCCAGAGAAAGTGTTTCCACTGCTCCAGAGTGGTGAGCTTTACACCAATCCAGGTGACGCTAGGCATTGCGCATGGTGATCTTAGGCTTGTGTGCAGCTGCTCGGCCATGGAAACCCATTTCATGAAGCTCTGATGAACAGTTATTGTTCTGATGATGCTTACAGAGGCAGTTTGGAACTCGGTAATGAGTGTTGCAACCGAGGACAGGCGATTTTTACACGCTACACGCTTCAGTACTCAGAAGTCCCATTCTGTGAGCTTGTGTGGCCTACCACTTCGTGGCTGAGCCGTTGTTGCTCCTAGACATTTCCACTTCACAATAGCAGCACTTATAGTTGACCGTGGCAGCTCTAGCGGGGCAGAAATTTGACGAACTGACTTGTTGGAAAGGTGGCATGCTATGACGGTGCCACGTTGAAAGTCACTGAGCTCTTCAGTAAGGACATTTTACTGCCAATGTTTACCTATGGAGATTAGATGGCTGTGTGCTCGATTTTATACACCTGTCAGCAACGGGTGTGGCTGAAATAGCCGAATCCACTCATTTGAAGGTGTGTCCACATACTCTTGTATATACAGTTGAAGTCAGAAGTTTACATACACTTAGGTTGAAGTCATTAAAACTCGTTTTTCAACCACTCCACACATTTCTTGTTAACAAACTATAGTTTTGGCAAGTCGGTTAGGACATCTACTTTGTGAATGACACAAGTCATTTTTCCAACAATTGTTTACAAACAGATTATTTCACTTATAATTCACTGTATCACAATTTCAGTGGGTCAAAAGTGTACATACACTAAGTTGACTGTGCCTTTAAACAGCTTGGAAAATTCCAGAAAATTATGTTATGGCTTTAGAAGCGTCTGATAGGCTAATTGACATAATTTCAGTCAATTGGAAGTGTACCTGTGGATGTATTTCAAGGCCTACCTTCAAACTCAGTGCCTCTTTGCTTGACATCATGGGAAAATCAAAAGAAATCAGCCAAGACCTCAGAAAACAAAATGTAGACCTCCACAAGACAGGTTCATCCTTGGGAGCAATTTCCAAATGCCTGAAGGTACCACGTTCATCTGTACAAACAATAGTATGCAAGTATAAACACCATGGGACTGAGCTAACTGAGGGCAGATCGACAAAAATGTACATAAATGTACATATGTACATACAATTTGGTATTGCCAGTGTTCTTACTCTTGCAATGATGCAAAGCTTCTGGCTTTTTACAGCTCATCTGCTTTCTGGCAATCATTAGAGTCAAACCAATTGATCTACCTAAGTAGATCTTTGGATACACCCTGATCTTTGGATACACCCTGAGACATACAGTATATCTCTATCTGTGGTTCTGGATACACCACGAGAGGTCTTGCTTCTACAGTGATTTTTTTCTGCACAATTTTTGACTTTTTCGTCTTGCAGTTATTCCCCATTCTGTCCGCATTCTGATGTGCTATTCTAATTGCCAACCTTCACAGCCTTCATCCCAGTCTACCAAAATATCCAGATTATGTACAAAATGAGCTGGCCTTTGAACTGGTGGATGTCTTTCCCTAGACTCTCTCAATCTACTGTAATTACTGTAAACTGTTCAGCTGGAGCTGAAATTAACAAGCTCTGGCAATATTGCAGCCTGAGCGCTTGGAGCAACAACCACCAAAAACAACGTTTGCTGTTTACTTTGATTGTGACTAAGGCAATATAGAGAGGAAATCTTTTGTCTAAGCTACTTTCTTACGCTTAGCGAAAACAACAAAGCACAACAATCGTCTAAATTGTGCTGGCTTTGTTTGAAAGGTGCAAATGAAATTGGGCAGCTTGAAATGGGGGAAATGTCTCTATAGCATCTGTATGGGTTTTGTTTGTTTAATTTGTCTCTAGCTCTACAACTCTTGACAGCACCCTCAGACATTCAGCCACTTTAACATAATCAACAAAAATATATTCTTCAGATTCAACCTTCAAAAATATTTCAGTCTTGACCAGAAAGAAAAAGTACCCAGTTACAAAACGTACTCAAGGTAAAAAAAGTATTTAATTCCTCACTTTCAAATGGACCTAAATTGAATCCAATCTGAAGTTTTTAATCGAGCAATGTTGTTGAAACCAGGATTATGTTTGTCCTTGAGCAGCTAATCAAGTGTTGTTACATGTTTTAAACTGCATTAATTCCAATTAAATTAATCCTCCAAAGCCTGGGTCTGTCACAAATGTTGCTCATGATTACATAAACAGCATTTAAAATGTAAACACCTTCTGTCAACCATATTAATGGCTAATTTCCAGATTAAACAATATTCCAAAAGTCAAAGACAACTGTCAAGCAACCGTCAGGGATTATCCGTTGCAAACATCATTGGTCTACGTTGGATTAGCCAAGACAAGGCACAGAAGGGGCACGGCATCATTTTGGCATGTACTGAACATTTTGGGGCGGTTGGTACAATATGCCTGCCTGCTTCATTTTTCACCTTTGGTCTGTTCACTCAGGGCCAATGGTTCACACGCACACTGCTGTCAAGGCAAGATGGCTCCACAACGAGGATAAATAATGACAGATTTGATACAGGACGAGATGAGGGATTACAACTAAATTTAGACATGGGTTGAAAAAGACCACTTGCTTCAGTAAAGAGCCTAAAATGACTCAAACGGTTACGTCATCATATCTACAGTAAAAAATAAAATGTATAAAATAAAACTTCACTATTACATGGCCAATTGGAAAAACTTTAACAAACAACCACAGTTTATTCAGCATTTACAGTGCCTTGCGAAAGTATTCGGCCCCCTTGAACTTAGCGACCTTTTGCCACATTTCAGGCTTCAAACATAAAGATATAAAACTGTATTTTTTTGTGAAGAATCAACAACAAGTGGGACACAATCGTGAAGTGGAACGACATTTATTGGATATTTCAAACTTTTTTAACAAATCAAAAACTGAAAAATTGGGCGTGCAAAATTATTCAGCCCCTTTACTTTCCGTGCAGCAAACTCTCTCCAGAAGTTCAGTGAGGATCTCTGAATGATCCAATGTTGACCTAAATGACTAATGATGATAAATACAATCCACCTGTGTGTAATCAAGTCTCCGTATAAATGCACCTGCACTGTGATAGTCTCAGAGGTCCGTTAAAAGCGCAGAGAGCATCATGAAGAACAAGGAACACACCAGGCAGGTCCGAGATACTGTTGTGAAGAAGTTTAAAGCCGGATTTGGATACAAAAAGATTTCCCAAGCTTTAAACATCCCAAGGAGCACTGTGCAAGCGATAATATTGAAATGGAAGGAGTATCAGACCACTGCAAATCTACCAAGACCTGGCCGTCCCTCTAAACTTTCAGCTCATACAAGGAGAAGACTGATCAGAGATGCAGCCAAGAGGCCCATGATCACTCTGGATGAACTGCAGAGATCTACAGCTGAGGTGGGAGACTCTGTCCATAGGACAACAATCAGTCGTATATTGCACAAATCTGGCCTTTATGGAAGAGTGGCAAGAAGAAAGCCATTTCTTAAAGATATCCATAAAAAGTGTTGTTTAAAGTTTGCCACAAGCCACCTGGGAGACACACCAAACATATGGAAGAAGGTGCTCTGGTCAGATGAAACCAAAATTGAACTTTTTGGCAACAATGCAAAACGTTATGTTTGGCAACACAGCTCATCACCCTGAACACACCATCCCCACTGTCAAACATGGTGGTGGCAGCATCATGGTTTGGGCCTGCTTTTCTTCAGCAGGGACAGGGAAGTTGGTTAAAAATTGATGGGAAGATGGATGGAGCCAAATACAGGACCATTCTGGAAGAAAACCTGATGGAGTCTGCAAAAGACCTGAGACTGGGACGGAGATTTGTCTTCCAACAAGACAATGATCCAAAACATAAAGCAAAATCTACAATGGAATGGTTCAAAAATAAACATATCCAGGTGTTAGAATGGCCAAGTCAAAGTCCAGACCTGAATCCAATCGAGAATCTGTGGAAAGAACTGAAAACTGCTGTTCACAAATGCTCTCCATCCAACCTCACTGAGCTCGAGCTGTTTTGCAAGGAGGAATGGGAAAAAAATGTCAGTCTCTCGATGTGCAAAACTGATAGAGACATACCCCAAGCGACTTACAGCTGTAATCGCAGCAAAAGGTGGCGCTACAAAGTATTAACTTAAGGGGGCTGAATAATTTTGCACGCCCAATTTTTCAGTTTTTGATTTGTTAAAAAAGTTTGAAATATGCAATAAATGTCGTTCCACTTCATGATTGTGTCCCACTTGTTGTTGATTCTTCACAAATAAATACAGTTTTATATCTTTATGTTTGAAGCCTGAAATGTGGCAAAAGGTTGCAAAGTTCAAGGGGGCCGAATACTTTTGCAAGGCACTGTAAATAAAGATTTTCTGTCATTTATGGAGCTCATCTCAATGACTGGTAACTGATGGGTAAATACTAACAACTGTGTTGAACATTGATTCCTTCGTTCTCCTGGTATTGCACCACAGAGAGTTCTATATGGACACGTCAGAATGTAATTGGAGGAGCTGAGGAGTTGTAATTGGGACTCTGGACTCCTGAATGAAGGAGTCAAAGGTTCAAGTCTCAAGTGGGTCTCTGCTAGACACTAGACACTATATAGATTGAAAGGTTCAGCTGTGATTCAGCCACTGATAGTACTGTAAATGAGACTTTCAAGGAGGTTTGTCTGAGGCACTGTACAGCAATAGTGTATTTTAATTAGTTCTGACTTTATCCAATGCATATTACTGAACCGCCTTTCAGCCCTACACACACACACAAAGTATCAGTGGTGGAAAAAGTACTCAATTGTCATACTTGAGTAAAAATAAAGATACCTGAATAGAAAATGACTCAAGTAAAAGTGAAAGTCACCCAGTAAAATACAACTTGAGTAAAAGTCTAAAAGTATTTGGTTTTAAAGATATTTAAGTATGAAAAGTAAATGGAATTACTAAAATGTACTTAAGTATCAAAAGCAAACCAGACGGCACAATTTTATTTTACATTTTTATTGACGGATAGCCAGGGGCACACTCAGATATAATTTACAAACAAATAATTAGTGTTTAGTGAGTCCACCAGATCAGAGGCAGTAGGGATGACGAGGGATGATCTCTTGACAAGTGTGTGAATCGGACCACTTTCCTGTCAACATGTAATGAGTACTTTTGTGTGTCAGGGAAAATGTATGGAGTAAAAATTAGTAAAGTAAAAGTAGAAGTTGGCAAAAATGTAAAGTACAGATACTCCAGAAAACTACTTAAGTAGTACTTTAAAGTATTTTTACGTAAGTACTTTACACCACTGCAAAGTATACAACCTTATAAATCAATCAGGGCATTTATTTTCTTTCAAAGGAAAATACTGTTTACATTTCTGCTAGAACTCTGAGTAGATCTGTCAGTAAGATATGCCCATGATAGACAACACCCTGTGTAGAGCATAACATGATGAATATTAATTACTGTTTTGACCTAATACATCATGGCTCATCAGCCCTGCAAAGGAAAAATTATTTCACGAAGACAACTGTCTTTGGGGATATCATTGGATACAAACATTGAACACTAACATCCACATCATTGGTCTGTGTAGTCCACCACAGTGCCTTAATTACATAACGCAGATACTAGATGATATAGCTGTAAATCCTCTAATATGCTCCACCCGGCCGGTCCACTCAGGCCCTGTGTCTCTGTTGCTCCATATGACTTTCTAAACGCTTCTATTTCCCCACAGGGCCTGAAACTGATACAGGCATTCTGCCTTTTCTCACATTAGGACTGCCTCCTTTCTCCCTCCCCTCGCCCACTCTCATATCCCCTCTCTGAATGCGTCCCAAATGGCACCCTATTCCCTGGCTTTATAGTGCACTACTGTTGACCAGAGCCATATGCACTATGAAGGGAATAGGTCAAAAGAAGTGCACTATAAAAGGTATAGGGTGCTTTTTGGGATACACATTCTGTCTTTATTGTTACGTCCTGCTGGCCAGAGGCAGCATGAATCCTCCAATGGAGACCATCCCTGGCGCACATGATGCACATTTAATTTGTCGGAGTAGGATGGAAGAGAAGAGAGGCGAGGTCTGTGGGGTCAGGGCTTTGTGTGTGTGTGTGTGTGTGTGTGTGTGTGTGTGTGTGTGTGTGTGTGTGTGACACACTGCAGGGCCAAAAGACTCTCCAACCCCTATCCATCAGAGACCACTGTAACGCCAGTAATCCTTTTAACTAATCCATATTAAATCTTTCAATATGGTAATCCGCTAGACATGATGCCCAATGGCACTTATCAGTAAACATTTCACTTATACACCCTTATGACATGAATAATTGAATCCAATGGAAAATAATTGCAGTATCCAGGGATAATGACTATTAACTATTGATGTAGTAAGGGGCTGTGGTGGCAGTACCTAGCTACAATGCGGTACATTATGCATCTACACATCACAGACAAACTGAAATGGTCCACCCACACAGACAGTGTGGTTAAGAAAGCGCAACAGTGCCTCTTCAACCTCAGGAGTCTGAAGAAATTTGGCTTTTCACCCAAAACCCTGACTAACATTTACAGATCCATAATTGAGAGCATCCTGTTGGGCTGCATCACCGCCTCGTACGGCAACTGCTCCGCCCTCAACTGCAAAGCTCTCCAGAGGGTGGTGGGGTCTGCACAACGCTTCACCGGGGGCAAACTACCTGCCCTCCATGACACCTATAGCACCCGTTGTTACAGGAAGGCAAAAAATATCATCAAGGACATCAACCACCCGAGCAACTGCCTGTTCACACCACGCATCCAGAAGGTGAGGTCAGTACAGGTGCATCAAAGCTGGGACCAAGAGACTGAACAGCTTCTATCTCAAGGCCATCAGACTGCTAAACAGCAATCACTAACTCAGAGAGGCTCCTGCCTACATTGAGACCCAATCACTGGCCACTTTAAATGGATCACAAGTCACTTTAAACAATGCCACTTTAAATAATGCCACTTTAATCATGTTTACATATCTTACATTACTCATATGATATGTACAGTATATACTGTATTTTATACCATCTACTGTACCTTACCTATGCTGCTCGGCCATCGCTCATCCACATATTTATATGTACATATTCTTATTCACCCCTTTAGATTTGTATTTATTAGGTCGTTGTTGTGGAATTGTTAGATGACTTGTTAGATATTACTGCACTGTAGGAACCAGAAGCACAAGCATTTCGCTACACTCGCATTAACATCTGCTAACCATGTCTATGTGACAAATAAAATTTGATTTGATTTATGAACTGGATGGTTCGAGCCCTGAATGCTAATTGGCTGACAGTCGTGGTATATCAGACACAATACTACGGGTATGACAAAACATTTATTTTTACTGCTCTAATTACATTGGTACCTGTTACCAGCAATAAGGCACCTCGGGGGTTTGTGGTATAAGGCCATGGTATATTGCCATATACCACACCCCCTTGGGCCTTATTGCTTAACTATATACTAAGCCCAACATTAATGTACTGTATGCTGACACTGATGTGAGATACATTGTTAAAATACAGAACTCTCGTCATGTTATGATCATGTCCTGAACCTATGGCAGAGCAACACTAGTAAGTCCAGTAACTATAAAGAGATATGTAGGCCGTCCACACAAAGTACAACTATAACGACAGAAAAATCTAAATCGCTCTAATTGAAGTGAACAGGAGTGTTCACACTACAATGATAACTACAAAAAGACTGGAGAACGATAACGAGCTATCGTTTAGATCACTTTATGAGCTATTTTTTTCCCTCCGGCGATAAAACATTGACAACCAATCACAAAAGTGTTCTATTGAAGCCTTCTTGGTTCTAGGTGCGCGAGACTACTTGGAGAGGAGAGAAGGCAGAGCACATGGTAAACTTGCCTGAATAAATGAGCATGTGTGAGCATATTGATGGCCACGTTAATTATAAGACCAATCGGGAGAATGAAGATCCACAAACACAGCATGAGAAGGCCATTTTTTCCGATAGTATATGTTAATGTCGATACATCCTGACAAAATACACACTATGACTAGCATGCTAATATACCTTTCTGGACCTTGTAAACTGTTGAATAGACCATTAACTCATCCAAATGGTTGCATAATAAGGCTGTATGGAGTTATTTTGGCACGAAGCATTCAATACAGGACGTTTGAGCGGTTATTCAAATGAGCCTACATCACTACAGCTTACAGCCCTAGACAATAATTGTGTACTCACTTGATAACAATAATACTTTCCTCATTGCACTGTGTTGTTGTAGCCTAGGTAGAATAATGTTATTGTCTAAAAAGGTAGGCCTAATCAATAGTGGAGCTTTGCATGTCCATGGCTGAAGAGCGCAGCCGGGAAGAGCGCACTTTGACCGATTCCTATTTAAAGCCCTACTATTTAACTAATGAATGACATACTATTGAGCTAATATTTAGCTTCTTACTTCGTCTACACATCTCTAGCCTCTCTTCCAGTTGTTCCTGTGCGCTATTCCGCTTCGCGTGAAAGTTCAGGAAAAGCTATAGGCTACAAAATCTATAGGACATGTATTTATTTATTTATGGCTTTTTTATACTAATACCCTGACTACACCGTTCGCATCGCATGCGCGAGCGCTGCAAAATACATTTAGGAATCTATGTTATTCAATTATTGCACCCACATTGCTTGCACACGTCAACGAGCGTCTGCGTTGCCAAGGGCTAAAATAGAAGTCATTTCTATTTCTGACGCAGATCGCGCTGCAAGTCCTGTCTCTCCCATCTCCTCATTGGTTTATAGAAGCAGGTACCCACGTGCCATCTCCTCATTGGTTATACCCACATGGGTGATTGAAAGATGAACTGTTGCCGGTTGTCGTGGTAATACTATGAACGTTTAGATGTCAATCACCATAAATTCAACGATGAAAAAGCCTGGAAGGAGGAGATTGACTAGAAACGGTTCGGTTGACCGTTTTATGTGTGGATTAATTGTCGGAGTAGAGGACCTAAAATAACAACTCAATGTTTATATCCCAGGGCAAATTAGCTAGCAACAGCAAGCTAGCTAAATAGGACAAATTAGCTAGCAAGTGCAAGCTAGCTAGCTAAATTGCCATACATGTTTAATGCTTTTCGACCTGTTCTCCAAATTAATGTAATTGGTTCAGAGTTTGTTTTGATATTTTAACCTGCGTGTCGAGATCGCGTTTGGTGTGGGGAGACAAAATAAATGTATGCACGATGGTGCTCGCGCGCAGCCGGTTTGGGTTTTCTGGAGAGAAGAAGGCTTGCTCTTGCTAATTGCTGAATGTATAATAGGGCTAGGTCAAATGAAGTGTTGCACAAGACAGGCAGAGAGATGAGCACAATGAAAAAGAGGATCCAAACTAATTGACAACCATTAGAAAAATGGAAATGACTTGAATTGCTACATTTAAATGATTTTTACATGTACATTTTACATGTAATTTTTCATTACATGTACATTGAAGTATTATTTGCAGTTGTCACGATGACAGTGAACACCCTGAAGCACTGATGAATGGTCTCTGTTATCATCTGATTAATAGGCCTACAGTGTGCAGTAGGATGCATTGATCAGCTGATTGAAAGATAAAAAGATAAACGGTCCATTGGTTATTATAGTTATCGTCATAGTTATCCTTGGTGTGGATGGCCCTTAAACCTGACCTTTTCAGTCTGCAGTGTCCCTTCATTCTGAGGCAGATTGTCACTCAAACAATTCTTCATTTCATTTTATGCTAATATATTTTAAAAAACAAAAACCTTAATTGAGGTTTCTATTTTTAGCTATATGCCTGACTAACAGTTTCAAAGTCCAACGGGATTGTTTAATTGGAAAGGGAATATCTGCTGTCACATGATGGGAAAAGAAACGGCTTATTACTGTATGTCTTTCCTCTTGTCTCCTAAAGCTATCTTGTTTTGACATTGAGGACATTTTACATTGAGGATACAGTGATATTACATCTTATTTGACTTTCACAACCTTCTTTCCAGCTACCTTGGCAGTTTGTCTGCTTGTTGAAACTACACTAATCAGACAGTTGATGATAATTGATCAAAGCTGCCACTCTGTCAAACTGTGACATGCTACAGCCAATTTGACTGACTTAGAATTATAGCTCTCAACCAAATATAAAAACGTATATTTTACAACACTCTGATGAAGCAATACTGCAAATGAGTCATGAGAGGTAGGGGAGGGTAGATATTGCTATACTTGATCGAGGATACATACAATATGAAACTAGATCTATATTCTCAAACCAAAAATATCCACATAGGAATCCTTGGTCATAAATTAACAAAATAAATTGATCATGGTCGCAATAATGGCAAGCTAACATAATGTGAACTTCTAAAATGTCAAAGCACAGCAACATCAAACTATAATGCATCATACCATCTGTACAGTGCCAGCCAAATCACTCATACTATTATTTATAGTTCATGACCATCCAGCTAAGCTTATTGTATTAACAGGTCCAGGGTTAATCCAATAGGGCTGTCTCAAATGCTCTGATCTTTTTCATGTGCAATGTACGTACAGGTTAAAACTGTCATTCTGCATACCTCAACATGCATTAGAGACAGTATATCATAAATAAATAGATCAATTATAAAGCCAAGCCATGTCTCTACAATTCCTCTTTTTGAGAACAATACACATGCAATATGGTATTCTATATGAAGTTATGCAAGCAGCAAGATGAACATCCACAACATCACACCTGCCCTGACCCACCTGCTCACACCCCCATATCCAGCGTCCCCATCACTCTCCGCCACATGGCCTGAAGCTGCACCATTTTGTTTCTCTCAGTCGCCCACACACACTGTCAACATTTAGATAATAAATAATTGTATCTCTCCATTGTGTTACCAATGGAGGATCGGTTGATTTCCAGTTATTAAGTATACGATTTTTCAAGATGATTGACGAGAAAAGTATCATCCAACCCATCAGGTATCTCACTACACCACCATATGCATGTCTTCAAATATGCAGACAGGCAGATTAAAAGTACATTTACAGTGTAATATTTCTGACAGCCAACTTTCTTATTCCGACCTTAACTTTTGGACTTTATAGCATTCCCAGAAGACATTGATTAGTGAATCATTGTTAGTTTTACACTTAAGACATGACTCTGCCGTTGTGCTGTAGAGTGTGTAATAAATTATATACATTAGTTTATACTGGATTAAGCGTATATTTTCGTTAAATGTAATTTTGTTAGTTACATTTCAACATTCCCTCCATTGTGCCAATATATCCTGAACAAAAATATAAGATTTTACTGAGTTACAGTTCATATAAGGAAATCAGTCAATTGAAAAAAATTCATTTGGCCAGAATCTATGGATTTCACATGACTGAGCAGGGATGCAGCCATGGGTGGGCCTTGGAGGGCATAGGCCCACCCACAGGGGAGCCAGGTCCAGTCAATCAGAATGAGTTTTTCCCCACAAAAGTATATGTTCTTTTTAAGTCTTCGTTCCAGCTGTTTAGATTTTTTTTGAAGAGATTGTCAGTTGGATAGGCTATCCGCAAGGTTTTTCAAATATTATCTATCGTATGAATATCCTTTTCTGACTCAAATATGATTCCCTTAAAATCTCTCTGATGTACACGAGATTTAATATCGACATTTCTTGATATGAAACTTTTAAGTTGCATTTATATGAAAATATCTACATTTGTCAGTCCAAAAAAGATTTTTAATTCTGCTATGGAAATAAATGTATTTCCTATTAACAAGTAATTTATGTGGACCAATTTCTTGGTGAATTCTGAAAAGCTATCTAAGGATATTTTCATAGGGTTATGTTTTTAGGGAGTAATATTGGTTCTTGTAAAATACATTTCATTTTCTTCCTTATTGTCATTGTGTTCTTAACTATGAAGTTGTTCATGTTCTTAGCTTTATCCTTTGAAAATAGACACATAAAAAGATTCTGAGGATGAGCATGTGCTTCATCAACATGTACCCATTGTTCCTCTTTAGTGAATTGAACTATATGTCTCAAGTAAAAGCCTTGGGTAGTGAGTTGATACCATTCCATGTCTGGAAGGTTAAAACCATCCTCAGACTTAGGAAGATGCATAACGTTCCTTTTATCCCAGGATGGTAAGAGCAGCAAAGATACTCAATGTATGGAGAAAGTTTGTAACCTTTGTAACCTTTGTTAAAATGTTGTAACCAATCCAATTGTCTGGCTTTCCCTTCTGTTGCTGTGGCTTGGTGAAAGAGCGACGACGAGAGAGACTAAAACAATTCTGTAGCCTTGCAGATGACAATGTCATGCCTCTGTTTTGTCATGGATCATTTAGAGAGCAAACTAGTTAGGCCAGGCACATCTTAATGGTTTCCTGGGAGTGGAGGAGGAACGGAGGGGGTGGAAGCTATTTTCAATCCCCCTAAGACACACAAACCCGGAGCCTTGCTTTGGTGTTCATTGATTCTGTATCCACTATTGTCCACGAGACACTGACCTGATGCGACAATCTTAATACCGACGCCCTATTAAATATCTGGATACATATATTTACTGAATCCTTGGCTGTGATAGGATGAGGATAGGAAACCATCTCATGTATATGCAGTTAAAGCACCTGGTATGCTGTTATGGTGTCCAGAGCACATTAGTGTCAGGGTCATTGTGAATCATTGTGGATGTCTGGCTGGGTAATTGACAGTCACAGTATTATTGAACACATTGCAGTTTGTGGAGACAATAAACTGTTCACTTTTCAGAGCTCAGTAGTTTTCTTTTACAGTACATATGTCATAACCCGCTTCCGAATTCACCTTCTGGGCTGAGATCGATGATGGTCTAAGTTTGCTCCAGGAAGCCCTTACAAACCGGTACAGTATTTACTCATATGGAATGTGAATAGATGGAACAAATGAATAGATGAAACATTGCCTTCTGGTGGAACTCATAACAGCCCCATACCTCAACTATTCTCTGTTCTAGGATGAGAGGGCAAACTAAACGGAGACCACACTCCTAAAAACAGTGTTCTTTCTAGCCACCCAGAACATACTATTGTTCTTAACAAAACCGTGCAGCCCCCTTTCCAACATTACCGTATTAAACTTATATGAGGGTGCTCATGAAATATACTGCATCATGAACTGAATATTCACTGAGCATTCAGAAGGTAGCATGCAGGAGGCTGGGGGGTTAAGGGGTAGAAGTTGAAAGGCTGGGGGGGGGTTGAGGGGTAGAAGGTGGGAGGCTGGGGGGGTTAAGGGGTGGAAGGTAGCAGGTGGGAGGCTGAGGGCTTTAGTGATGATGCTCAGCAGCTATTTATACCTTCCTTCCTTATTGAGAGAAGCCCTCTTCCTCAGAACTACCCTGCCCTACCCCAGCCCCAGACAGGGAAACACATAAATACATGCAAAACCCCAGTGTCACACCACCATTATTACGGGAAAAGACTACAATTAAAACAGTGGGGGGAAAGAGGATGAAAGAGGCAGGAGAAGTTTGAGGATGAATAAGTAAAGAGTTCTCCTCTTCCTGTCTGAAGCGCAAAGGAGCAGTGCATACAGCAGACAGTCACTTACCGTACACTGTACTTTACTGTGACGGGAGGTACCATCACTAATGGGGTCACTATAACCTATACTGAGAGCTTTAGTGGTGAATCTACTGTATGAGCTGGATATGCTGGATATGGTGCCATGCACTGAACCCCAAAGTAATGCAGTATGCCAACTTTTGGCCTGGAAGCTAAATTCAGATGTAAAAGCCTTAAAGATTTGAAAACCACCACTGTGTAAGCACAGAAAAAGTCCATTATTTTATTTGGATTTGATGGAAGCAGGTAGACATTCCGGTACAATGGTGTCCTTTCTCAAAGCAGTGTAATAGCTTCGTTCAACTGACTTCCCAGTAGATATAGGCTATATGTCATCCCCAGACCTGGTAATTACTGTATGTGCTAAGCAAACAGCCATCCATAGCATCACCTTTACCCTCTCTCTGAGCTGTGCTCCTCCTTTTAGAAAGCAACACTTCCACAGCAGTGTGATCCCACGAGGAGAAATCCAAATGAAAAGCCAGGGAAAAGGACTAGAGCTGTCTCCTCTATTGGGGCGAAGTGACAACCCAGCAGCATGCTACATTAAGGTTGGTCCAGCGCCCAGTGGCACTAAGACTGGTCTTAGTATTAGTACAGCAGGGAAGTATGACCTCTTTCTACACAGATCAGTGGTTCTGAGCTTCTGAAGACAGGAGGAGCAGACCAACTTATGACAATAACCTCAGCACAAAGGCTCATTGAGGATACTGTAGGTGTGTGTTCAAGTTCAGTTTTTAACCTAAAGTAGACAACTCACTCTTTCCCATCTATTCCAAACCATGTCAACATATGAGTTAAGGGGTTTTGACGGCATTATCGGGAAAAAAATATAAATTAATCAACCTATGGGTTGGACACCAACCCTAACATGGGCTAAACACCAGCACTGCACTGAGTGGGTACTATTCCAGCAATCATAAAACACTGCTCTCTCTACAACTCTGTGGTCCAAATATTCCAATATACTGCCACCATGACAGATATTTCCTTCCTCATGGAGAAGAGACGTTTTGCCATTACAATTTCTTAATTTGGTCGTTAGGGGTTGTGGAGATTGCAGACCCGTATTGACAGCTGACTTACTGCCATTAATTCCTCCTCGCCCACAAGAGAGAGAGAAATAAGAGCGTGAGAGACAGAGAGAGAGAGAGAGAGAGAAATAAGAGTGTGAGAGTCGGTGAGAGAGAGAGACAGGGAGAGGGAGATGGAGAAAGAGAAGGCTGAGATGGGGGAGGGCGTGGGCGTCCATTCCAAAACAAGTAGCACCTGTTAGCTGGGTTGGGAGGCTGGAGTCTCCCATATCTCCCCTGGCCAAGGCCTCCTCTCCCTGGGGCCTCCATCCCTACCTCTACCCTCAACCACCATCTATCTATATGCACCAGGCTGTGACTAAAACAGAGGTATTCTGCACCCAGGCACCTACTCCACGGAGAGGAGAGGCAGGGCAGGGAGGCAGCTAGCTACCTGGGCAGGCCATGATGCACAACACCATGCAGCCTCCTCTAACTCCATGCTAGGGAAAGAGCAGGCAGTCGCAACACTATATCAAATCTAATTCAATAGAAATAGTCAAATTAGAGGCCTGGTAATACAATGCATGATGTACACTATGAATAGTTGATTCAAATTAATCTGGCTATAATGAACCCTTATTCTTATTTGGGAAATTGGTTGACGACCACACATTCTTTCTCCATCCAAAAATGTAGGCTATCAACTGGACTTGTAAAGATAAACATATTTATTCATTTGAAATGGTTGGTTCAATTACCATAATTTGCATAAACAGTAATCATTTCTGTATTCAGGCCCAAACTATAGATCCATGATACTTGGTCAACGGAAGCATCCACAAAGTGTGAGAACACTTTCCAAATATGCTGAGCTCAGCAAGAACAGTTCAGCCACAACTTGATAAGCCAATCATCTTGTTCATTTTTTCCACTTTGAGCCTGTCATAGTGGGGTCATTAAAACAAACCACCCAGACAACAGTAGATAAGCTACTTAAGCCTAACTACAGCAGTTTCTTCAGGCAGACATTTCTTTAGGAAAGTGATTATCTGAGAGAAGCTGAGGTAAACCGACAAGAACAACACAACACAGCTCGAAGCTTGCATCTATCTAGATGGACATAACATGAGGTAACGAATGAAAGTCAACGTTGGAGCTCTCTTATTTGACATACATATGGATTGCGGTTAAGCCCATGCTTTGTAACAGGCTTTAGAGCAGGTCCATCAACCACTCATTGAGGTCGGGTGGGAGGGGGTGTGTGCGTGCTTGTCTGCGGAGTGAATGGCAACCCCTCAGAAGTTCTGATGTGGCTCCCAAAGACATCTCAGTCAACAACCGAAAACTCAGTGGAAACCTCAACCCAAATAAATAATAGGGATGCACATGAGATAAAAAGTTGGTTGCCCACAACTCCCTCTCCAGCTCTACTTAAAACTCATTAGCAGGAGCTGCGTGGCAAAGGCCTGGTGCTCACATGCATATACTGTATGATTGCATAATTAACAGGAAAGGCCTCACAATGACATTTGTAGTGAATATGAAGGAATTATTCCTAAGGTAACTAGTATTGCAATAGCTTTAAATTAAGTCTGCTGGAAGCCTGAAAGCATTGGAATAACTCAAACGCCACACAACTATATCTTAGTTGACTGTGTTTTCCTGTATTTGAAAGAATACTGTTGTGTTTGTCAGTTATACTTTAATTTGGACTACAGGTGTTTCTTTAGATGAACTATTACAGGGGAGAGTGCTGATGTGAAACCCATTGTATGTTTCACCCGGGTGGGACAGAAAATCCTACAGAAACACTAGCTTTTACAGTAATTGGAGAAAACATTCCATCCACCACGTTTTAGAATGGAAAGTGGTTGCCAGAGAGAGTCTGCTGCTCGAAGACATGCAGGTCTTCTATTCATCTATTTTCAGATTACTACACACTATACTAATTAGAGTAATTAACTGTTACCAAATCCATTTTTTCAGATTGAATAATGATTATGAGCTGTAATTAGTTTGCTGGCCTGGTTAAAGCCACACTAGGACAATGTAAAAAAGTATGACTATCACAGACGCAGGTTTGATCCCAGGCTGTGTCACAGTCGGCCGTGACCGGGAGACCCATGAGGAGGCGCACAATTGGCCCAGAGTAATCCGGGTTAGGGGAGGGTTCGGCCGGACGGAATTTACTTGTCCCATCGTGTTCTAGCGACTCCTTGTGGCGGCCGGGAGCCTGCAAGCTGACCTCCGTCACCAGCTGGATGGTGTTTCCTCTGACACATTGGTGCGGCTGGCTTCCGGGTTAAGCAAGCAGTGTGTCAAGAAGCAGTGCATCTTGGGAGGGTCATGTTTCGGAGGACGCATGGCTCTCGACCTTCGCCTCCGAGTCTGTAGGGGAGTTGCAGGGATGGGACAAGACTGTAACTACCAATTGGAGAGAAAATGGGGTAAAAGTACAAAGAAATTAAACACATAAATACAAAATTAAACATGACTATTGCCCTGTAGCACTCACATCTGTAGCCATGAAATTCTTTAAAAGGCTGGTCATGGCTCACATCAACAACGTCATCCCAGAAACCCTGGATCCACTCCAATTTGCATACTGCCCCAAAAGATACACAGATGACACAATCACTATTGCACTCCACACTGCCCTTTCCCAACTGGACAAAAGGAACACCTACGTGAGAATTAGGGCTGACCCCATTTAGTCGACTGGTCAATTGTTTGGTCGATAGTTTGCTGGTTGACCAATATTTCTTTAGTCGATCAGTAGCCGATCAGTAGCAAAAATAAATAAAAAATGAATGGTGTACAAGACACCTGTCTGATTCACGCCTGTCTGAGTGGACTAATCCATTATGGAGGCTGTGGGGATGGCACAGTCCATCAGTCTGTGCTACTGAAATTATATATGGTTATATTACGTAAGAACAATGGTGCAACACTAATAAAAATAATATTACTTTATAACAAATGCATTTTCTCCTGCGTTGGATAGTGGTTGCTGTCCGGGGTTCTGAAACACAGTGCGCTGTTGACTTGGCACCTTTTCCTAGACCATGTTGCTATGTGCATATTAGCAAAGTTATCCAGCATATTGGTGTTCTGAATAATGGAGGAGGAGGCAGCAGCCCTTGCCTTAATTGACAAAGAAAAGTGAGGAGAGAAGAAATTCCAACTTAATTAGGTCTATAATCAAGAGCCTAAGTGTGAAATGAGCCTGTCTTTATAAATCATCCATGTACAGTACATGTATACTGTATCTACAGAAATACGACAGATCTTGCTTTTGTTGCCTCTGAGTGTTTGTTTAATAGCCTACTGGTTCCATGAGCACCAAGCCTCACGCAAACACAACATGTCGAATAAACAATTTCACAAATTCAACTGTTTTTAATCTTTTCTATGCTGTAATAAAGGCTTTCCACTCTTTTTTTTCCATTAGAACAGCCTCTCTGGTATTATTTCTAATTTATTTTGTGTTGTTTACACTGTTTCAAATTGTCTGAAAAAGAATATTTATAATAATAATAACAACACTGTTCCCCGGGCGCCAAAGACGTGGATGTAGATTATAGCAAGCCCACGCACCTCTCTGATTCAGAGGGCTTGGGTTAAATGCGGAAGACACATTTCAGTTGAATGCATTCAGTTGTACAACTGACTAGGTATCCCCCTTTCCCTTCCCTTAGTAACAACAACCCTCCCTTTTTCTTGATCTTCTTCTTATTGTTATTATTAATATTATTATTATGATCATCATTATAATAAGTTTCCTGATCATAATAATAAGTCATGTAATTATCATTAGTAGGCTTAGTACAGCAGCCTTGGGTCCCGTGTGGCTCAATTCGTAGAGCATGGCGCTGGCAAAGCCAGAGTTGTGGGTTTGAGTCCCACTGGGGACCAGTTTGAAAACTTATGAAAAATGTATGCAATCACTACTGTAAATCGCTCTGGACTAAAATGTAAATGTTGTATAACCACAATCAAGCTGTAGGCCTAAGAGCAGTTCTTCGGGCTCCCTCTAGTCATTTGAGTGTCTTAATTATTTCATCAAACAGTGCGCTTAAAGCATCAGACAAGCTCAGTGCATATAGTAGATTTGAGTAATACACAAAATGTTGACCAATAGATTGGTCAAAGGACAGACAACTTATTTTTTTTTGTCGGGGGCAGCCCTAGTGAGAATGCTGTTCATTGACTACAGCTCAGCGTTTAACACCATAGTGCCCTCCAAGCCCATCACTAAGCTAAGGACCATGGGACTGAACACCTCCCTATGCAGCTGGATCCCTCAACACGGGGGCCATTCAGGGATGCGTGCTTAGTCCCATCGTGTACTCCCTGTTCACGCACGACTCCAACACCATCCTTAAGTTTGCCAGTGACATGGCGGTAGTAGGCCTGATCACAGACGACAATGAGACAGCCTATAGGGAGGTGGTCAGAGACTCAACAACCTCTCCCTCAACGTGAGCAAGACAAAGGAGCTGATCGCAGACTACAGGAAAAAGAGGGCCGAGCATGCCCCCATTCACATCAACAGGGCTGTAGTGGAGCGGGTCGAGAGCTCCACAGTCGTGAAAAGGGCACGATAACGCGTATTCCCCTTCAGGAGGCTGAAAAGATTTGGCGCGGGACCTCAATTCCTCAAAAAGTTATACAACTGCACCATCGAGAGCATGGTTGCATCACCGTTTGGTTTAATAAGTTCTCGGAATCAGACTGCAAGGCTCTACAGAGGATAGTGCGTAAGGCCCAGTACATCACTTGGGCCAAGCTTCCTCCCATCCAGGACCTCTATACCAGGCGGTGTCACAGGAAGGCCCTAACAATTGTCAAAGACTCCAGCCACCCAAGTCATAGACTGTTCTCTCTGCTACTGCACGGCAAGCGGTACCGGAGTGCCAAGTCTGGGACCAAAAGGCTCCTGAACAGATTCTACCCCCAACCCATAACACTGCTGAACAGTTCATCATATGGCTACCTGAACTATTTGCATTGGCCCCCTTATTTTATTTTGATTTAATACCATTTTTTTCATTGACTCTCTTGCATAGGCTCGATGTACACTCACTGGACTATAACTACACACTCACACATACTACACTGACACTTCAACACACACACACACACATGCATTTTGACGCCACACACACACATAAACATACATTCACATTCCTTCACACTCTTCACATAAGCTGCTGCTACTCTCTGTTTATTATCTATGCATAGTCACTTTACCCCTACCTACATGCACATATTACCTCAATTACCTCGACTAACCCGTACCCCTGCACATTGACTCTGTATATAGCCTCGTTATTGTTATTTTATTGTGTTACTATTTTTCCTTTAGCAAATTTTTCTTACTTTATTTAAACTCTGCATGTTGGTTAAGGATTCGCATGTAAGCATTTCACGGTAAGGTCCATATACCTGTTGTATTCGGCACATGTGACAAATGCCATTGTATTATATTTGATACAGGTACCCCGTGTATACATCCAAGTTATTGTTACTCATTGTGTATTTATTATTACTTCTATTATTTCTCCATTTTCTTTCTCTCTGCATTGTAAGTTAGTAAGAACTTCACTGTTAGTCTACACCTGTTGTTCATTAAGCATTTAACAAATCAAATTTGAATTGATTTGAGTATGGTTTGGGTCGGCACCCTAATGTGAAAAATGTACTACTTCATTAGTCATTAGTGTAAAGGGGGATCATCACCTACCCAGACCAGGTGGTATCTCCGGGCATGGTGGTATAGGTTTGGTAGTTGGTGGCGTGTGATTTCCCTCAGGTCGTCCACTGGGCAGCAGCTGGTCTGCAGTGGCCAGGTAGCTGGCGAAGGTGGCGTTGGGCCGGCTGAGGTTGTAGTAGTAGTGGTGTCCGTTGCGGCTGGCGTTGCGGCCGTTGTTGAAGCGGCTGAAGATCTGGTCAAAGCGCTGGCTGTAGACGTCGAAGTAGAGGATCATCATGATGACAAAGTGCACCAGGCAGAGCAGCAGGACAGCCTTGCAGATGCGCTCCAGGGTCCGGCCTAACATCAGCCGAGTCATGGTTGAGCCTGCCGCCCCTGCCGCACAGTCTAGGGCATCCGCTCGGTTGGTCACACCCCTGGGCCTGGGCTGGCCTGGACAAATGCTGCACGCTGCCTCACTCTATCACCTGTGGGAGGGCCAGGGAACAACATTACATTATGTTCACACTAAGTAAATTTAAGTAAATTAGGCCCAACACAGGAAATGAGAAGCAAATCACAGTATCCGTATATGTCATGTACAGTGGGGCAAAAAGTATTTAGTCAGCCACCAATTGTGCAAGTTCTCCCACTTAAAAAGAAGGAAAAAAATCACATCCTGAAAATCACATTGTAGGATTTTTTATGAATTTACTTGCAAATTATGGTGGAAAATAAGTATTTGGTCACCTACAAACAAGCAAGATTTCTGACTCTCACAGACCTGTAACTTCTTCTTTAAGAGGCTCCTCTGTCCTCCACTCGTTACCTGTATTAATGGCACCTGTTTGAACTTGTTATCAGTATAAAAGACACCTGTCCACAACCTCAAACAGTCACACTCCAAGCTCCACTATGGCCAAGACCAAAGAGCTGTCAAAGGACACCAGAAACAAAATTGTAGACCTGCACCAGGCTGGGAAGACTGAATCTGCAATAGGTAAGCAGCTTGGTTTGAAGAAATCAACTGTGGGAGCAATTATTAGGAAATGGAAGACATACAAGACCACTGATAATCTCCCTCGATCTGGGGCTCCACGCAAGATCTCACCCCGTGGGGTCAAAATGATCACAAGAACGGTGAGCAAAAATCCCAGAACCACATGGGGGGACCTAGTGAATGACCTGCAGAGAGCTGGGACCAGAATAACAAAGCCTACCATCAGCAAGGGCATTGAAGATGAAACGTGGCTGGGTCTTTCAGCATGACAATGATCCCAAACACACCGCCCGGGCAACAAAGGAGTGGCTTCGTAAGAAGCATTTCAAGGTCCTGGAGTGGCCTAGCCAGTCTCCAGATCTCAACCCCATAGAAAATCTTTGGAGGGAGTTGAAAGTCTGTGTTGCCCAGCAACAGCCCCAAAACATACCTGCTCTAGAGGAGATCTGCATGGAGGAATGGGCCAAAATACCAGCAACAGTGTGTGAAAACCTTGTCTAGACTTACAGAAAACGTTTGACCTCTGTCATTGCCAACAAAGGGTATATAACAAAGTATTGAGATAAACTTTTGTTATTGACCAAATACTTATTTTCCACCATAATTTGCAAATAAATTCATTAAAAATCCTACAATGTGATTTTCAGGATCTTTTTCTTTTCATTTTGTCTGTCATAGTTGAAGTGTACCAATGATGAAAAATACAGGCCTCATCTTTTTAAGTGGGAGAACTTGCACAATTGGTGGCTGACTAAATACTTTTGTGCCCCAATGTACATGTTTCCAAGAAAATAAACATCAAGGAATAAACCAAAAGCAACCTACTCCACCCAACAACGTTGAATGTTGAAAAACATTTATAATAAAATGGCTTGACTGGACTCTCTGTTCTCTCCCCTGGCAGAATCACAGGTGGAAACATCATGGGGAAAGCACCAGATATCAAAGATGACTGCCTGGCTCTAGCCTAGCAGATAGATTACCCAGGTGCAATGTGGAGGGAGGGCGGTGGGATGGAACGCCACTGTCAATGTCAGACCCAACTCTATCTCACCAGGCCGGGTCTCACTCATTGATTTTCTCACAGACAAGCACACAAAAACAATACAGTGTGTTTAATGAGGGGTTTTTAGATGGCGCATAGACGTAGGATCTTAATTTGATCACCCTGTTGTTGCAGAAAATGTCCTGCTGAGCAGGAAAGCAAACTTGTTGTGTAATCAAGGTTAAATGCTTCTAAAGTTTAATTTCCATTTGCCCTAATTTCCATTTGCCCCAACTAAAAACATATCAACAACATTTTTAATTCATTAAAATCCACACAATAATTCACCTTTCCTGTTGCTGCAGGATTATTTTCCTGCTGTGAGAAACTGGTCAAATTAAGGTAGCGTACCTGTTAGGTCAGTAACCAAAAGGTCGCTAGTTCGAATTACCCAGCCAACAAGGTGAAAAATCTGCCAATATGCCCTTCAGAGCAAGGCACTAAACCTAATTGCTCCAGGGTCGCCATTGATAATGGCTGACCCTGGCCGTGACCCCAATCTCAGAAGGTGTCTCAGGGGAAGTTGGGATATGCAAAAAAACACATTTCCATTTTACACATACGTATAATACACACTCGTGCATGTGTAAAACAGAACAAATCTAAGCACCCACCAAATTATTAATTATTTGACTGACCTGTGTAGTTCCAAGTTCTGTGGTAAACTGACTTGACGAAGAGCCTCTATTTCAATTTGAATGGCAAATGCTGTTTCAAAGTGCAATAGTCCAGTACTAATACTAAAATATTAATTAGAAAGAGACTGACCTCATAGAGGACAAGGCTAGTTGGTGAAAGCTTTAGATGCCTTTTCATCTCTACATTAAGACTCAATTATGACAGATACTGCACCACACTGTTAACCAGCATGACGTCAAAAACAGATTATAAACTGGGTGGTTCGAGCCGTGAATGCTGATTGGCTGATATCATACCGTAAACCACGGGTATGACAAAACACGTATTTTTACTGCTCGAATTAAGTTGGTAACCAGTCCACAATAGCAATAAGGCACCTCAGGGGGTGTGGTATATGGCCATTATACCACGGCTAAGGGTTATATCCAGGCACTCTGCGTTGTGTCGTGCTTAAGAACAGCCCTTAGCTGTGGTATATTGGCCATATACCACACCCCCTCAGGCCTTATTGCTTAATTCACCTTTTGAAAGCCCACACACTAGTTTATCAGTTTGCTCACTAACATTAAAGACAAGCCTACATAACGTACACAGTGGCCTATATGTGCAGTGCAAACCAGGCCTTAGCATTGGAGAATATCAACATGGGACCAAGATGCTTGTTTAGAAACGGCTGGTGTCTAGTGAATATTTAATTCCATATTGGACACTAAATCCCTTGGACACTAAACTTATCCCTTGGACACTAAATGGATGCTGAGAACTCTTTTCGATTAAACCGACACACCAATAAAGTAAAGTCCTGGAAATATGGTGGCAATAAATGTGTACAGCATGTATGTTCAAATTTTAATAGTGTGCTGGCTCTTGATGTGGCGCCCAGTTAATCTGTCGGTGCATAATTCATTATGGGCTAGTTAGTCTCTCTACCAGACCCGTCTCCCCTGTGACAGCTATATTAAGACTAAACTAAGCCATAAACAACACAATGATAATGGCCAGTATTAGTTGTATACCACTTTATTGGCATCGGCATATTTGGCAGCAATTTTTTAATCCCTCTCATTTTTGTTTGTGGTGTCACCTCCACTCTGCATACATTACTGTAATCAGTCACAGCTATCTTAGGCCAGTACAGTAATGTTACAATGGATGTGTTTCAACTTTAGAACAGGGGTGGTTGATTTTGCAATTTTTTTTAAATGATTATTTTGGCTTAAAAAAACACTACAGGCCACAGTTGAACGTCTAAAACTGTATAGAAACTATGTAGAAATGATAATGGTCCTATATATTTTTTTAAAAACTGCCCTTTATCTGGCCCGCAAATTGATTTTGTTGAACAAATCAGTCAAAAGAAATCTGTGCAGCCCTATGTTGGACCCTTCATGGATGTGGAATTTCCCAATGTGGCCCTTAAGCCAAAATGTTTGCCCAACCCTGCTTTAAAACAAGCCTTAACACAGAGCCAGAGCAGTAGCCCCAAATCATGACAACTTATTTGCCAATATTAGGTGAGTCATCACTTGCAGAGTTTTTTGCGATCCAACGTAAACCAAGGATTTGTGGCTGACTTCTTAGTAAAGAGACATATAGATTAACAATACTCAGTGGTGACAATTTTTTATGTAACATTACATAATGATATAAAAGCAAAGGCAAATCCTAAGCAGCAGAGAGACGGTTAAGTAGTAGATATTTAGAGTACAGCCTTTAAGCAGTAGAACTTCACTGTTTAATCGTTTTTGTCAACACAGCTGGGGAAATGCTGATGCTGAAAGAAGAACTAATAGATGAGTGACTATGTTATTTTTGTCTTTATATTATCTTTCAAATGGTAATGAGAGGTTGTCAGACAGAGAAATGTGTTACAGCATCCCTGCTGTGATGGAGATCTCCAAATGCTGCGTTTTAAAGGGGAAACACTTGGGTAGGACCCTAGACGAGCACTAGTTTCTCTTTGCTCTACTCTAAGGCCACGGGCCCTAGCGCAACCCACCAACCAGCCCTCATGGCCTCATCAAATATGCATTAGATATGCTACACTTGATAAAATTGGGCAAAACTGTAGCCTTCGAGCATTTCTAGCTTGACACCTCAATAACATACAAACCATGCAGTGCTAGTGTGTTTTACCAAATGTATAAATCTGTCTAACAATCAATCTAAAACTTAGGCTAATCGTTAAAAAAAGCTTTAACATTGTGTCGTATATCAGTTTCCAACAAACAAGTCCCCATGCATTTATGAGTTCCTGCTCTTCCCATGACCAGGTGAATCCAGGTAAAAGCTATGATCCCTTATCATCTCTTCATCTCTTGTTAAATCTACTTCAATCAGTGTAGATGAAGGGGAGGAGACAGGTTGAAGAAGGATTTTTACTCCTTTAGACAATTGAGACAAGGATTATGCATGTGTGCCATTCAGAGGGTGAACGGGCAAGACAAAATATTGAAGTGCCTTTGAACGGGGTATGGCAGTGTGGTTCCAGGCGCACCAGTTTGAGTCAAGAACTGGAACGCTGCTGGATTTCATGCTCAACATGTTCTCGTGTGTATCAAGAATGGTCCACCATCCAAAACACATCCAGCCAACTTGACACAACTGTGGAAAGCATTGGAGTCAACATGGGCCAGCATTCCTGTGGAACACTTGACACCTTGTAGAGTCCCTGCCCCGAAGAATTGAGGCTGTTCTGAGGGCAAAAAGGTGGTGCAACTCAATATTAGGAAGGTGTCTGTAATGTTTGGTGTACTCAGTGTACATTATATGCTCAATGAGGGGAAAGAAATGTATGGGTGGATTTACATCTTTCTGATGCAAACTGTAGGTCCCATGTTCTTCACAGAATCACATTTTACGTTGATAACAGTGCTGAGCTAAATTCTCTCACATGATCTGTGCAGTAAAATAGGGTGCACAAAATACAGTACCTTAGGAAAGCATTCAAGCCCCTTGACTTGTTCCACATTTTGTTACGTTACGGCCGTATTCTGAAATTGATTAAATTGTTTTGTTTTTTCTCATGAATAAAAACCATGTTTTTAGAAATGCTTGAAAATGTATATAAAAAAGAAAATGTAATATCACCTTTACATAAGTATTCAGACCCTTTACTTAGTACTTTGTTGAAGCACCTTTGGCAGCGATTACAGCCTTGAGTCTTCTTGGGTATGACGCTACAAGCTTGGCACACCTGTATTTGGGGAGTTTCTCCCATTCTTCTCTGCAGAAGCTCTGTCGGGTTGGATGGGGAGTGTGGCTGCACAGCTATTTTCAGGTCTCTCCAGAGATGTTCAATCGGGTTCAAGTCCGGGCTCTGGCTGGGCCACTCAAGGAAAGGTCCCAAAGCCAATCCTGCATTGTCTTGACTGTGTGCTTAGGGTCGTTGTCCTGTTGGAAGGTGAACCTTCGTCCCAGTCTGAGGTCATGAGCGCTCTGGAGCAGGTTTTCCTCAAGGATCTTTGCTCCGTTCATCTTTGCCTCGATCCTGACTAACTTCCCAGTCCCTGCTGCTGAAAAACATCCCCACAGCATGATGCTGCCACCATGCTTCACCGTAAGGGTGGTGGTGCAAGGCGTGACACGTGGCATTCAGATCAAAGTGTTTAATATTGGTTTCATCAGACCAGATAATCTTGTTTCTCATGGTCTGAGAGTCTTTAGGTGCATTTTGTCAAACTCCAAGCGGGCTGTCATGTGTCTTTTACTGAGGAGAGGCTTCCGTCTTGGCCACTACCATAAAGGCCTGATTGGTGGAGTGCTGCAGAGACGGTTGTCCTTCTGGAAGGTTCTCCCATCTCAACAAAGGCACTCTGGAGCTCTTTCAGTATCACCATCAGGTTCTGGAGGTGACACTGACCAAGGCCCTTCGCCCCTGATTGCTCAGTTTGGCCGGGTGGCCAGTTCTAGGAAGCGTCTTGGTGGTTCCAAATGTCTTCCATTTAAGAATGTTAGAGGCCACTGTGTTCTTGGGGACCTTCAATGCTGCAAAAATGTTTTGGTACCATTACCCAGATCTGTGCCTCAACACAATCCTGTCTCTGAGCTCTACGGACAATTCCTTCGACCTCATGGCTTGGTTTTATCTTTGACATACACTGTCAACTGTGGGACCTTATATAGTCTGGCGTGTGTCTTTCCAAATCATGTCCAATCAATTGAATTTACCACAGGTGGACTCCAATCAAGTTGTAGAAACATCTCAAGGATGACCAATTAAACAGGATGCACCTGAGCTCCATTTTGAGTCTCATAGCAAAGGGTCTGAATAGTTATGTAAATAAGGTATTTCTGTTTTGTAGTTTAAGTACATTCGCAAAAATCTCTCACCTGTTTTCACTTTGTCATGATGGGTTGTTGTGTGTAGATTGCTGAGTTTTTTTTTTTATTCAATCAACTTTAGAATAAGGCTGTAACGTAACGAAATGAGGAAAAAGTCAAGGGGTCTGAATACTTTCCGAAGGCACTGTATATGTGTCGTGTGACAATGACGACTGATTATCATGTTTATAGCATAGTAAAGACAGTAGCAATGCTGTAATGTTTTGTATTAATTACCATACACAATCATATCCGTAGTTTAGGGGTGGAGGGGCTTTATCGGTTCTCGAATAAAGGCTGATTAAAGGCCCAGTGCATTAGTTTTGTGAAAAAAAGTTTTGTTTAAAAAATATATAATAATAATAAATATATAGAGTGCATTCGGAAAGTATTCAGACCACTTTACTTTTTACACATTTTCTTACGTTACTTTTCATTATTCTAAAATTTATTAAATAATTTACCCCCCCCCCCCTCATCAATCTACACACAATACCCCATAATGACAAGGCAAAAACAGGTTTTTAGATGTCTTTTAACTAATTTATAAAAAATATCAAAACATTTATCAGAATTTTACATTTACATAAGTATTCAGACCCTTTACTCAGTACTTTGTTGAAGCACCTTTTGCAGAGATTACAGCAATGAGTCTTCTTGGGTATGACGCTACAAGCTTGGCACACCTGTACTTGGAGAGTTTCTCCCATTCTTCTCTGCAGATGCTCTCAAGCTCTCAGGTTGGATGGGGAGTGTTGCTGCACAGCTATTTTCAGGTCTAGAGATATGGACAATTCCTTTGAACTCATGGCTTTGTTTTTGCTCTGACATGCACTGTCAACTGTGGGACCTTATGTAGACTGGTATGTGCCTTTCCAAATCATGTCCAATCAATTGAATTTACCATAGGTGAACTCCAATAAAGTTGTAGACATTTCAAGGATGATTGGAAACAGGACGCATAATTTGTAATATATTTGCAAACGTTTCTAAAAACTTGTTTTTGATTTGTTATTATTGGGCATTGTGTAGATTGACGTGGGATATGTTTTATTTAATCCATTTTAGAATAAGGCTGCAACGTAACAAAATGTGGAAAAAGTCAAGGGGTCTGAATGCACTAAGTGCTCCAGCACTTGGCGGTCCCGTTCTGTGAGCTTGTGTGGCCTACCACTTCACGGCTGAGTCGTTGCTGCTCCTAGACATTTACACTTCAAAATAACAACACAGTTGACCGGGGCAGCTCTAGCAGGGCAGAAGTTTGACGAAATGACTTGGTGGAAAGGTGGCATCCTTTGATGGTGCCACATTGAAAGTCGCTGAGCTCTTCAGTTAGGCCATTCTACTGCCAATGTTTGTCTATGGAGATTGCATGGCTGTGCGTTCAATTTTATACATCCGTCAGCAACGGGTGTGGCTGAAATAGCCGAATCCACTAATTTTAAAGTGTTGTCCACATACTTTTGTAAATATAAGGTATGTTTTACAATGGTGGGGGAGTGCCAAGATGGAGGTGTGGTGGCTTCAACACAGCGCCCCCTGTCAGTCATCTAGTGTATATAGACACAGTGCCTTCTGAAAGTAATCATACCCCTGGACTTATTCAAAATGTTGTTGTATTAAAGCCTAAATTCAAAATGCTTTACATATTTTTTTTTCTCTCACCCATCTACACACAATATCCCATAATGACAAAGTGAAAACATGTTTCTAGAACATTTGCACATTTATTGAAAATTAAATACAGAAATATCTCATTTACATAAGTATTCACACCCCAGAGTCAATACTTTGTAGGAGCACCTTTGGAGTTGATTGCACCAGTGGAGGCTGCTAAGGGGAGGACGGCTCATAATAATGGCTGGAACAGAGTAAATGGAATGGCATGTGGGTGATGTATTTATTTGATACAATCCACTTGTTCCGCTCCAGCCATTACCACTAGCCCATCCTCGCCAATTAAGGTGCCACCAACCTCCTGTGGATTACACATGTGGGTCTTTCTGGGTAAGTCTCTAAGAGCTTTCCACACCTGGATCTTCTTTGCGAGGCATTGGAAAACCTCCCTGGTCTTTGTGGTTGAATCTGTGTTTGAAATGCACTGCTCGACTGAGGGACCTCACAGATAATTGTATGTGCGGGGGACATAGATGAGGTAGTCACATTCAAAAATCATGTTTACTAAAAATCACTATTATTGCACATAGAGTGAGTCCATTTAACTTATTATGTGACTTGTTAAGCACATTTTTACTCCTTGCAATAAGAAATACTTATTGATTGAAGCCATTTCAGGTTTTCATTTTGCATTAATTTGTAGAAATGTTGAAAAACATAATTCCATTTTGACATTATGAGATATTGCATGTAGGGCAGTGACAAAACATATACATGTAATCCATTTTAAATTCCGGCTGTAACACAACAAAATATGGAAAAAGTCAATGGGTGTGAATACTTACTGAAGCCACTGTAAATCATTGTACACAATGCAGTGTAATTGAAAATGTGTTGGCAGGAGTCATTCCTAAACACAAGGATTGACACTGTTTTGGTAACACGTCAAAACACAGGCACTGCAGAGATCTGAGTCACTCAAAATACCATGAGTAGATTTGATCGAAATGTCCACATACTCCTGATTGCATGAGATCTCTAGATTTATAAAAAAAAGATAGTTGAAAATTGATTCCACCATTATGCAGTGAATCACCACCTGATATGGGTGTGGATTGGATAGAATAGAACAGAACAGAACAGTGTGTGTTGGTTTACAAAACGTGCAAAGTACAAAATGTAAAGGGGGAGTGGGGCATATTATTCTAATGAATAACACGTTGCATTTGAGCTATTATTTCAGTGTAATAATGTGCTTCAATGATATGCCACCAATGTATATAAGCTCATAGACTTACATCAGCATTCTGCATTCATAGAGGCATACAAAAACAAACATGAAGTAAATCAACACCTCACAAGGCGAGACATCACGCTAAAACAACACATTTTCCAGAACATCTAATAAGACTATTGGTCCAAATTGGCATAGCTTTGTGTAAAATGTAACGTCACATTGTTGGCTCAAGGCCCATAGAGTCAGTCCTACAGGAGTCAGAGGTGTTGCTTTTCAAAAGACTAAGAGACTAAAGACTAGATAAACAAAGACAGTACGGGGTGTGAAGGGCAAACTGTGTGTCACTGCCCTCTTGCCTGGAATAGCATTATGCTCATGCTAACCACTCTGAGAAAGGAACACCCCTCACCTTCTGACTGGCACACACACACAGACACCTCTCTTGGGGGGGGTAAACTAACAGCCCTGTACAAACGAGATATATTTAATAATATATATTTTATTTCTGGAAAGGAAAGTTGTGTGGATACTTGGGCTTGAGGTATTACTAGGAGTTTGTTAAGAAAGAGGGTTTCTTTACAAACCAAACAATAACTATCATAGCACATATTTCTTAAGTGCCATGCAGTCATGAATAGTTTGGTTTGAAAAAATTGGCCATGGTGGCCAATACCAATACACTGACTCAGAATAATAAAACCAAATCATTCTCCTTCACCAGCACCCTCATCGCAACACAGATTAACACAGAGGGGTAAAGAGAGTGATGCCATTTAAGGGGAACAACCCTTAATAATCCATGTTGTGTAACACCACATAACAGACATGTTCTCACAGCTGGAGGAGAGAATCCCAGATATCAGACTTCACACTCATGCCCGGTTACCACCAACACTGTGGAGCAGAGCACACGCACAGTTCAGTCTGCTGACCCTTGTCAGAAACACTGCGTGTTTCACATTTCAACTAATGGAAAACGGATAGACACTCTTGTCAAGGAAGATCTGTGATGCTTCTACTATCAAATCCCAATCAAATATTATTCATAGGCTACATGCCAAATATTCAAGCCAGAAATTAAATAAATATCTGAATACTAAACAAGGTTATTTATGCATCAACAAAGCTCTACCATTGTACAGTTGTGGCCAAAAGTTTTTACAATGACACAAATATTAATTTCCACAACGTTTGCTGCTTCAGTGTCTTTAGATATTTTTGTCAGATGTTACTATGGAATACTGTAGTATAATTACAAGCATGTCATAAGTGTCAAAGGCTTTTATTGACATGGACAACATGAAGTTGATGCAAAGAGTCAATATTTGCAGTGTTGACCCTTCTTTTTCAAGACCTCTGCAATCCACCCTGGCATGCTGTCAATTAACTTCTGGTTGGTTTTTGTTTGTCCACCCGCCTCTTGAGGATTGACCACAAGTTCTCTTTGGGATTAAGGACTGGGGAGTTTCCTGGATATGGACCCAAAATATCGATGTTTTGTTCTCAGCGCCACTTAGTTATCACCTTTGCCTTATGGCAAGGTGCTCCATCATGCTGGAAAAGGCATTGTTTGTCACCAAACTGTTCCTGGATGGTAGGGAGAAGTTGCTCTCGGAGGATGTGTTGGTACCACTCTTTATTCATGGCTGTGTTCTTAGGCAAAATTGTGAGTGAGTCCACTCCCTTGGCTGAGAAGCAACCCCACACATGAATGGTCTCAGGATGCTTTACTCTTGGCATGACACAGGACTGATGGTAGTGCTCACCTTCTCCGGACAAGCTTTTTTCCGGTTGCCCCAAACAATTGGAAAGGGGATTCATCAGAGAAAATGACTTTACCCCAGTCCTCAGCAGTCCAATCCCTGTACCTTTTGCAGAATATCAGTCTGTTCCTGATGTTTTTCCTGGAGAGAAGTGGCTTCTTTGCTGCCCTTCTTGACACCAGACCATCTTCCAAAAGTCTTCACCTCACTGTGCGTGCAGCATCTGCCTGCTGCCATTCCTGAGCAAGCTCTGTACTGTTGGTGCCCCGATCCCGCAGCTGAATCAACTTTAGGAGACAGTCCTGACGCTTGCTGGACTTTCTTGGTCACCATGAAGCCTTCTTCACAACAATTGAACCCCTCTCTTTGAAGTTCTTGATGATCTGATAAATGGTTGATTTAAGTGCAATCTTACTGGCAGCAATATCCTTGCCTGTGAAGCCCTTTTTGCACAAAGCAATGATGACGGCACGTGTTTCCTTGCAGGTAACCATGGCTGACAGAGGAAGAACAATGATTCCAAGCACCACCCTCCTTTTGAAGCTTCCAGTCTGTTATTCGAACTCAATCAGCATGACAAAGTGATCTCCAGCCTTGACCTTGTCAACACTCACACCTGTGTTAACGAGAGAATCACTGACATGATGTCAGCTGGTCCTTTTGTGACAGGGCTGAAAAAAGTGTTTCTTTACAAACCAAACAATAACTACCATAGCACATATTTTTTAAGTGCCATGCCGTCATTTATAATTTGGTTTGAAAAAATTGGGCTTTGCAATACAATGCAATTAATGATTACTCCTATCTGTATTGATCCACACTATCCTTATTTTAAAGTGAACCTCTCGCTCTCAGACTGTAGTTTAATCAATGTATGCAAGGACACATCCTTTGAGATTTTGAATGAAACACAATTTACAGCTCTGAATAGGCTGGGTTTTAGACAAAACACCATGTCAATTTATAGAGCAAAGCAGTCCTCTCCAAAAGCCACCTTTGTTGCTCAGGTCTGGCTGTTCCCATGACAACAAAACTCAACATTGAATTAACCTGAAAGAATAGAACACTCCTTCGCAAACAAACTGCCAGGAACAATCAACATTTCAATTGTAGGCATCCTAAGAACAAAGCACTGGCTTATTCTTTACACGGAAGTCAAATGTAATTCATTTCAACTTTAAACGTGCACGGTCATTAGTTCAAGTATGCTAAGGGTCTATCAAACACATATCCAAATTCTTACACAACTGGATATTTGGCTATCCAGTTGTGTAAGAAACAAGTAACATTAAGTGAATGGCAGTCCTAAGGAAGTAGTCACTCCTCACCTGCTTTCACAGACTGGTCACATAAACTAGACGTAACATAGTACACGAAAATACAGGACCCTCAAATTAGTATGACATCTTACGTTTGTTATGGTTCCATAAGATAGAAAGTTACTTAAGACAAAAAAAAAAAAGGAGGGTGGTTGGTTGGGGTGGATGGGTGGTCATATAATCCAGATGTCTAGCAACCCAAAGGTTGTGCGTTCGAATCTCATCACAGACCACTTTAGCTGATTAGCAACTACAACCTACTTTTTTAGCTACTTTGGAACTACTTGTATGTTAGCTAAGCCTAACCCTTTAGCTAACCCTTCCCCTAACCTTAACCCTTAAACCTAACCTCTAGAGGTAACTATAGCTAGCTAGCTAACGTTAGCCACCTAGTTAAAGTTGGCACAACAAATTAGACTTTGTAACAGAGTTGAAGTCGGAAGTTTACATACACTTAGGTTGGAGTCATTAAATCTCATTTTTCAACCACTCCACAAATTTCTTGATAACAAACTATAGTTATGGCAAGTCGGTTAGGACATCTACTTTGTGCATGACACAAGTAATTTTTCCAACAATTGTTTACAGACAGATTATTTCACTTATAATTCACTATATCACAATTCCAGTGGGCCAGAAGTTTACATACACTAAGTTGACTGTGCCTTTTTAACAGCTTGGAAAATTCCAGAAAATTATGTCATAGCTTTAGAAGCTTCTGATAGGCTAATTGACATCATTTGAGTCAATTGGAGGTGTACCTGTGTATTTATCTCAAGGCCTACCTTCAAACTCAGTGCCTCTGCTTGACATCATGGGAAACTCAAAAGAAATCAGCCAAGACCTCAGAAAACAACTTGTAGACCTCCACAAGTCTGGTTCATCCTTGGGAGAAATTTCCAAATGCCTGAAGGTACCACGTTCATCTGTACAAACAACAGTACGCAAGTATAAACACCATGAGACCATGCAGCCGTCATATCGCTCAGGAAGGAGCCGCGTTCTATCTCCTAGAGATGAACGTACTTTGGTGCGAAAAGTGCAAACCAGTCCCAGAACAACAGCAAAGGACCTTGTGAAGATGCTGGAGGAAACAGGTACAAATGTATCTATATCCACAGTAAAACGAGTCCTATATCGACAAACCTGAAAGGCCACTCAGCAAGGAAGAAGCCACTGCTCCAAAACCACCATAAAAAAGCCAGACTACGATTTGCAACTGCACATGGGGATAAAGATCGTACTTTTTGAAGAAATGTCCTCTGATCTGATGAAACAAAAATAGAACTGTTTGGCTATAATGACCATCGTTGTGTTTGGAGGGAAAAGGGGGATGCTTGCAAGCCGAAGAACACCATCCCAACTGTGAAGCTCGGAGGTGGCAGCATCATGTTGTGGGGGTGCTTTGCTGCAAGAGGGACTGGTGCACTTCACAAAAAAGATGGCATCATGAGGGATGGAACATTATGTGGATATATTGATGCAACATCTCAAGACATCAGTTAAGTTAAAGCGTGGCCGCAAATGGGTCTTCCAAACGAACAATGACTCCAAGCATACTTCCAAAATTGTGGCAAGATGGTTTAAGGACAACAAAGTCAAGGTATTGGAGTGGCCATCACAAAGCCCTGACCTCAATCATATAGAAAATGTGTGGGCAGAACTGAAAAGGTGTGTGCGAACAAGGAGGCCTTACAAACCTGACTCGGTTACAACAGCTCTGTCAGGAGGAATGGGCCAAAATTCACCCAACTTATTGTGGGAAGCTTGTTGAAGGCTACCCGAAATGTTTGACCCAAGTTAAACAATTTAAAGGCAATGCTACCAAATACTAAATGAGTGAATGTAAACTTCTGACCCACTGGGAATGTGATGAAAGAAATAAAAGCTGAAATAAATCCTTCTCTCTGCTATTATTCTGACATTTAACATTCTTAAAATAAGGGGTTGATCCTAACTGACCTAAGACAGGGAATTTGTACTAGGATTAAATGTCAGGAATTGTGTAAAACTGAGTTTAAATGTATTTTGTTAAGGTGTATGTAAACTTCCGACTTCAGCTGTATCATACGTTTTGCAATTTAGTAGCATATTGTACAAATTGTAATTTGTTACATACCGTAACTTATCATTCCAAATGGGGATTCTCAGATTTACGTACAGAATAATACAAATCGCTCTGTGGCTTTGGCCACCCTGGAGGGTGGGCTCTCAAGCTACATTCATTGCTATACACAAAGGCTATACACAAAGGCCACTGCAACAGGGTGCACAAACCAAAATCAGATAGTGCTCAACATATTATTCCTGATTATTTTGTGATTTGTTTATGATCATCAGGAGGGATTTAATTGGAGCAAAGTAGCCCAACTGTGCAAAACACATTTCCACCACTGTTATTGTGGGTTCCATTCATTTATCCTGAGCCCGGAAAAGTTCATCATGACCCTGTCATTGACTGACTGAAGTGAGGTCAGTGAAACCACTTGTACAAAATAAGAGTTCAGCGAAGTGAATGCATCCATGATCAGTTTTGCCCTACAAACACTATCGCATCAATGCACATAATGACACAGAAGCATTTCCAAATGGGTACATTTTACATGGAAAACTAAGCTGAGGATACATAGCATTGATGTGAAAACCAGTTTCTGATCAAGATATAGCGATCTCTACTTACACTATGTAGGCTATATAGCTTGTAGCCTAAAACTTCAGCAAACAATGTAGGCTGCATCTTGATCTCACTTGAGTTTAACTGTTGCCTATAGAGCTAGATGAAAACAGCCGTATAGAAATAGCTCTGTATTTCGTGAGTTATTATGTAGATAGTAAATAATAATTTGAGCAACTTGTCAACATCTTATAACTAACTAGATAACAGTTGGCAGAATGAGAGCTTCACTGCATGCTGCCCGGGTGGATCGTTCCATCGCTGATCAAAGGACCTTTCAGCTTGTTGAAATATTGTCGAACGTTTGGATCACTTGAAAAAAAGGGATGTTGCAAATGCATGTAGAATGGCGGGTCTAGCAGCAGCATGCTTCAGCAAAATGTGCATGACAACAAAGCAAATTGTACAATAAAACATCAATAACCACCAGTAAACATATACATGTTGATAAATGCAGATGTATAGGATAATAAAGAAGAATCCAAATGGCAGGCTAAATGTAAAAATACAAGAACAACTAAAGAACGAAATGTGATGAACAAATGAAATATAATTTATTCTTACCTTAAGGTAGCAAGCAATCCTCCTCTCCTATGAATGCATGGTCTTTGTTGTTGCAGCAACCTTTTTACATGAAATCTGTAAATGTCATTTTAAAAAATGAAATAACAAAAAGTCCTCACGAAAACCTGCTCTCTTTCGTTAAAAGGCACGTAATATCCACTTAATAAAGCCTGGAGTGCGTTTCATTTATTTCTGATTATATAAATCGGTCATTTCATTTTTCGTGCAGACACATTGATCAAAACGTTTTGCCATATAACAGACATGGGAGATCTGAATGCCTCATTGTTTGATTATTTACGGAGGGCAAATATAGGGTAGTAAATCTTCTACCTTCCTAATTCCGACAGTCCGTTACGTTTTAATGTGGCTATGAAGACAAAAAAGGAGTCTATAGCAGTTTTCTCTCGCCGAAGATTATCATTATATTGACAAGATGGTCGACTGGCCGCTCTAACAATGGAAATATATGTCCACAAAGGCGAAAGGCAGGCGGGAGGAGGCGAGATCAGATGGGAACATTCTAGCCAATGAGAGGGCAGATACGCGTGTGAACAAGTCACAACTCCGATATGAAAAAATGTTTTATCCAAATGTCACGCGCATTACACTTTAATCGGTACACTTGTAACAACCTAAGCATGATCAAATTTCAATTCAATCAAATAAGCCTGAGCTATCAAAATATCAATTCACTTTTATTTTCAACAAATTCGACACTCATTGCCCCCCATACAAAAACTCCCCAAATTGGTCTGCTTAACTCTCATTTTCGCGCGGACAGATTTTGGGCGCAGTCGAGCCTCTCTTTTTCCGTCTTCCTCTCTGGTCTCGCGCTCTTCAGTACGGGATCTCTGAGTCTAAACACCCGTGTATTCTGCCACTAGAGGGAGCTTTAACTAAGTCCTATTATTGGACAGCACATCTCTAGTAGTCTGCAGTTAAAAGCTAGGACTACAGTAAATATAAATAATTACCTCACTTGTGAGGTACAACTTGATATTTCTAAAGTCAAGAAAAGTAATTGAATTAATATGCCAAATGTAGCATCCCCCACTTTTTCAAATGTTGTAAATGAGCATTAAGGGAGAGGCATACGCTGTGATAGGTCCCCGGTAAATATAAAAAATACTTATCTAGCGCCATCTAGTGGGTAACAAATATTTACAAAGAGTGGGACTGGGACATAAATAATATAACAGAACCACACACAAAAAAATAAACTACTCACTGTACAGCCAGAAATGGACTGGTCACCACCCGGCCCTCCCCAAGGCTGGTCCCACTCTAGGTGTCTTCCCTTTGGGAGTTTTTCCCTGGCCACTAGGCCCCATATCTGTAAAGCTATTTGTGACAACAGTTGAGGTAGAAAGGGCTTTATAAAATACATTTGATTAATTTGATTGAACGATCAGGTTGGAATATTTTATTCTTTCAAGGACAATTATGAAGTAAAGAGGACCCACTTTTACATGTCAAAACAATGGATTTACCACATCAACATATTAAACACTCACTGAAGTATGATCTAGAAATCTTCCTTTACATTAGGAATGACACCACTACAATAGGCAGCCAACCAAGGACCTAGAGGGCCTCAATGTAAGCCATTGGCCATCTTTCAAGCAGCATACTTTTAAACCAACAAGTTGGACTTTCAATCCAAATGTTATCCATTCAAGTTAAACCCTTCAGCACTGAGGCTCTTCCAAGACCAGGATGGCCAACCCAGTATTACACCAAAGGTCCATTTAGAAATGCTCAAAAGTAATGAACAAAGCTGAATCATTGTATGAAACCCATGCCAAATACTATTTCAAATTATCTTTTTGGGCCTTTTGCCATAGGGATCAGCCAAACGATCTTTCATCTCCATGGATAAATACCATTAACTTTTACATACATTTTTTAAAACAATAATACTATACATGTACGGTTGGTGAGGACAGGATGGAACACTCAGTTGGAGACCCCCATAAGTATACAGTCAAATGCATCCCAAATGGAACCCGATTTCTTATAATGCACTACTTTTGATCAGGGCCCAAAGGGCTCAGGTCAAATGCAGTACACTACGTAAGAAATAGGATGCCATTTGGGACAAACACATGGTCACAGCAAGTTGGATGTTATGAACATTAAAATGGAAGTCAGACTCTAGGGTTAATTTTAATTTAAGGGCTCAAGCTAATTGTAATTCATTAGATAAAATTTAAAAAAAACTAAAGACAAACAAAATCACAACTAAGTAAAAGGCCAACTGGTCTGAGAAAGTTCTTATCGATGTTCTGTTCGAGTACCATCTCTCCAAAAGAGTATGCATATCAGCCCATTCACAGCAGTGGAAAGACAAGGAGCTCAGATCATTTAAACTCAAAATTACAACAAAAAAAACTGGAAGAAAAGCAGAAAATGTACATGCAGCGTTTCCCCTAAGATTTTTCAGCAGTGGTGGCAGAAGTAATGGGTTGGGGTCTTCAGCAGCGGTGGCAGAGGTAGTGGGAGCAGGGTGTCGTCTTGGGGTATATATATCTACATTATAAAATCTCTACGGTGCGCCGCTGCTAAACGGATAAAGGGGGAAACACTGACGCGGATAACTGGTCTTGAGGAAAACATCTACATTTCACTCTCCACAGATGGATAGTTTACAGGGGATTACAGACCTGAGAAGGAGAAAACAGACATTATCTATGGTCACTTGAAATCAGATAATACTTATATTCATCAGCAACAGTTCTCACCGTGGATAAAGACCACTTGCATCAGAATGGTAAACACCCTCATGCTTCACAAAGAAACAGACATGTGCCCTTTATATATATACTGTACACACACACACACACAACAATTTACAATTCAAATGTTTAACCAATCAGGACTGAAGAGTGCCGACCAAAATGTTATGCATACATCAAAACAAGAGTGAATAATGACAGCTGACCAACTACAATTTCAGTGTAATATCTCCTTAGAGCCCCCTTGTACCTACACATATTGATTCATTCTGTGTTACTGCAGAAAAAGGTTACTCACACCAGTCATGGAAAAATATACCGTAACTGAAACTAATGGAAAAAAACACAGATTACATCAGTCATAAATATAATCATTTGCTTTGTTATACATTACGACTTTTGCATACAAACAGTTCAAATACATTTTTACAGGCATTCAATAAAAATTACGACATTGTCGAAATGTTTCACTTCCATGTAATGAACAGAACAACAAGCATGTCCACCACCAGAGAAACCATATGCGTGTCAAACCAAACTTGGGAACCTTAGATGTTAAATAGTGGCATTCCATGATTGATCACGGGTAACAAATCCTATACAGATGTTAATGAAATCAAATATAATTTGAAAGAATGTCCCTACTATGAAATACATTCCCTAAATGTCTAGTGACCCTTTCAATTGTGATAGATTGATACAACAGTAAACGTACGTGGGGAAAGCCATGAGGTTTTCTAGAGATTAATTATATGTACCACTATACTACGAAGACCAATTGTATTCAAAGGGGACAGGATTTTGTCTTAAACACCTGCAGTTTAATCTAACCATTTGGCTGCATTCCTTTAAGACAAAATGGTGCAAATATGTCACTCTTCAGCAAATTATGGTTCAAAACAATCAGACAAAAAATACATTTAAATAATTTACTATGTATTTACACAATCCATCTGCTTGTCCAGCTTTGTCTTCCATTGATCTTGTCATATTGAAGATGAATCTTCTAGTCACCCATTTTTACTTTCGACGTCTACAAGAAAAGACATTTGATCAAGTATGTCATAATAAAACAAAAAATGCAAACATATACTTGGTTGAGGCAATCAGATACGGAATATGATAGAATGATGCTATTCAACCAATCAGGGGGGGGGAAGAAAACCATGTCAAAAGAATGTCAGTTACCTGCAAGATGGCCACAATCACTCCAAATAGCCCAATTGCACTGCCGAAGATTTCCACAATAAGGATTTTAACAAAGAGGCTGCCATTCTGAGCATCTGCCAGGGCGGCCCCACTACCAACGATGCCAACACAGATGCCACAGAAGAGGTTGGAGAATCCCACAGTAAGACCAGCGCCAAACATAGAGTAGCCTGTTAGGAGAGAACGCAGTCACAAGAGCACAGCATTTCCTTCAGCTGTATTTTATCATTGCACTGTTTAACTAAGCCAATGGCAAGACGTGCCTACTTTACTTGTGCCTGCCTTTATCCTATTGGACTTTAAGGACTGGTCCCAATCAAAACCTCGCCTGGGCACCAGTGTGTTTGTGCCATCATGCCAACTCGTCATGCCAAACAATGCTGTGATTTTCAATCTTAACAATGGAGTTGGCAAGAGGAGACAGATCTGGGACGAGGCTAAGCAACACCCACCAACCATTCATTTCTTACCTGCTTGGTAGTTCCTTGCCCCAATGGTCTCTGGTGTGGTGCCACTAAAACTCTATAAAAAGAGATGTAAAGAAATAATTACATTTGTGCTATCTACTACATTATCACACACCAGAGAGATTCAGAGCTCTACTCCAAGATGTCCTATGTAAAAGGTTACAATTAGGAGCCACAAGTTCAGTCCCAAATAGCACCTTATTCGATATATACAGTCGTGCACTGTCTGACCAGGCTCTCGTCAAAAGTACTACACTCGGGAATAGGGTGCCATTTGGAATGCAATCCCCATAATCACTAGTGAAAATGTAAAAAGGGCACAAATGATGATCAAAGTATGCCATCCCGCTCTTGCTTACCTCAGCCATGTTACTTATAACGATCGCCATGATGATCCCATAGATGGCTACAGCCTCACAGAAGATAATGCTTTGGATGGGAGGAGACAACCACAGCATAATTACATTTGTAGTATATTGATCGGAAAGATGCAAACTTAATACAGTACGCACATACAGATATACAAGTTTTATGTCTACACTGAAAGCACACAAGGCCTGTTTCTTAGATCCAGACATGGACTAAAAAGCATTTTCCATTGACTGTGCTTTTTAGTCCAGGACTAGGTTTAATCTGGGTCTGTGAAACCGGTCCACAACACAGATTCTACATTTTAGTCATTCAGCAGGCGCTCTTATCCAGAGCAACTTACAGTTAATGCATTCATCTTAAAAGCCCAATGGAGCTGTTTTTATCCCAATATCAAATCATTTCTGGGTAACAATTAAGTACCTTATTGTGTAGGCTTGAGTGGTAGACCATATAGCAGGGTATTTGGAAATAGTCCCAGTATTGTTTTTCTATACCTTCAAACCTATTTATTTGAAGTCTTAATACACATGAATATTTGTAGCTACTTTTTAAGTAAATACCTGCAGTCAACTTGTTCAATACGTTAGGAGACATAGAAGATTGTGTTCTTCATTTCAACTGTTACATAATTTTTCATTATGAAGTTTACCAGTAGTCCTCAGTCTCGTGGTGTTTGTTTACAAGCACACAATGTCAAGAGACCCGTGAGTCACTCACTGTTGTGCAGCACATGCCAGGTGATCTAGTTACAGTATAGAAATCACAACTAAATGTTTACCAGCTAGATATCTTAAAATTATCAAGTTAACTGTCTAAAATGTGTTAAATGCTCTGCAGTTGTGCATTTGGTTTGCTATTTAAGCACTTAGCTACATGGCCATCTTCTTCCAAAACCAAGCGTCACTTGGTAAAAGCAGAGAATCCTGGATCAGGAGCCTCACGGCCTAATATTTGTTTTGTGCATGCAGCAAGCTGAGTAGCATTTTTTAGTTACTTGTTTAACTTTATGGGCTGCGATGTCTGTCCTGCAAATACTTAGGTCAGAAACTATACATTTTCACAATGTGTTCATAAGCATTCTCTATGGGATTTTACTTGTAAGCATTGCTAACCTTCTCATTTCAAAAGCTCTGTAGGGTTTAAAAATGGCACCCCTGTGTTCAGTGCCAGTACTACCGAATATATCTTCAAGATGCACTATGCACACATCTCTCTGCCATTTCCTGGTTGCCTAAATTCAAATAGTTCACATAATTTCAGTTTGTGACAAAACAAGCAGTCATTGTTGTAGAGAATCATTGTACCATCTAAAACACTGAAATATATTTTCCAGAACCAAAAGTGTATATTCAGCTGTTTGAAGCTGGTGTACAAAACCAAAATAGATGCAAAAACAAAACTTCAGAACGGGAAGCACAGAAATAGCACATATAGAACAGGTCTCCCTTCTTAGACTTGCTTAAAAAAATATAACTCACATTTCAATGTGAATTTGGTTAGGTCACCCCAAAAGTTACATATTGTAGCTTTAAAATGGTCAAAAAGAAAGAAAAAAATGCTTCTTAGCAAGTGCAAGTTCTCAAGCAAGAATTTTGATAGGACTGTCTTTAAGTGGTCTGAGTAGGGAGAGGGAAATAGAAAATTAGCTGTTATTGGGGGAAGGGGGGACTGGTTCCATTCCCTTTTTAATAGCTTACCTGACCAGATTCTTTGTTTTAATCCGTGGTGCTTTTACACCACCTCCTATGATGCTGGAACCTGTGATGTAAATGCCCCTGTAAAACAAGGACACAATTCAGTATACAGTAGGGCAATAAAGAATTTAATCAGCCACCAATTGTGCAAGTTCTCCCACTTAAAAAGATGAGGCCTGTAATTTTCATCATAGGTACACTTCAACTATGACAGACAAAATGAGAAGGGAAAAAAATCCAGAAAATCACATTGTAGGATTTTTTAGGAATTTATTTGCAAATTATGGTGGAAAAGAAGTATTTGGTCAATAACAAAAGTTTCTCAATACTTTGTTATATACCCTTTGTTGGCAATGACAGAGGTTAAACGTTTTCTGTAAGTCTTCACAAGGTTCACACACCGCTGCTGGTATTTTGGCCCATTCCTCCATGCAGATCTCCTCTAGAGCAGTGATGTTTTGGGGCTGTTGCTGGGCAACACAGACTTGTTTGGGATCATTGTCATGCTGAAAGACCCAGCCACGTTTAATCTCAAATGCCCTTGCTGATGGAAGGAGGTTTTCACTCAAAATCTCACGATACATGGCCCCATTAATTCTTTCCTTTACAAGGATCAGCCTCTGCAGAAAAACAGCCCCAAAGCATGATGTTTCCACCCCCATGCTTCACAGTAGGTATAATGTTCTTTGGATGCAACTCAGCATTCTTTGTCCTCCAAACACAACGAGTTGAATTTTTACCAAAAAGTTATATTTTGGTTTGATCTGACCATATGACATTCTCCCAATCTTCTTCTGTATCATCCAAATGCTCTCTAGCAAACTTCAGATGGGCCTGGACATGTCTGGCACTGCAGGATTTGAGTCCCTGGCGGCATAGTGTGTTACTGACAGTAGGCTTTGTTACTTTGGTCCCAGCTCTCTGCAGGTCATTCACTAGGTCCCCCCGTGTGGTTCTGGGATTTTTGCTCACCGTTCTTGTGATCATTTTGACCCCACGGGGTGAGATCTTGCGTGGAGCCCCAGATCGAGGGAGATTATCAGTGGTCTTGTATGTCTTCCATTTCCTAATAATTGCTCCCACAGTTGATTTCTTCAAACCAAGCTGCTTACCTATTGCAGATTCAGTTTTCCCAGCCTGGTGCAGGTCTACAATTTTGTTTCTGGTGTCCTTTGACAGCTCTTTGGTTTGAGGTTGTTTATACTGATAACAAGTTCAAACAGGTGCCATTAATACAGGTAACGAGTGGAGGACAGAGGAGCCTCTTAAAGAAGAAGTTACAGGTCTGTGAGAGCCAGAACTCTTGCATTTTTGTAGGTGACCAAATGCAAATTATGGTGGAAAATAAGTAAGTAAATTCATAAAAAATCCTACAATGTGATTTTCTGGATTTGTTATCTCATTTTGTCTGTCATAGTTGAAGTGTACCTATGATGAAACTTGCACAATTGGTGGCTGACTAAATACTTTTTTGCCCCACTGTAAACATTAACAGAACATGCCATACAAGAGGAGAAATATAGCCTACATGGAATGGGGAATAGGATGGGGACAAGACACTAGTTGCTATTTCAATTTTCAAGTCTAATTTAACAACTTCTCTATTCCAAATTCAAAATGGGACTAATCTTTTCTGAAGAAACACTCAGGGGGAAATAAAGAGTACTCACCAAGCAGCTCCAACAACAGAGAGGGAGATGGCCAAGCCAATTCCAAGGTTCGCCCACATGAAGGGCGAGGTTTCTGTCAAAAACCTGTGGGGGAGAGAGCACAATTTCACCATGAAAATCAAATGTTCCATGATCTAGCCTAGGCTAAGATTTCTGGGTGGGGGGGGGGGGGGGGGGGGGGGGGGGGAAACACCCAACTGTTTTCTGAAATGTTACCACCAGTAATCAGCACCAGGCTCAGAATATAAAACAGATTTCTATTCGTACGTCTATAATATGATGTTCTAAGACATGGGATTGTGTGTCATACTAACCATGCCACATCAAAGCGGAATCCAAGGTCGAAGATCGTGTAACAAATACCTGAAAAAATGCACCAATCCAGGTTATGCATTGCAAAGTATGCAAACATTTTCATTGGTTTATGCATTTGTGTGTGTTGCAGTACAGTTCAGTAACAGTACACACAAAGCCACAGAGCTGCAGAACAAAAATGTGTCAGAAATGATTAAGTGTCAGAAGATAAGTGTGATAGCTCACCCCCACATGACAAGTGTTTCAGATCCCATTTTCCTTACTCTAGCAGCCAAGCAAGTGAGCTAGATAACTATGGCAACTATAAATTATGTAACTAACAGAATGTTCTATACTTAACAGTATGCTTTTAAAAAGTTTTAGTGCAGGGTAGCCTTATGCAGTCGAACATTAGCTAACTATCTGGCTCTCTAGTCTGATTAATCATGCTGTACTACACAATTAATTGTGTACATATGGCCTGAGGTTAATGCCTACCAAATCGTGTAAATGCTTACAAGGCAGAATGTCGAATAAAATGACTGTACATTTAAAAACTTACTCTACGGGTTACGTTCATGTGGCTATTTTGTTTCAAATTTCGAGTAGTTGAAGGACACCCGGTAGAGTAAGTTTAAATGTAATTGTATTAAACGTTCTTGCCTGTAACGAACATTAACCCGACTTCGCATGCATTAGCGTCAGGCTGTCTATACACCAATGAATTGTGTATAACAGTCTGATTAATCAGACTACTGACTCTGCAGTGATATGCTAGCTAACGTTACTTCCCATACACGTTTAGTCGAATTCTTACATACGAATAGCTAGATAATCTACCTTTTGGACGACAGTGCCAAAGGTGCACGACATATAATTCAAGGAAGTTAGTTAGCTCTATTTGTCAGGCAGGCTAGCTATTACCAAGCTAGCACATCACTGCAGACCCAGATGAGTTTACGCCGTTGCCGCTAGCTATCGCAACAGGCTTACGTTAGCTGGCAATCAGCACGGCCTGTGAAGCACGACACAAACATATACAATCAAATGAATGAAAGGAATATATTTACAAAATGCATTATATATTTACCATCATCATTAACCCCATTACCCTAGCTAGCAAATGTTGCTAAAACGTTCTTACCGACGATGAGAATGGTACTCCAGAAGGCCAAAGTGACCCCGGTGTAGAGAATGGCGTGTCCGTTCATGATCACCCAAACCGCGATATTTTCCGGACTATCGCACTATGCTACCTTCAGTTTTGTCTTTACAATTGACGTCGAACGGTCTGAATAACCCCAAAATCTTTCAACTGAAGAAGGGAACTCTATCCATCAAAAGGGAAGGGATACAGTCAGCTGATCGAGGTTGACTTGAGCATGTGACCGTGACAACAAACGTAATTCCACTTCCTTCTTCTTCTTCTTCTTCGTGCCAGTTTCCGCGGGAGCTCCCAGGCACAGACGTAGGATCAGTTGTACATCTAAACTTTGTATTACTTTTTCATTCACAGGTCATAACGCAAAACGGACCTTAGACCAGCACTTAGGCAATCTACACACTGTAGGCTACGGTTATTTATTTTAATTTAATTTTAGGCTACGGTTATTCTCTTGTATTTTATTGTTGCGATTTTTGTTGCTTCTAAGAAAATGTAGTTCCGCAAGTAGAATAAACTGTACAGAGGCATTATAGAAACATAAAATAGCATGTTGATCTCATGATGTAAGCTAAATTCCAAAATACAAACTTGAGTTCCTGGTTTGTCTTTCAACTTTCACAAATATATAATTATATCCAGCAAAGATGTTGGTATATACTATGGCTTCACCTCTTTCTCTCTGTTTCCAGTTAGCAAAGACGGTATAGAAGTAGTAAGGTGCAAATTACAGGTGTTTGTAATTCAGCTCCTTGCAGTGTTAAACCATGACCACATGATGGCGCTACATCACTGGTTAAATGTGCACATGACTGGTGACAAGAACCCAAAATTAAACGTTTTGTTCAGAAATGAAGAAGCCGAAAAAAAGTGACGCATTATTATCCGCACATTTCAAGTTCAGTCTGGAATCAGGAATATTTGCTATTTGAGCGATGGACCTACTATGTAGGCCTACGTAAAAAATAAAAATAAATATTCTTATCTTTCAATATCATATTTTAGTCATTTAGCAGACACTCCTATCCAGAGCGACTTACAGTAGTGAGCTCATACATTTTCATAATGGTCCCTCATGGGAATCTAACCTACAACTTGGTGTTGCAAGCACCATGCTCTACCAGCTGAGCCACATGAAGCTCACTGCGCGAGACAGATGTACAGGGACTCTCACTCCCAGAAAAACAAAAGTCAGACAAAGAAAGGGTAGTGTAGACCCTTTGCAGATCTTTTCACATTTCAACCCTTCAGGCAGATCATGCACAATTATTCAGGGGTTGTTGGAAATGTCAATAGTTTACACATTAAAAACTTTGTTATTCTTCCACAAATACATTCATATTCCTTTAAATCTGAAGAAAAATTGTTTTTATGAATAAAGTGCCAATTTAAAGAATTCAGGGGAAATCAAGGCCCTTACAAGGTGCAAATTAAGGTGCAACTGTTTCCTGGTGACTACTAACTAGTCTTGATCAGAGCCCTATCTTGGTGTAGTGCCCTATATGGAATAGGGTTCCATTTGGAACATACACAGTATCTTCATCTACTGATCCGACAACTTGCACAGTACAGTGCATGCAGACTGATAAATCACTATATAGCCCAAACCAACAGACCCCTCTGATGTCAAAACTAACGACCGGTATCCCTTCTTTCTTTTCTTTCCAAAACACTTGACCATGCTGTCTCTGACCAACTCTCGTCATCTCTCTCAGAATTATCTTCTTGGCCCTAACCAAGGCGGCTCACTCAACTGAGACCGCTCTCCTCTGTGACACAGAGGCTCTCCGCTCTGCCAAAGCTGCAGTGGAGATTTTAGCATGTAAATCTTTGTGGGGCAAAAAAAAAGTAAGGTAAGATGCGCATGCCAGCAAAGCCACAACACAACACAACACTAAATACAGTCATTGGGCCTTCATAAAGCTGTCCCAACAGCAGTCCTAACATCTTACCACTGCTACACCTGGCTATCAGCAGAGCCTTGTCTGGCACCGAAACAGTTATTTCAGCCTCATTTACTGCCTTAAAAAAAACATAGCTTATATGGCTGACTTTTAAACAAATGTGGTTTCTAATGACAATTGAGATGTACAAACTATGGCATAAGGGGACGACAAGAGGCAATCCGTAATTTAAATTAAAACATTAATGAGCGAGCTAGGGCGGATGTAGTCAATATAACTATTTGTTTAGCGCTTTTGAAATGTACAGTGACAAAATTCAGAACATGGGCCGTTCTTACAGTGTTCTCCCTGTACACAAAGTCAGAACCGTAGGATAAATAAAGGGGGCATATAAGCAGCCAATGAAAGCTCTTACAATATTTGATTATTACATTTCTCTAAAACAGGTTATAGACTACATGTGCACCACCAAGTCAGAACAGTAGGTGAAATTAAGAGGGGTAAATAGACCAAATTATTAGGGTGAGCACATGGGCTACTAACATCTTACTTCACAACATACACTTAGTATTACTTTCTTAGCTACAATATACATATCTCCCTGGCATATTACATCATTTATTCACCTTGTTGTGGTGTTCTCACTTGAACAGGAAGGTGGCGCGGCGGTCCTTCATGGGCAAATTTAGCCATCAAAGTCTGTTATTCTCTGGATTTATGGTGATTTGGGACAACACAGCCACCCTACTGAATAGCAGGCTCGTGATTGCTTTGCAATGCTTGTAGTTAGCCAATTTTATGGATTCCTTCAAATCCACTCATTGTTGAATTTGCGTTTTCCAACTTGTTGTGTAATGTTTATGTCCAATGGCCAATGAGCACCGATACGTTTTATCTATAATTTCTCTTCATTATTTATCTTCATACGACAAGGATTAAAAATGATTTGCCAGTAGATTGTCGACTTGATTCATGATGATGACTGCTAGCTAAGATTCTGCAAGTATGATGTTGACATCAATCCAATCAAAGCTACTGTACATACAGTATAACGTGATTTGACATCATTTTATCTGTGGCCAATAACCTTGAGCCTTCTTGGATGGGCACTTCTAATGTAACTCTGACTTCTGTTGACTCCAACATGGCGGATATCTGTTTGGCTTGATTTGTTGTCTGAGCGCCGTACTCAGATTATTGCATGGTTTGCTTTTTCCGTAAAGCTTTTTTGAAATCTGACACAGCGGCTACATTAAGGAGAAGTATATCTTTAATTCTGTGAATAACAGTTGTTTCTTTTATCAATGTTTATTATAAGTATTTCTGTAAATGTATGTGGCTCTCTGCAAAATCACCGGATGCTTTGGAAGCAAAACATTACTGAACGTAACGCGCCAATGTAAACTGAGATTTTTGGATATAAATATGCACTTTATTGAACAAAACCTATATGTATTGTGTAACATGAAGTCCTATGAGTGTCATCTGATGAAGATCATCAACGGTTAGTGATTAATTTGATCTATATTTCTGCTTTTTGTGACTTAGCTCTGACCTAACTTAATCACATGTTGTGCTTTCGCTGTAAAGCCTTTTTGAAATCGGACATGATGGGTAGATTAACAAGAAGTGTATCTTTCATTTGGTGTATTGGACTTGTTAATGTATGAAAGTTACATATTTCTCAAAAATATTTTTGAATTTCGCGCACTGCCTTTTCAGCAGAATGTTGTCGAGGGGTGTCGCTAGCGGAATCCCTAGCTGAATTAATGAAACTACTAGATCATCAACTAAGTTAGGTCACTGTTCAGACACATGCATTGATCTGTGAGATGGCACCGGAGCAGAAGAAAGATGTTTTACGTGCCCCCAACCGGTTGTGTTTTTTTGTTTGTTTATCTGTGTTGTTTGTAACTTATTTCTTTACCCATTTTGTACATAATGTTGCCGCTACCGTCTTTTATGACCGAAAATAACTTCTAGACATCAGGACTGCGATTACTCACCACAGACTAGCAGAATCATTTTTCTTCTTTCACGACTCTGATGAGCCTGTATTCCTGTACTCCCTGTTCACTCATGACTGCACGGCCAGGCACAACTCCAACGCCATCATTAAATTTGCCGATGACACAACAGTGGCCTGATCACCGACAACAACGAGACAGCCTATAGGGAGGAGGTAAGAGACCTAGCCGTGTGGTTCCAGGAAAACAACCTCTCCCTCAACATGATCAAGACAAAGGAGATGATTGTGGACTACAGGAAAAAGAGGACCAAGCACGCTCCCATTCTCATTGATGGGGCTGTAGTGGAGCAGGTTGAGAGCTTCAAGTTCCTTGGTGTCCACATCACCAACAAACTAGAATGGTCCAAACACACCAAGACAGTCGTGAAGAGTGCACAACAAAACCTATTCCCCCTCAGGAGACTGAAAATATTTGGCATTGCTCCTCAGATCCTCAAAATGTTCTACAGCTGCACCATCAAGTGGTTGCATCACTGCCTGGTATGGCAACTGCTCGGCCTCCGACCGCAAGGCACTACAGAGAGTATTGCGGACGGCCCAGTACATCACTGGGGCCAAGCTTCCTGCCATCCAGAACCTCTATACCAGGCGGTGTCAGAGGAAGGCCCTAAAATTTGTTGAAGACTCCAGCCGCTCTAGTCATAGACTGTTCTCTCTGCCGGTTTGTGGGTGTACTATTTTTTCATTTTAGTAGAGCATTTGATTTAGTGGATCATGAAATCATTTTGACAAAATTATTGCATTATGGGTTTAAGGAGGCAGCATTGAATTGGGAAACAGTCATATTTAACTGACAGGAAACAGTCCACCTATATCAATTGGTCGTTTTCTTTCCCTCATGCTTTAAACTGTGGAATACCTCAGGGCAGGTGCTTTCGGCCACTTCTTTACTTAATATACAGTGGGGCAAAAAAGTATTTAGTCAGCAACCAATTGTGCAAGTTCTCCCACTTAAAATGATGAGAGATGCCTGTAATTTTCATCATAGGTACACTTCAACTATGACAGACAAAATTAGAAAAAAAATCCAGAAAATCCAATTGTAAGATTTTTTATGAATTTATTTGCAAATTATGGTGGAAAATAAGTATTTGGTCACCTACAAACAAGTCAGATTTCTGGCTCTCACAGACCTGTAACTTCTTCTTTAAGAGGCTCCTCTGTCCTCCACTCGTTACCTGTATTAATGGCACCTGTTTGAACTTGTTATCAGTATAAAAGACACCTGTCCACAACCTCAAACAGTCACACTCCAAACTCCACTATGGCCAAGACCAAAGAGCTGTCAAAGGACACCAGAAACAAAATTGTAGACCTGCACCAGGCTGGGAAGACTGAATCTGCAATAGGTAAGCAGCTTGGTTTGAAGAAATCAACTGTGGGAGCAATTATTAGGAAATGGAAGACAAACAAGACCACTGATAATCTCCCTCGATCTGGGGCTCCACGCAAGATCTCACCCCGTGGGGTCAAAATGATCACAAGAACGGTGAGCAAAAATCCCAGAACCACACAGGGGGACCTAGTGAATGACCTGCAGAGAGCTAGGACCAAAGTAACAAAGCCTACCATCAGTAACACACTACACCGCCAGGGACTCAAATCCTGCAGTGCCAGACGTGTCCCCCTGCTTAAGCCAGTACATGTCCAGGCCCGTCTGAAGTTTGCTAGAGAGCATTTGGATGCTCCAGAAGAAGATTGGGAGAATGTCATATGGTCAGATGAAACCAAAATATAACTTTTTGGTAAAAACTCAACAAGTCGTGTTTGGAGGACAAAGAATGCTGAGTTGCATCCAAAGAACACCATACCTAATGCGAATGCCCTCATTGGAGGGAGTTGAAAGTCTGTGTTCCCCAGCAACAGCCCCAAAACATCACTGCTCTAGAGGAGATCTGCATGGAGGAATGGGCCAAAATACCAGCAACAGTGTGTGAAAACCTTGTGAAGACTTACAGAAAACGTTTGACCTCTGTCATTGCCAACAAAGGGTATACAGTGCCTTGCGAAAGTATTCGGCCCCCTTGAACTTTGCGACCTTTTGCCACATTTCAGGCTTCAAACATAAAGATATAAAACTGTATTTTTTTGTGAAGAATCAACAACAAGTGGGACACAATCATGAAGTGGAATGACATTTATTGGATATTTCAAACTTTTTAAACAAATCAAAAACTGAAAAATTGGGCGTGCAAAATTATTCAGCCCCTTTACTTTCAGTGCAGCAAACTCTCTCCAGAAGTTCAGTGAGGATCTCTGAATGATCCAATGTTGACCTAAATGACTAATGATGATAAATACAATCCACCTGTGTGTAATCAAGTCTCCGTATAAATGCACCTGCACTGTGATAGTCTCAGAGGTCCGTCAAAAGCGCAGAGAGCATCATGAAGAACAAGGAACACAACAGGCAGGACCGAGATACTGTTGTGAAGAAGTTTAAAGCCGGATTTGGATACAAAAAGATTTCCCAAGCTTTAAACATCCCAAGGAGCACTGTGCAAGCGATAATATTGAAATGGAAGGAGTATCAGACCACTGCAAATCTACCAAGACCTGGCCGTCCCTCAACTTTCAGCTCATACAAGGAGAAGACTGATCAGAGATGCAGCCAAGAGGCCCATGATCACTCTGGATGAACTGCAGAGATCTACAGCTGAGGTGGGAGACTCTGTCCATAGGACAACAATCAGTCGTATATTGCACAAATCTGGCCTTTATGGAAGAGTGGCAAGAAGAAAGTAATTTCTTAAAGATATCCATAGAAAGTGTCATTTAAAGTTTGCCACAAGCCACCTGGGAGACACACCAAACATGTGGAAGAAGGTGCTCTGGTCAGATGAAACCAAAATTGAACTTTTTGGCAACAATGCAAAACGTTATGTTTGGCGTAAAAGCAACACAGCTCATCACCCTGAACACACCATCCCCACTGTCAAACATGGAGGTGGCAGCATCATGGTTTGGGCCTGCTTTTCTTCAGCAGGGACAGGGAAGATGGTTAAAATTGATGGGAAGATGGATGGAGCCAAATACAGGACCATTCTGGAAGAAAACCTGATGGAGTCTGCAAAAGACCTGAGACTGAGACGGAGATTTGTCTTCCAACAAGACAATGATCCAAAACATAAAGCAAAATCTACAATGGAATGGTTCAAAAATAAACATATCCAGGTGTTAGAATGGCCAAGTCAAAGTCCAGACCTGAATCCAATCGAGAATCTGTGGAAAGAACTGAAAACTGCTGTTCACAAATGCTCTCCATCCAACCTCACTGAGCTCTAGCTGTTTTGCAAGGAGGAATGGCAAAAAATGTCAGTCTCTCGATGTGCAAAACTGATAGAGACATACTCCAAGCGACTTACAGCTGTAATCACAGCAAAAGGTGGCGCTACAAAGTATTAACTTAAGGGGGCTGAATAATTTTGCACGCCCAATTTTTCAGTTTTTGATTTGTTAAAAAAGTTTGAAATATCCAATAAATGTCGTTCCACTTCATGATTGTGTCCCACTTGTTGTTGATTCTTCACAAAAAATACAGTTTTATATCTTTATGTTTGAAGCCTGAAATGTGGCAAAAGGTCGCAAAGTTCAAGGGGGCCGAATACTTTTGCAAGGCACTGTATAACAAAGTATTGATATAAACTTTTGTTATTTACCAAATACTTATTTTCCACCATAATTTGCAAATAAATTCATTAAAAATCCTTTCAATGTGATCTTCTGGAGAAAAAAAATCATATTGTCTGTCATAGTTGAAGTGTACCTATGATGACAATTACAGGTCTCTCTCATATTTTTAAGTGGGAGAACTTGCACAATTGGTGGCTGACTAAATACTTTTTTGCCCCACTGTATACCAACGACATTCTTTATCTGAAACTCAAGCTACTATATTTGCAGATGATACTACAATTTATACAGCAAGACAATTGGTTCAACTGGTAGAGCAAGCTCTACAAGTAGATCTGGGAAATATTAGGGATTGGGTTTGCCGGAACAAACTTGTTTTAAACACCAAGAAAACCATGGTCTGTTCCACCAGGAAAAGGCCAACACAGCATGGGATGCAATTAAGTATGGGGGGAGTACGAATTGAGGAAGTGGTAGAAACCAAACCACTAGGGGTGCAGCTACACAACTGATTATCATGGTCGTCTAAAATAAGTAATCTATGTAAAATAAATGTTACTGCCTGCATGATCAGAGGGAGAGCTAAAAATGTTTTAAATCCAGTAAAAAAAATTAAGTAAACAACCCAAGCATTAATTGAGAGTCAGGTGAACTACTGTTCTGTGGTCTGGAGAAATGCATCAGCAAGTGAATGTAGAAGGCTGCAGATTGCACAGAACAAAGCAGCAAGGATTGTTTTAAGGTGGAGATATGGTTATTCTGTTGTAGTCATGCTCAATGCTCTTGGTTGGTCATCAATCTACAAGATAATTGAAAAAAACATGCTTATTTCATTTCCCCATGTGCACCATTTAAAACGGCCAGCCTCTATTCACAACAGTTGGTAAGAGACAGACATTCAGTAAATGGGGGTGGCAAGTAGCCTAGTGGTTAGAGGATTGGGCCAGTAATCGAAAGGTTGCTGGATTGAATCACCGAGCTGACAAGGTAAAAGTTGTTCTGCCCCTGAACAAGGCAGTTATTAACCCACTGTTCCCTGGTAGGCCGTCATTGTAAATAAGAATTTGTTCTTAACTGACTTGCCTAGTTAAACAAAGGTTCAATTAAAAAATTATAAACACATAAATAAATACTAGAAATAGATTGTCCACGTGTTATCCAGAAAGAAAAGAGAAATAGGCAAAATAACATTTCCATTTAGAGCAACAAAGAAATGGATTAACTTATCTGAGCAAATAAGGAACCTTTCAATATATAAATTCAAACAATCATTTAGAATCGTTTAAATATAATAAATTGGAAGGTTGTGCGGGACTATCTATCTTTTCAGACTGTTTTTTATCTGGTCAATATGTCAGTGTAACCGTGTGTTATATGTGAAAATGTGATAGTATTACAAATTATATTTTAATGTTTAATGATTCTTGGAAGATAAGCAAAATAATGACTAAAAGAGATCGTAATAACATCTAAATCATATATGCATATCTGTGTACGTAGCCAATAAACTTTGATTTGTTTTGATCTTTAATTCCCTATTCATCAGAACTTACATTTAACCTCTCATCTGTTAAGGCTAGGGCTGATTTCAAGGTTTTACTGCTAATCTACAAAGCATTACATGGGCTTGCTCCTACCTCCTATCTATCCGTTTTTGGTCCAACCATACATACCTACACGTACGCTACGGTCACAAGAGGCAGGCCTCCTTTTTGTCCCTAGAATTTCCAAGCAAACAGCTGGAGGCAGGGCTTTCTCCTATAGAGCTCCATTTTTATGGAATGGTCTGCCTATCCATGTGAGAGATGCAGCCTCGGTCTCGACCTTTAAGTCTTTACTGAAGACTCATCTCTTCAGTGGGTCATATGATTGAGTGTAGTCTGGCCCAGGAGTGTGAAGGTGAACAGAAAGGCACTGGAGCAACGAACCGACCTTGCTGTCTCTGCCTGGCTGGTTCCCCTCTCTCCACTGGGATTCTCTGCCTCACACCCTATTACAGGGGCTGAGTCACTGGCTTACTGGGGATCTTCCATGCTTTCCCTAAGAGGGGTGCGCCACTTGAGTAGGTTGAGTCACTGACGTGATCTTCCTGTCCGGGTTGGCGCCCCCCCTTGGGTCCATGCCATGGGGGAGATCTCCATGGGCTATACTCAGCCTTGTCTCAGGATAGGAAGTTGGTGGTTGAAGATATCCCTCTAGTGGTGTGGGGGCTGTGCTTTGGCAAAGTGGGTGGGGTTATATCCTGCCTGTTTGGCCCTGTCCGGGGTATCGTCGGGCGGGGCCACAGTGTCTCCCGACCCCTCCTGTCTCAGCCTCCAGTATTTATGCTGCAATAGTTTGTGTCAGGGGGCTAGGGTCAGTCTGTTATATCTGGAGTATTTCTCCTGTCTTCTCCGGTGTATTGTGTGAATTTAAGTATGCTCTCTCTAATTCTCTCTCTTTTTTTTGCTCTCTTTTTTGCTCTCTCAGAGGACCTGAGCCCTAGGACCATGCCTCAGGACTACCTGGCCTGATGACTCCTTGCTGTCCTCAGTTCACCTGGTCGTGCTGCTACTCCAGTTTCAACTGTTCTGCCTGCGGCTATGGAACCCTGACCTTTTCACCGGACATGCTTCCTTGTCCCAGAACTCTCTAGAGTCAGCAGGAGCGGAAGAGATCTTTTATATTTGAGATTTTTTCAAAGTAGCCACCCTTGGTCTTGATGAAAGCTTTGCACACTTTTGGCATTCTCTCAACCAGCTTCATAAGATAGTCACCTGGAATGCATTTCAATTAACAGGTGTGCCTTGTTAAAAGTTAATTTATGAACTTTCTTTCCTTCTTAATGTGTTTGAGCCAATCAGTTGTGTTGTGACAAGGTAGGGGTGGTATACAGAAGATAAAAAGAAAAAGAGTCCATATTATGGCAAGAACAGGTCAAATAAGCAAAGAGAAATTACAATCCATCATTACTTTAAGACATGAAGGTCAGTCAATCCAGAAAATGTCAAGAACTTTCAAAGTTTCTTCAAGTGCAGTCGCAAAAACCATCAAGCACTATGATGAAACTGGCTCTCATGAGGACCGCCACAGCAAAGGAAGACCCAGAGTTACCTCTGATGCAGAGGATAAGCTCATTAGAGTTAACTGCACCTCAGATTGCAGACCAAATAAAAGTAACAGAAACATCTCAAAATTAACTGTTCAGAGGAGACTGCGTGAATCATGCTTTCATGGTCGAATTGCTGAGAGTAGGTGAATGGATTATCTCTGCATGTGTGGTTCCCACCTTGAAGCATGAAGAAGGAGGTGTGATGGTTTGGGGGTGCTTTGCTGGTGACACTGTCAGTGATTTATTTAGAATTCAAGGCACTCTTAACCAGCATGGCTACCACAGCATTCTGAAGCAATACACCATCCCATCTGGTTTGCGCTTAGTAGGACTATAATTTGTTTTTCAACAGGACAATGACCCAACACACCTCCAGGCTGTATAAGGTCTATTTGACCAAGAAAGAGAGTGACGGAGTGCTGCATCAGATAACCTGGCCCCCACAATCACCCGACCTCAACATAATTGTTATGGTTTGGGATGATTTGGCCTGCAGAGAGAAGGAAAAGCAGCCAACAAGTGCTCAGCATATGTGGGAACTCCTTCAAGACTGTTGGGAAAGCATTCCAGGTTAAGCTGGTTGAGAGAATGCCAAGAGTGTGCAAGCTGTCATCAAGGCAAAGGGTGGCTACTTTGAAGAATCTCAAATATAAAATATATTTTGATTTGTTTCACACTTTTTTTTAGCTACTACATGATTCCATGTGTTATTTCAGAATTTGTAAATATTCATTATCATTCTACAATGTAGAAAATAGCAAAAATAAAGAAAAATCCTTGAATGAGTAGGTGTGTCCAAACTTTTACTCAGTTCAACCTACATAGCTGGGTAGATCAATGGAGATTGCTTAGCAATAGAGAAAAATAGACATCTTGAATTGTAATCAGTACATAGGTGAGATTTATTCATTCAGAGCACAGTACGCAAACTCAGATCCATATAGCGAAAAATAATGACATTTTGCAGATGAAAGTCAATGAGTGTCATGGCCAAACCAACATTATTGACTGCTTGTGGAATAACAACAAAAACAAAGAAAGCATCCTGTGTGGAAGAACATCACGTGTTATGGTGATACTTATCAACAGATGAAGAGTGAACCCCTGGATTCAGATGTACAGAAGCGGTAGCTATGTTAATGACAGAGCAATTGATGCCAGCTAGCTAACATTACGTTCTCTTCCAAGTCATCACGTATTGTTAGCATCTCAGTGTGTTCTGTTATCAATCTGTGATGTAAGATTCAATCATTGATGCATGAGCTCCCATGTGCCACAAAAATCAGTGGGTAATTTACCTTTGTGGATGCTAGCCCAAGCCCATCCCACTGCAATTTGTCATTGAGAGAACATGTCCCTTTTAGACTAATTAACATATTCTGAACATAGGCAGTAAACCTATTTATTCCATTTTCCAACCAAATATATAATTGGACTATTCTCACCGAACAACAATTTTATTTTCTTCCTCAGAAGTGTTGTAGGACTGCACACAGTTACATAGACATACAAACAAGCCAGGCCTAGAAAAGGGCAACATTTACAAGTGAATGCATGGCATAGCTGACATTATACCCTTGTATTGCAGAAAAGACTAGATTAAATAAAGATGAAATATTAGCGCTGAAATCTTATAAAAAAAACAGCCCATACGTCAGCTACTTTTTTTTCAAGTTTCTATTTTATTACATGAAATACTTGAATCGAAGCTTCTAGTACACAAATTCAGTGAGAAAATGTTTTCCCTTTAAAACTTGTCATTTTAAGATGAACCTTTCCACTTCCCACAACTTTTATTTCTGGATGACAAATTTGTTATGACACATCAGCATTCAGTATTCTACCGGTAGAATGGGATTTATTTCCAGGTTGTCCCCATTAAAAGTTAATTAAGGACTTTTTCATCTTGGTCCAGCACTATTGAGTTTGGTCTTCTAGAATCTATTGTGCTTTCAATACTGTACATGGGGAGAAGACACATCCTGGGAACAGACCATTTTGATTGGAACAGTTTACAGATTCCCCGCAATCATGAAACACCAATGAGATAAGACTCAAGAACTGTCAGACACGCGAATAAACCTTTTTGCCCATCAAGACCTGAACCCAGACAGCTGTCGGGGTCTGCTACGATCATTTCAGCACTGGTAAATCAAGTCTGATCGATTTCGAGTTTATTTGAACTGTTATGCTGTGGGATTCTGTATTTTACATTATAGCCATTACCATATATATGATTAAATATTATCTGATGTTGGCTGTGTGAGGTATCTGCATTTGTGCACTTGAGCATCATCATGAGATTAAACAACTGCTTGCTACGTCTACTTGCCTGTTTGTGTGTGTGACAAGAACTGAGTAACATGGTGTGACCTGCATGTTGCAAAACTGTAGATAACAGCCCGGCAGATGCTTTGTCCTTGTGTTTGTATGTGACAATATTGAGCACATGGTGTGACTTGCTGTATCTTACAAAGTTGTGGTTAATCAGGTATAGGGAGGGGTGGTCATCACGAGGTTTAACTCAGATGGAAAAATACTGAACAACACAATAGCAGGAACTGAGCAACTGTTATAACTAGGGACAGTGAGAATCTATACATCGACAGAGGGTGGACTCCAAGAAGAGCCAAGAGGCGGGGACCAGCCTGAGCGCCTGCGATAGGCTGAGCAAGTCTAAACCACGCTCAGCCTCTACTGTGATAGGCCAACAGACGGGTTGGAACTATGTCTATCACAGTATAAGAACAACTGTTTACGTACATACTGTCAGTTCCCTGTTCTGCCCTGCGTGGTATTACAGTGAGCCCGTATATACGAAAGTTGCATTTGCCATTTATTGCTTAGCTAATAAAAGTACATAGAGTACAATCAGTGACTCAGTGTTATAACTTGGTTCTGATACCAGATTCGGTTCTGATACCGAAACGCAAACAATGCTAACCAGGCGTTAACAGCAACACAAAATTAGCCTAAATTAGCTAGCTAGATAGTTTGTAGTCTAGCTAGGGAGTGAGTTTCACATTTTGGGGAAGCAATTTTTTCACCACAAAAAAAGGCACCTTTATAACAAATGATTGCATGCCTATATCATTGCATTTGCAGACTAATGTAAGCCTACTGTTCCTAATGTGATGAGTAGATTGGATAGTGATAATTTAGGCTATTAATAAACGCGTAGTGGCATAGGCTATATCAGATAAATGTATTTCCTCTGCACAGGGAAAATGTGGCCTTTGATAATCGTGATGCAATTCTACTACACTTTATATGACCGGAGACATTAGCAGAATATTTTTTAATACGATAGTAGCCTAGGCCACCTCTGACACTGACAACATATCAATAAAAACGAAGTTGTCTTGAATGCAACCATTTCATTTGACAAAATGCTGGATACCTTCTACCCATGACCATGAAAAAGGGAGAAGCAAATTATACAATATGACGTCCATATCGCCTGGAGGAGGACATTGTCCAAAACAACTCCAATGGTGATTAAATATTGACATGATAACCAATTGATAATTTTCTGAGAACTTTATTCATAAGAGGGAAAATGGATGTACATTACAGCATAGGACAAAGGCCTCAATGGGATAGGACAACCTGCTGTGTTGACTATTGTGTGTTCCAGGTCAACAATAGATTATCTTTATATGATACTAAAACCCCAGAATGAATTAAACACAACCAAACAATTTAAGAGCCCTGGTGGTATAGGTGACCCGAAGAAGTGCTATTCTAACATCTGGTGTGCTTCTCATTTGTTTTATGTACTGTAGGTTCACCAGCTGACCTCTATCAAGACACCCATGTCAACTGGATTCCCACTGTGAAGATGAGCAGTACTGCAGCAGCAGTTTCTACTTCTACTACTTTGTCCTTTTCCAGATATGAAAAGAGACATCCCTCAGTTATATGAGATGGTAGTTATATGCTGTGCTTTGGTCAATCTGAATGCTTCTGTTGTGCAATTTGAAAAGAGCACCTGTTTTAACTAGGGAAGCCAGTTAAGAACAAATTCTTATTTACAATGACGGCCTAGGAACTGCCTTGTTCAGGGGGAGAACGACATATTTTTACCTTGTCAGCTCGGAGATTCGATCTAGCAACCTTTCACCTTGTCGTCATGATAAAAGTGCCCCCTTAAACCGTATGAACATTTAAAAAAATATTTGGAACGTGTAAAATACTATTGCTTATGATATTGTAAACATACTGTACTTTAATAATAGGCTAGCTAGTATATGGGTGAAATACAAAAGTAATGTCATCTCTGCTTTGCCTAGCCCCATTGAATAAAAAAGTATTTCTTATAGCCCAACTATTTTTTCTCATTTACAATTTAAACACATTAAGCATAGACCATGTAACTGTTGTGGTAGTCTTTGGCAAACCATCTTCATTATCACAGTGGCACCTCCAAGTGCCACTCAGACCTTCTGGGAGAAAAGTATCTGGCATTGAACTTGGTGGTAGTAGTTGTATGTTTGAAGAGAAGGATCCCATCATCTCCTACTTCCAGACGTTTCACCACCTAGATTCCTTAGGGTTGGATTTGCACTAAACAATTTCATGTCAGCACAAGGCATGTACCAAATCTAGTATAATGATTAGCCTCATACATTATCAACTGGTATTGGTTTTAGACTGAGAACATGTAGCTAAACAATGTGCGAGTTAAGCTATTCTCTACTTCATATGCACAAAGTCAAGAGGTGCATTGCAAATGCCTATTAAGCTAATGCCATCATACTGTAGGGCAGTGGTTCCCAACTCCGGTCCCCTAGTACCCCCAACAGTAACCATTTATTGTAACCCCGGACAAACACACCTATTTCAACTTGTCAACTAATCATCAGGCCCTCTGAGTTGAATCAGGTATGTTTTTCCGGGGCTACAGAAAAAACATGTGCTGTTGGGGGGTACTCAAGGACTGGAGTTGGGAACCATTGCTGTAGGCCTATGGCTGCATTGGCATTGCATTCCATTATCAGCTGCAAGATGGGTTCACATGGCTGATATCCTGACAAAATAATGACATTCAAATTAAGCTAATTGGAGAGTTTATGACTGAACAAAAAGGTAATGTTCATTTGAGAATACAACACAGAAACAGACATTGGAGACCGATTCCCTTCCTCTCTTTATTGCAAGATTGTGATGTGATTAGTCAACATCGACACTAGTTTAAATACTTAACTTCGAAGAAGCATCACTTTAATGTCATTTAAAAGTGTACAAGTAAGCTGATTCATATGTAAAGTTGAGACATTTTAGTAACAAATAGGTTGTTATTAGTAAATAATAATTTCAAGTGAAAGGTCAATACCAGAGGTGGCCAAACACTGATCCCTGATCTACTGGGTGAGCAGACTTTAATTCCAGCCCAGCAATAGCACACTTGATTATTAACTAATTAGGTTTGATTGATTGAATCTGGAACAGAAGCGTGCACACCTACCAGGGTTGGCCTGTTCCAGTTGTAATAGGTTTATACATTGTGTGACTTAAACTGTATTTTTGTTCACAAAATGTACTAATATAGGTACACATATAATCCATGGTATACAAGGATATACCCTTATTCTCTTGGGACGTTCATTGGGACCTCTTCATCTGCAGACAGGGTTTCACAGCTCTGTATCTGAGGACAGAAAACGTCATAAAGAAACCTTATACTCAAATTAGACAGCACTGAATATGATGTTGCTATATCTCTCTGTACTTAATTTTTCTCGCTAGGGATTGGAACTGGAGAATATTTTCATAATGTCCTCCCACAAAAGTACCTGCCCTATCCAGGGTAGCCTACCCTCCCTTCTCTGACAGATCGAACTGATAGCTAATACTTTCACCCTCTTCCGTGGCTGTTAGCTAGCTACTGCTACCGAGCTACAAATGCATTTAGTTACAACGATAAATACATCAAGATAGCTAGCTGACATGAAATTCGCTAACTGGTGATATTTAATTTACTTAGCTAGCTAACTTACACATTATGTAAAGTTAGCAGCTCATTCGAGTTAGCTTGCACACAACGTTTATGTAGCAAGCCAATAATACATGGCTTTTGATCATTGTCGAAATGTATTTATTTACTTGAATACGTTCTCTCTCTGCGTCCGTTTTCTGTGTCCTTACAAAAACGAAATAATGGGCATTCTTCAAGTTCTTTCCGGTGGTAGCAAAATGCAGCCAACCATGTGGACGATTGGAAGACTTCCAACATGGCGCTGGTGCGGTTGCTAGGTGATTTATGACGCAACTGCAAGCCCTTTATAGTGCATGATCGTCTTCCTTCCTGCAGCTGTCTCCTTAGTCTTATTCAAAGCCTGGCCTTTGGGAATTGAAAGTCGATAGATACCACTATGTAGTCTTATATAACATGTCCATAACAAGTTTGTGGGTAAAAGCCTGTGTGGTGTTAAGAGGTCAGCAAAGAGTCACTGTATGTGTCATTTGAAAAACCCTGTGAATCGAAATCGGTAGCAAGCCCTCAGCAGAACATGATGTTTACAGCCTGACAGGCTATATGGCTATCTATGATACATGATTTGATAAAGGCTTTGAATAAGGCATTGAATTCAATGGATGGCATTTCTATGAAAATATCCCTCTATGTAGTCTTATCTGTCATCATTACTCGTGTATATGTTTGTTTTCTTACATTAGCTTGCTGAATAGCAAAATGCATTAGTGGACTACTCAGCACTAATACCACCAAGGCAGAAAACACAAGTCTCTTCAAATGTAATTCTTCAAGGCTTTTTGTCAGTTATGTAAGTACTAATGATCAATATGGTTGGGGTTTTTAAGTCAACAATCTCAGTATTTTTGGTCTAAACACCACTGTACATCACTGTAGGCCTACATACAGTGCATTCGGAAAGTATTCAGACCCCTTGACTTTATTCACATTTTGTTACGTTACAGCCTTATTCTAAAATTGATTAAATTAATTATTCCCTCATCAATCTACACACAATACCTAATAAGGACAACGTGAAAACAGGTTATTGGACATTTTTGCAAATTTGTTAAAAATAAAAAACAGAAATACCTTATTTACATAAGTTTTCAGACCCTTTGCTATGAGACTCGAAAGGTGCATCCTGTTTCCATTGATCACCCTTGAGATGTTTCTACAACTTGATTGGGCTCCACCTGTGGTAATTCAATTGATTGGACATGTTTTGGAAAGGCACACATCTGTCTATTTAAGGTTCCACAGTTGACAGTGTTTGTCAGAGAAAAACCAAGCCATGAGGTCAAAGGAATTGTCCATAGAGCTCTGAGACAGGATTGTGTCGAGACACAGATCTGGGGAAGGGTACCAAACAATTTCTGCAGCATTGAAGGTCCCCAAGTACACAGTGGCCTCCCTTGTTCTTAAATGGAAGAAGTTTGGAACCACCAAGACTCTTCCTAGAGCTGGCCAAACTGAGCAATTGGGGGAGAAGGGCCTTGGTCAGGGAGGTGACCAAGAACCTGATCGTCACTCTGACAGAGCTCCAGAGTTCCTCTGGGAGATGGGAGAGCCTTCCAGAAGGACAACCATCTCTGCAGCACTCCACCAATCAGGCCTTTATGGTAGAGTGGCCAGATGGAAGCCACTCCTCAGTAAAAGGCACATGACAGCCAAAGGCCATGGACTCTCAGACCATGAGAAACAAGATTCTCTGGTCTGATGAACCCAAGATTGAACTCTTTGGCCTGAATGCCAAGCGTCACGTCTGGAGGAAACCTGGCACCATCCCTACGGTGAAGCATGGTGGTGGCAGCATCATGCTGTGGGGAAACTAGTCAGAATCAAGGGAAAGATGAACGGAGTAAAGTACAGAGAGATCCTTGGTGAAAACCTGCTCCAGAGCACTCAGGACCTCAGACTGGGGCAAAGGTTCAGCTTCCAACAAGTCAACGACCCTAAGCACACAGCCAAGACAACGCAGGAGTGGCTTTGGGACAAGTCTCTGAATAGCCCAGCCAGAGCCCGGACTTGAACCGATCTAACCGATCTTCCATGGAAGCAATCTGGAGAGACCTGAAACTAGCTGTGCAGCGACATTTCACATCCAACCTGACAGAGCTTGAGAGGATCTGCAGAGAAGAATGGGAGAAACTCCACAAATATTTTTATTAATTTATTTAATAAACCTTTATTTAAGTAGGCAAGTCAGTTAAGAACAAATTCTTATTTACAGTGACAGCCTAGGAACATTGGGTTAACTGCCTTGTTCAGGGGCAGAACAACAGATTTTACCTTGTCAGCTTGGGGATTCGATCTAGCAACCTTTCGGTTACTGGCCCATCACTCTAACCACAAGACTAACCGCCCCGTGTGCCAAGCTTCTAGCGTCATACCCAAGAAGACTCGAGGCTTTAATCACTGCCAAAGGTGCTTCAACAAAGCACCGTGTGATGGGTCTGAATACTTATACTTATGTATATTATATATATATATCTTATGTAATTTTTTAAATTTTATTTACATTTGGAAAAATGTCTAAAAATCTGTTTTTACTTTGTCCTTATGGGGTATTGCGTGTAGATTGATGAGGGAAAAAATATTTATTCAAATTTAGGATAAGACTGTAACGTAACAAAATGTGAAAAAAGTCACGGGGTCTGAATACTTTCCAAATGCACTGTACATACGATTACTATCTCGCTTTAAAAAATAGTCTGTTTTTGACACAAAGAACAACTGTCAAGAGTGTTCTAGATCTTCTACAGTAAATGGCCCATTGGTTGTTTCTAATATTACACATAGTGATTAAAAAGCAATGTGTGTGGTAGTGAACTGGTTTTAGGTGATGTTATGTTCCATTATGGTGCCTTCTCATGCGGAAGGGTTAGTCGTGATAATCTTCATAATAATTTACATTTGAATTAACAGGACCATTTCAGGTTTTCTGGAGGAAGATGCTTCTAAGGAGCTTTTGTATGAAGACTTAAAGATGATGCTGTCTTAAAGAACAGTTACATTTTTTTTTTTTTATCGACCGGAAAGATATATCCATATTTTGTTTTGTTATGTTTTGACATCTCCTTTTGTCTAGTATTCAGCCCAACTTAGCAGCTTCAATTGCTGGAGAACACTGAATCCAGCAAATATCTATTTGAGGATCAACCATCCATCAATTCTAGAGTAAGAAGTATCTTCACTGTATGATGCTGAATAGTCTTGTTGATACATTTCAATGTAAAACACATTATTTTAAACATTAACACTACAATTTAAATGGCTGCTGCAGTTGTGCAGTTGCATCTCCAGTGATGCAAAAATTGATGTCAAGGAAAATGAGACCTGGTTGTGGGACAAAATGCCCCAAAGATGAGTTAAACTTTTTGAGGTCTTTTACCCCTCAATTGGTAGTTAAAGTCTTGTCCAATCACTGCAACTCCCCTACAGACTCAGGTGAGTCTAAGGTTTTGAGCCATGCGTCCTGTGAAACACAACCCTGCTAAGCTGCACCACTTCTTGACACACTGCTCGCTCAACCCGGAAGCACCACTGTGTCAGAGGAAACACTGGCGATGGCGACCGAAGTTAGCTTGCAGGCACCCACCACAAGGAATTGCTAGAGCGCAAGTAAATGCTGGCCTGCCAAAACCTCCCCTAACCTGGACAATTAATTGCACACCGCTTCAAGCGTCTCTCGACACCTGGGATCGAACCCGGGTCTGTAGAGACACCTCAAGCACTGCAATGTAGACCATTGCGCCACTCGGGAGTCCCTTGTTTTATCTATTTTATCATGGAGAGAGAAATCCTGACTAAGGAGGAAGCCATAGCCAACCCCATTAAGGAGGAGGAGCTCTACCACAGTCTCATACATGAAATTCATCCAAACCACTTGAGGTCAGTACAGAGAGTACCTGCACTCTGGAGTATATACCTTCTCAGTAAGGAAGCATGGGCAAAGCTTCTGATTAGAGGAATGACAGTCAGATGAAAACATGTTGTGTTCAAACAGAATAATCCTTTCAGTTTGAAGTCGCATGTCTGACCAGAACTCAATTCAGGATACAATTAAAGAACTACCTGAATCAGCAGATGATAGTGTTGTGACTGAGTTTCTAGCTAAAACTGGATGTAAGGTGGTGGGGAGGGTGATGAGGTGCATGATAAGATACAAGGGTCAACTCACAAACTGCTCATTTTGTGGATGTTGAAGCATCACTCATATAACACGGTCTAAACATAGATTGGCCCTCACTGGATCAAAGTATTTTATGATGGACAAGGCCCTGCGTGTAGACAGGACTGGCTGACACAATCTCACTGTAGAGGGGGTCAGGAGATGGGGATCAGGAGATGGTAGAGTACAGTCCGTGCTTCTACATCTGCATTGCTTGCTGTTTGGGGTTTTAGGTTGGGTTTCTGTACAGCACTTTGTCGTCTCGGCTGATGTAAAAAGGGTCTATAAATACATTTGATTGATTTATTGATACTACACTGGACAACATAAGGTACATAGAGGAAACTGTTTCCCACTACATGTATGTGCAGGACAACAATCCTGTCCCCATGAGTAGGGCAGACGTATCACATATCCCAGCTGAAATGAACGTGAGACTGAGGTTGAAGAGGATCATTTCTCAGCTCCCAAGGACAAAGGTGCAGTGAATGAAACACTGGAGTTGGTACCTGGTGAGGCAGAGTACAACAATGACAGCGCATTTCAAGAAAAATATGAAGATTACGAGGATTTTTGTCAGTGGCTACTGAGACCAGTGACAATCATAACCCAATAGAAAACTATAATATAATAAGGGGCACCAAAGGCTGTGTAACTCTCTGGGGAATACAAAAGAAGGCAGCCAAACATCAATGCTGGCCTCATTCAAACAATCCGGGAATCAACAAACACCCAAGCAGCCCAGGGTACCAAGCTCATCATCAGAGTCTGGAGTTAGGACACCTGCAGAGAAAAAGGCTAATATGGAGGAAGTAATTCTGGGAGAAGTGGAGAAAAGTCTGCCTATTTAGCCATCCAGACAGAAATCATTGATGAATGGTGGCACATGAATGATTGAAATCATCTAGATTTGAGTAGCCTATATTATCTGGTTCAGAGAATTACATCCTGTGTATGTGAGAATAACCTCTGTCACTGACATGGCTTTTCAAGTGAATGAGCAATCTGCAGATAATCTCATTTTAATGCAAACTATTGATACATGTCGCAAACAAAACTCGCCTTGGAGACAGAAACTCAGTTCCCTTAACCCAGCTATTAGAAAACATTGTACCATGAACCTTATTCAAACCGTTAATCTGGCAAACATTCTCTGGGACCCTTCTTCCAAGCCTAAATGAATATTAGGAGGTCATCTGAATATTCATAGCATTATTTCTAAGAGTGAACAGGTGGAACATTTACTGAATGTTGATGTTTTTTTTTTTCTGTTTCTCTGAGACATGGCTGAATAAATCTTCTCCTATTTCTGCCTTTAATGTTCCTGGATATTCCATAATCAGGAGGTACAGGGGAGAGGGCAGAGGGGGTGGATTGTTTATGTACATGAAAGATAACTTTAAATGCAATCGTATCATATGGAAACATGCCAATGACCTTGAATGTATGGGGCTGACTGTCTTCCTCTCCCCTCAAATGTTTCTCGCTATTTTGGGATTTGGGATTTTTGCTTAAAGAATGTGATCATAAGAAGGAGATCATCTTCATGAGCGATTTCAATAAAACTGGGAAAACAAAACTTGCAGGATAAAGAAAATTACTGAGGTAAAAGTGAAAGTCACCCAGTAAAATATCACTTAAGTAAAAGTCTCAAAGTATTTGGTTTTAAATGTACTTAAGTATCAAAAGTAAAAGTATAAATAATTAAAATGTGTTATATTTAGCAAACCAGATAACACAATTTTCTTGTTTTTAAACATGTATTTATAGCCAGGGGAACAGTTCAACGCTCGGACATAATTTACAAAAAAATCATGTGTGTTTAGTGAGTCTGCCAGATCAGAGGTAGAAGGGATAACCAGGGATGTTCTCTTGATAAGTGTGTGAATTAGACCATTTTCCTGTCCTGCTTAGCATTCAAAATGTAACAACTACTTTTGGGTGTCAGGGAAAATGTAAGGAGTAAAAAGTACATTATTTTCTTTAGGAATGTAGGGGAGTAAAAGTTGTCAAAAATATAAATAGTAAAGTACAGATACCCCAAGTACTTTACACCACTGCTAAAAAGAGATTTAAGAACCATATCAATGTGCAACACTACGATAAACAAATCACGAAAAGTGAGCAGAATAACTACGACGCAGCTAAAAGTCAAAATGACTGGTCTCATCTGTTAAGCAATGAAGACCCAGAGGCTGGATACAGAACATTTATGTCAGCTATCTCTTTTACCTGGAAATTTCAACATCAGCCAAGATGTAAAACCTCTCTACCATGGCTCAATGAGGACCTCCTGAGGCAGATGAGAGAACAGGATCATTCCTTGAAAAAAGCACTGAAGTCAGAATGATGACAGATTAATATTTGCATCACTGAGAAATAAGGTGGTAAGGATTTTTTTTTAAAGTAGCAAAAGCAGAGTTTTTCTTCAGAGTGATCAATTAATTAAAAAGAAATGGCAAAGTGATTTGGGAGAATCTCAAACTTACAGGGAGAAGAGCTGAAAAGTCCAAAAACGTCCTGAATTAAAGGTTAATGGGATTCTAATTCAAGACACCAGTTTCATATCCACCCAATTTTAAAATGTTTTTGTTGACTCTGTCAGGGAACTAGTTCAAAGATTTTTAACCAAGAGCACAGTTCTCACTCCAATGGATAATAATGAACCAATATTTACAATTCCTGAAATCGCAGCATCAGCAGTGGACAGTATTATAAGCTTCTTCAGGAGCTCTACAAACAAAATCTGTATTTGGATCATGACACTGTATTCCGGAAGACACAAATATTATCTGATTGCCCCTATTGTAGTGGAAAGACCGATGCCGGAGATGAGAAGCAGGTACGGGGAGTTGAACATTTAATATGGAACAGACAGGTAACAAGCCAGGAACAGCGTCAGCACACGGGTAACAACGACATACGAACATTAATGCTGAAGCAAGGAACAGAGCGGGGAACCAGACATATATAGGGAAGGTAATGACAGAGGTGATAGAGTCCAGGTGAGTCCAATAATCGCTGATACACGTGACGGGGGGAAGGCAGATGTGCAATGATGGTGGCAGGAGTGCGCAATGCTGGGGAGCCTGGTGCCCTTGAGCGCCAGGGGGGAAGAGCGGGAGCAGGCGTGATATATAGTTAATCTGCCCATCAAATATGAGTTCTTCCCCAAGGCTTGGAAGTCTGCTGTAGTGATGATACCTGTTTTAAAATCTGGTGACCCAACACTGGTGGAAAATTACTGATCTATAAGCATTCTTGCAGTGCTATCAAAAGTTGCTGAAAGATGGGTGGCTGATCATCTGACTGATTACCTCATTCAGGGCAACTCCATACATCAAATGCCATTTGGATTCAGAATGAACCATTCTACCGAAACAGTCAATTGCTATTTTCTAGAGTGCAATAAATCCAAACTGGAAATAGGTGGTGAAGTCGGAGCAGTCTTTTTGGATCTTAAAAAGGCCTTTGATATTGTCAATCATGAGGTCCTCTTATCCAAACTATCCTCCCTTAATGTGTCCATTGAAGCCATTGGTTGGATGTATTCCTATCTGACAAATAGAATCCAAAGGGTTTGTCTGGGGGACACTCAGTCAGATTCTTTTTACTATAACATTGGGATCCCACAAGGGTCAATATGAGGCCCCCTTCTGTTTACCAAATCAAATCAAATTTTATTTGTCACTTACACATGGTTAGCAGATGTTAATGCGAGTGTAGCGAAATGCTTGTGCTTCTAGTTCCAACAATGCAGTAATAACCAACGAGTAATCTAGCTAACAATTCCAAAACTACTACCTTATACACACAAGTGTAAAGGGATAAAGAATATGTACATAAAGATATATGAATGAGTGATGGTACAGAGCGGCATAGGCAAGATGCAGTAGATGGTATCGAGTACAGTATATACATATGAGATGAGTATGTAAACAAAGTGGTATAGTTTAAAGTGGCTAGTGATACATGTATTACATTAAGATGCAGTAGATGATATAGAGTACAGTATATACGTATACATATGAGATGAATAATGTAGGGTATGTAAACATTATATTAAGTAGCATTGTTTAAAGTGGCTAGTGATATATTTTACATCAATTCCCATTACTAAAGTGGCTGGAGTTGAGTCAGTGTGTTGGCAGCAGCCACTCAATGTTAGTGGTGGCTGTTTAACAGTCTGATGGCCTTGAGATAGAAGCTGTTTTTCAGTCTCTCGGTCCCTGCTTTGATGCACCTGTACTGACCTCGCCTTCTGGATGATAGCGGGGTGAACAGGCAGTAGCTCGGGTGGTTGTTGTCCTTGATGATCTTTATGGCCTTCCTGTGACATCGGGTGGTGTAGGTGTCCTGGAGGGCAGGTAGTTTGCCCCCGGTGATGCGTTGTGCAGACCTCACTAACCTCTGGAGAGCCTTACGGTTGTGGGCGGAGCAGTTGCCGTACCAGGCGGTGATACAGCCCGACAGGATGCTCTCGATTGTGCATCTGTAGAAGTTTGTGAGTGCTTTTGGTGACAAGCCGAATTTCTTCAGCCTTGCATTCGTAAAGTATTCAGACCCCTTGACTTTTTCCAAATGTTGTTACGTTACAGCCTTATTGTAAAATGATACCTCACAATGACAAAGCAAAAACAGGTTCAGACATTTTAGCAAATTTGTTACAAAAACGTAAGCGTAACTATCACATTTACATAAGTATTCAGACCCTTTCCTCAGTACTTTGTTGAAGTACCTTTGGCAGCGATTACAGCCTCGAGTCTTCTTGGTTATGACTCTACAAGCTTGGCACACCTGCATTTGAGGAGATTCTCCAATTCTTCTCAGCAGATCCTCTCAAGCTCTGACAGGTTGGATGGGGAGCGTCGGTACACAGCTATTTTCAGCGCTCTCCAGAGATGTCTGATCGTGTTCAAGTTTGGCCTCTGGCTGGGCCACTCAAGGACATTCAGAGACTTGTCCCAAAGCCACTCCTCGTTGTCCAGTTGGAAGGTGAACCTTTGCACCAGTCTGAGGTCCTGAGTGCTCTGGAGCAGGTTTTCATCAAGGATCTCTCTTTACTTTGCTCTGTTAATTTCTTTCCCTCGATCCTGACTAGTCTCCTAGTCACTGCTGCTGAAAAACATCCCACAGCATGATGCAACCACCACCATGCTTCACCATAGGGATGGTGCCTGGTTTCCCCCAGGCATGCACTTGGCATTCAGGCCATAGAGTTCAATCTTGGTTTCATCAGACCAGATAATCTTGTTTCTCATGGTCTGAGAATCTTTAGGTGCCGTTTAGCAAACGCCAAGAAGGCTGTAATGTGCCTTTTACTGACGAGTGGCTTCCGTTTGGCCACTCTACCATAAAGGCCCTTCTCCCCCGATTGCTCAGTTTGGCCGGGCGGCCAGCTCTAGGAAGAGTCTGGTGCTTCCATACTCCTTCCATTTAATAATGATGGAGGCCACAGTGTTCTTGGGGACCTTCAATGCTGCAGACATTATTTGGTACCCTTCCCCAGTTCTGTGCCTCGACACAATCGGTCTCAGGGCTCAACGGACAATTCCTTCAACCTCATGGCCTGGTTTTTGCTCTGACATGCACTGTCAACTGTGAGACCTTATATAGACAGGTGTGTGCTTTTTCTAAATCATGTCCAATCAATTGAATTTACCACAGATGGACTCCAACCCAGTTGTAGAAACATCTCAAGGATGATCAATGGAAACAGGATGCACCTGAGCTCAATTTCAAGTCTCATAGCAAAGGGTCTGAATACTTATGTTAATAAGGTATTTCTAGTTTTGTTTTTAATACGTTATCAAACATTTCCAAAAACTTGTTTCGCTTTGTCATTATGGGGTATTGTGTGTGGATTGCTGTGGATTGTTTTGTTTTTAATCCATTTTAGAATAAGGCTGAAACGTAACAAAATGTGGAACATTTCAAGAGGTCAGAATACTTTCCGAAGGCACTGTATACATGCTATGATTTTCTCACATCTGAGATATTGCCTCACATGCTGGTCACAAGCAGGAGCTACTATTCTGAAACCAATTGAATCACTCTACAAACAAACACTTCAGACAAAACAAACCAAACGGTTACCACCATTGTCACATCATTCACAAACATCATTTATTCAGTCTGGACAGCTTGTAGTCTGGACAGTATGTAGATGCAAGCCTTGTCTTTAAGATCCTGCATGGTCTGATTATTGTACTTTTACATTTAATTTGAAAACATGGCTAAAATCTATCCAAATCTGTACACATGAGTTATCTATGGTTCCTCATATATAAGACAACAGTTGATGATAGTGTTTTTATTTGACAAATAAGTTGTTGTTGTTATAATGATATATTATTGGATGTAATGTATTGTATGTTGTATTGTTTTAGGGAGTATGTGTATTGTGGTTGTGTAATGGTCCTTACCTGCCCTGGGACTACAGGTGCAAATTATCTTGTGGCTAAACCCCATCACATTAACATGGATGTTGCATTATTGTAATATTGATGTTGATTAATGTGTACCGTCCTATAAATAAATACAGTCAGGTGTATTACAATGAATATGACTTATTATGTAAGGTAGAACCACCATTTCCTCCACTGTACTTTACTCCAATGTACTGTATTTGACTGTACTGCATCTGTCAGTTTATTTGTGAAAACTTTTTTCCCCAGCATTGCTTTCTCAAGTTAAGATTTGAACCTAAAGATAAAATGTGCGAATGCCTGTTAATTATACAAATTGCTCTTCCATCTGTTTAAACTCTTAGGCAGTGAATTCAGCTAGACAATTATAACAATGTTTCATTTAAACTTCTTCTTCACTTTAGGGAAACATTTAAACCATTAATAATATGCTGTTTTAATTGCTTATACTGCATTAATGCACTGCAGCACTCTCTCTGCCTTCCTTCCATATTTATTTTGTGATTGGCGTGATCTCAGGGCAATTCGTATTATTCTGTACGGAAATCTGTGAGACGGCATTAAGTATTCTAGGTTATGTTATGTTACATTATGAATGGAATAGCGGTCATACCATATCACACAACTTATAGGATGTATACTGTACTATTGTATGTCTTACCCAGTCGTACAACAGCATAAGAATTGTATGAAGTAACTTATGATACATCTTGGAGGATGTATAGTATTATACATCTTTCTCTGAGACCGGTCTGCTTGTTGCTTTGTAACAACAAAGGACAATTACAGGGATAATTTACATTGGTGGTTAGGTGAACTAACAAAAAAGGTTAGAATAATTTACGTGTAAGGTTAGGGGAACTAAAACAACAAAGGAATTTAAATAGCAGGTCAGGGGAAGTGGGTTATGCTTAGAATAAGGGTTAGGGGAAGGGTTAGCAAAAATGGTACAGTTGTCCCTGACGTGACTCGAACATGCAGCCTTGCTAGAATTGCTAGATGGTTGCAGATTACGCCCACCCATTCTCCTGACCAACCTCCCTACTTTTGTTTCTGGCTAAAGTAACTAGACTCTTCTTCTTCTTCTTCTGTGGGTTTTATAGCGGACTACAACCCCCAAATATGTACTGCCACCACCAACTGAGCTAGAGCATTAGTAGGTATCATATGTCTTGTAGGTGCTCAGAAATACTTGAAGTATATTTCGTATGGCTCTGAGGCCAGGCTGGGTTGACATCAATCAAATTCAATCAATCAATCAAATTTATTTTATATAGCCCTTCGTACATCAGCTGATATCTCAAAGTGCTGTACAGAAACCCAGCCTAAAACCCCAAACAGCAAGCAATGCAGGTGAAGAAGCACGGTGGCTAGGAAAAACTCCCTAGAAAGGCCAAAACCTAGGAAGAAACCTAGAGAGGAACCAGGCTATGTGGGGTGGCCAGTCCTCTTCTGGCTGTGCCGGGTGGAGATTATAACAAAACATGGTCAAGATGTTCAAATGTTCATAAATGACCAGCATGGTCGAATAATAATAAGGCAGAATAGTTGAAACTGGAGCAGCAGCACAGTCAGGTGGACTGGGGACAGCAAGGAGTCATCATGTCAGGTATTCCTGGGGCATGGTCCTAGGGCTCAGGTCCTCCGAGAGAGAGAAAGAAAGAGAGAATTAGAGAGAGCATATGTGGGATGGCCAGTCCTCTTCTGGCTGTGCCGGGTGGAGATTATAACAGAACATGGCCAAGATGTTCAAATGTTCATAAATGATCAGCATGGTCGAATAATAATAAGGCAGAACAGTTGAAACTGGAGCAGCAGCACAGCCAGGTGGACTGGGGACAGCAAGGAGTCATCATGTCAGGTAGTCCTGGGGCATGGTCCTAGGGCTCAGGTCCTCCGAGAGAGAGAAAGAGAGAAGGAGAGAATTAGAGAACGCACACTTAGATTCACACAGGACACCGAATAGGACAGGAGAAGTACTCCAGATATAACAAACTGACCCTAGCCCCCCGACACAAACTACTGCAGCATAAATACTGGAGGCTGAGACAGGAGGGGTCAGGAGACACTGTGGCCCACTCCGAGGACACCCCCGGACAGGGCCAAACAGGAAGGATATAACCCCACCCACTTTGCCAAAGCACAGCCCCCACACCACTAGAGGGATATCTTCAACCACCAACATACCATCCTGAGACAAGGCTGAGTATAGCCCACAAAGACCTCCGCCACGGCACAACTTAAGGGGGGGGGGGGGGGGCAACCCAGACAGGATGACCACATCAGTGACTCAACCCACTCAGGTGACGCACCCCCTCCAGGGACGGCATGAGAGAGCCCCAGTAAAGCCAGTGACTCAGCCCCTGTAATAGGGTTAGAGGCAGAGAATCCCAGTGGAAAGAGGGGAACCGGCCAGGCAGAGACAGCAAGGGTGGTTCGTTGCTCCAGAGCCTTTCCGTTCACCCTCCCACTCCTGGGCCAGACTACACTCAATCATATGACCCACTGAAGAGATGAGTCTTCAGTAGAGACTTAAAGGTTGAGACCGAGTTTGCGTCTCTGACATGGGTAGGCAGACCGTTCCATAAAAATGGAGCTCTATAGGAGAAAGCCCTGCCTCCAGCTGTTTGCTTAAAAATTCTAGGGACAATTAGGAGGCCTGCGTCTTGTGACCGTAGCGTACGTGTAGGTATGTACGGCAGGACCAAATCAGAGAGATAGATAGGAGCAAGCCCATGTAATGCTTTGTAGGTTAGCAGTAAAACCTTGAAATCAGCCCTTGCTTTGACAGGAAGCCAGTGTAGAGAGGCTAGCACTGGAGTAATATGATCAAATTTTTTGGTTCTAGTCAGGATTCTAGCAGCCGTATTTAGCACTAACTGAAGTTTATTTAGTGCTTTATCCGGGTAGCCGGAAAGTAGAGCATTGCAGTAGTCTAACCTGGAAGTGACAAAAGCATGGATTAATTTTTCTGCATCATTTTTGGACAGAAAGTTCCTGATTTTTGCAATGTTACGTAGATGGAAAAAAGCTGTCCTTGAAATGGTCTTGATATGTTCTTCAAAAGAGAGATCAGGGTCCAGAGTAACGCCGAGGTCCTTCATGACACAAATCCACAAACCAAAAGACATTGCTTGTTTTGTCACAAACTTAAATTAGGCAAACTATTAGAATTTTAGCAACCAGGAAATGGAAGAGCAATATCTGCATATTGCACCTTTTAATATTGTCTGATTTTGCACCATGCAGTAAAGGGATTGACAGTTTAAGATGAGCTATGTCCAGGAATGAGGAAATCCATTGCTCATGTCATGTGGCAGAGTGTGTGGGGCTTGCCATCGTAAGGCAACCATTCTCATGGCTGTTAGGCCAGCAAGCCAACATGTTCTTTACCTGTATGTTTGGTTCAGTGAAGAGTCATCATTAAGCAGTTGGAATTGGAAAGACATGGGATGGCTTTAGACAAAGTGCTTGACATTAAAGCCACAGATTGCCAAAAGGAAAAAAACTCTTCCTTCCATCTTTATCAAGCTTTTTTCTGCAGACCAAGTAAAGACCAAGCTGGGAAAAATGTGCATAATGATCAGAGCTGCAATTATGGGATGTAATACCACAGCACTCTCTGAAATGTTTCTCTCTCTGGGATAGTTCAACTCCCCAGGTGCTGCCCAAACTGTTGTTTTTCTTTTCTTATAGTGGTTATTACGTTGAAGATCTGACATTGTTTCAAAGGTACAAATTCAACATATTTTTACATGTTGGTTGCCATGATGATATAATCCTGTTGTTGAAATTTTACACTCAAAACAACACTTTCTGTTGAAGACTTTTTGCAAATCCAATGTATTTTCCACATAGATTCCACGTCACAATAGGTTGACAGATTCCGTTGACACAACGTTGATTTAACCAGTTTGTGCCCAGTAGGATGAAACATTTCTTATCTGTTTGCAAAAGTTACATTTTCATTGCATTTCCTCTAGTTAAGTGGCACCGAATAACGTTCCCAATATGAGATCTGTTGTTCAGGCCTTCTTGTACTAACATGCTTTGTGTTTATTTAGGGACGACTATTGACATCAGAAGCGCATCGCAGATGCAGTTTGTACATCATGTTTTGTCCTCTGACTGCACCTGCTTTAATGTTAAGAACATGAGGACGCTGAATAGTAATTTTCTATTGGAAATACTTACTTAGCCTACTTACTAAAAAATATATTCTAAATGCGTCACTGCTTTGGAAATTACACGTTATCCAATTTTTTTCCATGTTTACTCATTTCATAATCATGGTATTCAATTGAACTTCTCGCTAAGGTAATGGTTCACTAATGGTTCTTCTATTCATTAAACTTTCTTTAGATCTCTTCTTTCCTTGTCAGGAAGGGCTCTGTTTAAATGTGATGCTCAATCATTTTGGTGGCATAGGCAACAAACTCACTCTCACAGAATATGGTTGTGTTAAACATCACTGATGGAAAACTTATCCAATTACATGCCCATATCATATTTTGTCACCATTTACTTGCTGTTCACTGATCCTGAATGGCTTCATTTCCTGGTTATGAAGGATTATCACAGTTCAGTCTCCATTTGTATTTTGACTGACCAACCATGCACTGAGTACAGACGAGCAGATGATGCAGTGCATTTTAAACCAACTCTGCTACAATGGGAGGACTTGACCATGGTTTGTTTAACCTATTGACATTCAGGTCTTGTGTATTACTTATGATTACTTATTTGGTGAGATACTACTACAGATATACTTGAGATTATTGCCCAATAGGGAACAATATCAGTCGATGCTTTGTTGATCTAGTACTTTTAACCTTAAAGATGCAGTCCAGGATCTTAAGCACATATACATTAAATCAAATATTGTATGAACTGCGAAAATATATACAGTAACAGTCAAACATGTGAATCATGTAGTAACCAAAAAAGTGTTAAACAAATCAAAATATATTTTATATTTGAGATTCTTCAAAGTAGCCACCCTTGGTCTTGACGAAAGCTTTGCACACTTTTGGCATTCTCTCAACCAGCTTCATGAGGTAGTCACCTGGAATGCATTTCAATTAACAGGTGTGCCTTGTTAAAAGTTCATTTGTGGAATTTATTTCCTTCTTAATGTGTTTGAGCCAATCAGTTGTGTTGTGACAAGGTAGGTATACAGAAGACAGCCCTATTTGGTAAAATACAATCCAGAAAATGTCAAGAACTTTGAAAGTTTCTTCAAGTGCAGTTGCAAAAACCATCACAGGAAAGGAAGACCCAGAGTTACCTCTGCTGCAGAGGATATGTTCATTAGAGTTAACTGCACCTCAGATTGCAGCCCAAATAAAAGTAACAGACACATCTCAACATTAACTGTTCAGAGAAGACTGCGCGAATCATGCTTTCATGGTCGAATTGCTGCAAAGAAACCACCACTAAAGGCCACCAATAAGGAGAAGAGACTTGCTTGGGCCTAGAAACACGAGTAATGGACATCAGACCAGTGGAAATCTGTCCTTTGGTCTGAGGAGTTCAAATTTGAGATTTTTGGTTCCAACCTCTGTGTCTTTGTGAGATGCAGAGTAGGTGAATGGATGATCTCCGCATGTGTGGTTCCCACCGTGAAGCATGGAGGAGGAGGTGTGATGGTGCTTTACTGGTGACACTCTCTGTGATTTATAAAGAATTCAAGGCACACTTAACCAGCATGGCTACCACAGCATTCTGCTGTGATACGCCATCCCATCTGGTTTGGGCTTAGTGGGACTATAATTTGTTTTTCAACAGGACAATGACCCAAAACACACCTCCAGGCTGTATAAGGGCTATTTGACCAAGAAAGAGAGTGATGGAGTGCTGCATCAGATGACCCGGCCTCCACAATCACCCGACCTCAACCCAATTGAGATTGTTTGGGATGAGTTGGACCGCAGAGTGAAGGAAAAGCAGCCAACAAGTGCTCAGCATATGTTGGAACTCCTTCAAGACTGTTGGAAAAGCATTCCTCATGAAGCTGGTATAGAGAATGCCAAGAGTGTGCAAAGCTGTTATCAAGGCAAAGGGTGGCTACTTTGAAGAATCTCAAATATAACATTGTTGAAGGAATTTAATTCCTCTGTTTTAATTCCCAATTCAAATTAAACACTCTGTCAATTCAGAAGGATTTGTAAGACCCTTATTTTATAGGAATGAACAGAGTCCCGGTCTTAAAGTCAAGTAACAGCCTTTATTCAAGAGAGTACTCAGTTCATACACATTTTACCACAGGTTATAAACTGAAAATGACGTCAGCGTTTTCTAAATGTTCTGTCTCTTCTTGACACTGGTAGAAAGGCCCTATAGCTCCCAAGTCTTCCCTCCTCGCCTAGAGCCAAGGTCAGTCAGTGTAGATAAGCATTCTAGACAGTCTGGAGATAGTTCATTCATTTGTACCAGGGAACAGACCGTCATTGTTCTAACTTTTGCCCACGTTCACACACACACATTATTTTCAGTACTGGGATCAAGAATGAAAACTCATACATATACAGTAACATTTAGTATTCTGATTAGTACATGTATAGTAACATAATAGTATTCGGATTAGTCAGTCCTGATTGAAATGTATACATAATTAGTCATCATTGATAAAAATTCCCTTAACAAAAATATATTTTGATTTGTTTAACACTTTTTTGGCTATTACAAATCAAATCAAATTTAATTTGTCACAAACACATGGTTAGCAGATGTTAATGCGAGTGTAGTGAAATGCTTGTGCTTCTAGTTCCGACAATGCAGTAATAACCAACGAGTAATCTAACCTAACAATTTCACAACAGCTACCTTTTACACACAAGTGTAAAGGGATGAAGAATATGTACATAAAGATATGTGAATGAGTGATGGTACAGAACGGCATAGGCAAGATGCAGTAGATGGTATCGAGTACAATATGAGATGAGTAATGTAGGGTATGTATACATTGTATTAAGTGGCATTGTTTAAATTGGCTAGTGATACATTTTTTACATGTATGGCAGCAGCCACTCAATGTTAGTGGTGGCTGTTTAACAGTCGGATGACCTTGAGATAGAAGCTGTTTTTCAGTCTCTCAGTCCCTGCTTTGATGCACCTGTACTGACCTCGCCTTCTGGATGATAGCGGGGGGAACAGGCAATGGCTCGGGTGGTTGTTGTCCTTGATGATCTTTATGGCCTTCCTGTGACATCGGGTGGTGGGGTGTCCTGGAGGGCAGGTAGTTTGCCCCTGGTGATGTGTTGTGCAAACCTCACTACCCTCTGGAGAGCCTTACGGTTGTGGGCGGAGCAGTTGCCGTACCAGGCGGTGATACAGCCCGACAGGATGCTCTCGATTGTGCATCTGTAAAAGTTTGTGAGTGCTTTGGGTGACAAGCCAAATTTCTTCAGCCTCCTGAGTTTGAAGAGGCACTGCTGCGCCTTCTTCACCTCGCTGTCTGTGTGGGTGGACCAATTCAGTTTGTCCGTGATGTGTACGCCGAGGAACTTAAAATGTTCTACCCTCTCCACTACTGTCCCATCGATGTGGATAGGGGGGTGTCCCTCTGCTGTTTCCTGAAGTCCACGATCATCTCCTTTGTTTTGTTGACGTTGAGTGTGAGGTTATTTTCCTGACACCACACTCAAAAGGGCCCTCATCTCCTACCAGTAGGCTGTCTCGTCGTTGTTGGTAATCAAGCCTACCACTGTAGTGTCATCTGCAAACTTGATGATTGAGTTAGAGGCGTGCATGGCCACGCAGTCGTGGGTGAACAGGGAGTATAGGAGAGGGCTCAGAACGCACCCTGGTGGGGCCCGAGTGTTGAGGATCAGCGGGGTGGAGATGTTGTTACCTACCCTCACCACCTGGGGGAGGCCCATCAGGAAGTCCAGTACCCAGTTGCACAGGGCGGGGTCGAGACCCAGGGTCGCGAGCTTGATGACGAGTTTGGAGGGTACTATGGTGTTAAATGCTGAGCTGTAGTCGATGAACAGCATTCTCACATAGGTCTTCCTCTTGTCCAGATGGGTTAGGGCCGTGTGCAGTGTGGTTGCGATTGCGTCGTCTGTGGACCTATTGGGGCGGTAAGCAAATTGGAGTGGGTCTAGGGTGTCAGGTAGGGTGGAGGTGATATGGTCCTTGACTAGTCTCTCAAAGCACTTCATGATGAGTGAGTGCTACGGGGCGGTACTCGTTTAGCTCAGTTACCTTAGCTTTCTTGGGAACAGGAACAATGGTGGCCCTCTCGAAGCATGTGGGAACAGCAGACTGGGATAAGGATTGATTGAATATGTCCATAAACACACCAGCCAGCTGGTCTGCGCATGATCTGAGGACGCGGCTGGGGATGCCGTCTGGGCCTGCAGCCTTGCTGCAGCCTCTCCTTCACAGTCTGCTGCAGTGAAGGAGAGTCTGCAGGTTTTGGTAGCGGGCCGTGTCAGTGGCACTGTATTGTCCTCAAAGTGAGCAAAGAAGTTGTTTAGTCTGTCTGGGAGCAAGACATCCTGGTCCGCGACGGGGCCGGTTTTCTTTTTGTAATCCGTGATAGACTGTAGACCCTGCCACATACCTCTTGTGTCTGAGCCGTTGAATTGCGACTCTACTTTGTCTCTATACTGACGCTTAGCTTGTTTGATTTCCTTGCGGAGGGAATAGCTACACTGTTTGTATTCGGTCATGTTTCCGGTCACCTTGCCCTGGTTAAAAGCAGTGGTTCGCACTTTCAGTTTTGCGCGAATGCTGCCATCAATCAACGGTTTCTGGTTTGGGAATGTTTTAATAGTTGCTGTGGGTACAACATCGCCAATGCACTTGCTAATGAACTCGCTCACCGAATCAGCGTATTCGTCAATGTTGTTGTTTGACGCAATGCGGAACATATCCCAATCCACGTGATCGAAGCAATCTTGAAGCGTGGAATCAGATTGGTCAGGCCAACGTTGAACAGACCTGAGAGCGTGAGCTTCCCGCTTTAGTTTCTGTCTATAGGCTGGAAGCAACAAAATGGAGTCAGCTTTCCCAAAAGGAGGACGGGGGAGGGCCTTATATGCGTCGCGGAAGTTGGAATACTAATGATCTAGGGTTTTACCAGCCCTGGTAGCACAATCAATATGCTGATAGAATTTAGGGAGTCTTGTTTTCAGATTAACCTTGTTAAAATCCCCAGCTACAATGAATGCAGCCTCAGGATATGTGGTTTCCAGTTTACATAGAGTCAAATAAAGTTTGTTCAGGGCCATAGATGTGTCTGCTTGGGGGGGAATATATGCGGCTGTGATTATAATCTAAAGATAATTCTCTTGGTAGATAATGCGGTCGACATTTGATTGTGAGGAATTCTAAATCAGGTGAACAGAAGGATTTGAGTTCCTGTATGTTGTTATGATCACACCACGTCTCGTTAATCATAAGGCATACCCCCCCCCCGCCCCTCTTCTTACCAGAAAGATGCTTGTTTCTGTCGGCGTGATGCGTGAAGAAACCAGCTGGCTGTAACGACTGCGATAGCTGTCTCGAGTGAGCCATGTTTCCGTGAAGCAGAGAACGTTACAGTCTCTTCTGTCTCTCTGGAATGCTACCCTTGCTCGGATTTCATCAACCTTGCGCCCTCAGAGCATGCGCAGACCAGCTGGCCGGTGTGTTTACGGACATATTCAATCAATCCCTATACCAGTCTGCTGTTCCCACATGCTTCAAGAGGGCCACCATTGTTCCTGTTCCCAAGAAAGCTAAGGTAACTGAGCTAAACGACTACCGCCCCGTAGCACTCACTTCCGTCATCATGAAGTGCTTTGAGAGACTAGTCAAGGACCATATCACCTCCACCCTACCTGACACCTCCAATTTTCTTACCGCCCAAATAGGTCCACAGACGATGCAATCTCAACCACACTGCACACCGCCCTAACCCATCTGGACAAGAGGAATACCTATGTGAGAATGCTGTTCATTGACTACAGCTCGGCATTCAACACCATAGTACCCTCCAAGCTCGTCATCAAGCTCGAGACCCTGGGTCTCGACCCCGCCCTGTGCAACTGGGTACTGGACTTCCTGACGGGCCGCCCCCAGGTGGTGAGGGTAGGCAACATCTCCTCCCCGCTGATCCTCAACACTGGGGCCCCACAAGGGTGCGTTCTGAGCCCTCTCCTGTACTCCCTGTTCACCCATGACTGCGTGGCCACGCACGCCTCCAACTCAATCATCAAGTTTGCGGACGACACAACAGTGGTAGGCTTGATTACCAACAACGACGAGACGGCCTACAGGGAGGAGGTGAGGACCCTCGGAGTGTGGTGTCAGGAAAATAACCTCACACTCAACGTCAACAAAACTAAGGAGATGATTGTGGACTTCAGGAAACAGCAGAGGGAACACCCCCCTATCCACATCGATGGAACAGTAGTGGAGAGGGTAGCAAGTTTTAAGTTCCTCGGCATACACATCACAGACAAACTGAATTGGTCCACTCACACAGACAGCATTATGAAGAAGGCGCAGCAGGAGGCTGAAGAAGTTTGGCTTGTCACCAAAAGTACTCACAAACTTCTACAGATGCACAATCGAGAGCATCCTGGCGGGCTGTATCACCGCCTGGTACGGCAACTGCTCCGCCCTCAACCGTAAGGCTCTCCAGAGGGTAGTGAGGTCTGCACAACGCATCACCGGGGGCAAACTACCTGCCCTCCAGGACACCTACACCACCCGATGTCACAGGAAGGCCATAAAGATCATCAAGGACATCAACCACCCGAGCCACTGCCTGTTCACCCCGCTATCATCCAGAAGGCGAGGTCAGTACAGGTGCATCAAAGCTGGGACCGAGAGACTGAAAAACAGCTTCTATCTCAAGGCCATCAGACTGTTAAACAGCCACCACTAACATTGAGTGGCTGCTGCCAACACACTGACACTGACTCAACTCCAGCCACTTTAATAATGGGAATTGATGGGAAATGATGTAAATATATCACTAGCCACTTTAAACAATGCTACCTTATATAATGTTACTTACCCTACATTATTAATCTCAAATGCATACGTATATACTGTACTCTATATCATCGACTGTATCCTTATGTAATACATGTATCACTAGCCACTTTAACTATGCCACTTTGTTTACATACTCATCTCATATGTATATACTGTACTCGATACCATCTACTGTATCTTGCCTATGCTGCTCTGTACCATCACTCATTCATATATCCTTATGTACATATTCTTTATCCCCTTGCACTGTGTACAAGACAGTAGTTTTGGAATTGTTAGTTAGATTACTTGTTGGTTATTACTGCATTGTCGGAACTAGAAGCACAAGCATTTCGCTACACTCGCATTAACATCTGCTAACCATGTGCATGTGACAAATAACATTTGATTTGATTTGTTGTCAAGAGACTGGACATTGGCGAGTAGTATGCTCGTGAGCCTACGGAGATGTTGCTTTGGTTTGCCGGCTGGGATCCGATCCATTGTCCTGGTGGGTAAAACACAGGATCCACTTCGGGAAAGTCGTATTCCTGGTCGCAATGATGGTGAGTTGACATTGCTCTTATATCCAGTAGTTCCTCCCGACTGTATGTAATAAAACCTAAGATTACCTGGGGTACCAATGTAATAAATAACATGGAAAAAAACAAAATACTGCATAGTTTCCTAAGAACGCAAAGCGAGGCGGCCATCTCTGTCTGCGCCGGAAGTCACTCCACTACAATACATGATTATATTTGTATTATTTCACAGTTTTGATATCTTCACTCTTATTCTACAATGTAGAAAATAATATGAATAAAGAAAAACCCTTGAATGAGTAGGTGTGTCCAAACCTTTGACTGGTAATGTATTTTTTTAGGACTTAACATATCATAAGAAATGGATAATTGTGCACAATACTCTGAGCCCCTTTTGCTTCAAGAGCACTACTTTCAAAACTGCTGGCTGAAATTATACAAAAGCTCTGGAGCATCACTGTTATTCAAGGACATCAAACATGATTTTGGCGCTCTTCAAATTTAGTCAACAAACACACCATTATCCATGATTCAAGACACATACCATCTTAAATTAGTTGCTAGGAGACTGCATCAGGCTTCCCACACACATTATTTTACACATTATCAGAGTTTTCACTTCTCTTTTGCTTTACTGTATCTCATTATTTTTTTCAATACAATATATTTGTATTATATGCTGTGAAACTGTGTTTATAGTTTGGGTTTTAAACTAACAAAGACAATTCAATGTTGCTAGAGAGAAGAGAGATTTCACAGTATGTTAAATCAGACATCATCTTTGAATAACATGCAAATGGGGTAGGCAAATGGCATGGTATGGATGACCATTCATGGAAAATAATAGCAAATGTCAAATTCAATCATGCCATTATTGTTCTTGTTTCTTTATCCATAAGCTTTTGTATAAAATAATAGCACTTTATTTTTCACACCAACTTACCTTTAACCAATTGTATTATATGTTTTAGCAATCTATCTGAAGAATCCCTATCTACAGTAATTCCCTGACAAATGGGGAAGTCTTCCTTCTGTAGCTAGCTACATTGACGGTGGGTTGTGAACCCCAGACAGCCTTGTTAACACCAAAGCTGTGCTCCCTGTATCTTAAAGTTCAACCACCTACTGCCTTCCAAATGTCGACAAGCATCAGGGGCAAATCAGGGGCAAATCGCCAGAGAGCATGTACAATTTTACTTTGGTACGGAGCTTAACCTGGCTGGAGGGAGAAGCCATGTGGTTACTGTAGCCTATCATATGGCTTGAGGTTGTATTTTATCAGCATTTGTCTTGAAAAAAGAATGCATACCTCAATGCATATTTCATGATGACATACTACATCAATATAACATGACAAACCCTGTGGTAATATACAGTACAAATGCTAATTTCTATGTATGTAGTGTACATTTATATTTACTATCATTGTTCACAGGTAAATCTCTAACCGCAAGCTTCATATTGTTGATCTCAAGGATACAGCAGAAAGAATATAGAAAGGCTCCTTGGCACTAAATTGCAGGGCACTGTCACTACCTCAATCTGAATACTATTCAACAGTAAGTGCTGCTTATCCATGATGGCACTCTATTTCTTAGAGGTTACTGTCTTGATTAGCAAGATATCATCTTTAAGAGATTGAAAACTGAGATTAGGATTAACTGTGTGTTTAATCCACTCCAAAATCTAATGCCACGTTTGAATCGATTATCATTGGAAGTGTTATCTTAATACATTGATATTTTCATTCCAATTGAAGAGGCTGAACCTATGACATCTTATCTTTAAATGATCATTTCACAGTTGATGTTATTTGAATGTAGCACCATGTTTACATAACTACATTAAATAGTACCTGTAACAATAGTAAAAAATAACTGCTGACATAGACTTACATACAATATTGTATGATAAGGCAGCGTCTGACAGCATTGAATGCAGATGGTATGAGGTACCAAATTCCAGATTGGGAAAATGTTGCTAGGAGACCTGACATCAGCTATTTATTCCACAATCAGGCAGTATCCCACGTGTGTCCCTGCTCAGTATAAAGCCAGTGGGATCTCATCCTTTGCAGATTTTGCAACGAGGTTAGAAAAGTGTGAGCTCAACAGAGGTCTACCCTACTGTCAGACCCATTCTAACCATAGAAAGATCCCAGAACTCATCACCAGCTGAACCATTATTCACTTGATCATGACGCCCCAATGTTCTCTGGACAGATCAATTTCCTTCTCAGTAGTTCAAATGAATTTATTATACACAAGTTATCACCCCAAGGCTACATTTGAGGTGAGGGCCATTTGAAGAGCTTTTCACACATCAAGATGTTCCCTCCAGACGTGTGGAATTCTACGGACCTGATGTGGTTCAATGCGTCTGAGTTGAATGCTTCTCTGGAGGACCCGGAGGAGGGGGACCACCCATTCCTGACGGACGCCTGGCTGGTGCCGCTCTTCTTCGCCCTCATCATGCTGGTAGGGCTAATTGGGAACTCGCTGGTCATCTATGTCATCTCCAAACACAGGCAGATGAGGACGGCCACCAACTTCTACATAGGTGAGCAAGACTAAGGGGTTTCCCTTACAGTTACAAAGGGTCTTCCACTTATAACACACTGAACCTCATTGTTCTTGTGGATTGTCATGAACTGGAAAGAAACGTGTTCTTTGTGTGTGACTGTCACAGTCAATGTTATGTAAAGTATGTGGATCAGAGAAATAGTTTATTTCCACTGTAAACTAGGACTAATGACTGTATAATCTTGCAGCCTTACTGTATTTTTTTTTTTTAATGACGACTGTACATGAATATTGTGGATAGTAACCTTATCCATTGTGTCTGTATGTGTCTGTCTGAATGCATCTATACAATACAGTACTGTAGCCTATACTAACAAACAACATATGAAAGGGATCATGTCTCTAAATTAAATAACAGATCTTGTTTGACATTGGAAATGTGTGTGTGGAGTGGAGATGTGCAAAATCAATGGATTTTGAAATATTATGAATTGACCAAGAAGGTGGACAGCACATCTTTGTGCTCATAAATAACAATGATGGTATCAACTTGTGTGTGTGTGTGTGTGTGTGTGTGTGTGTGTGTGTGTGTGTGTGTGTGTGTGTGTGTGTGTGTGTGTGTGTGTGTGTGTGTGTGTGTGTGTGTGTGTTTGAAATGACTGACTGATATCTCCCTGGCCAGCTACACTGGAACCTGTTTTTAATATTGAATCATATTGGTTTACTACTTCCACCTCCTGTGGACAACAACTCTCGCCTCTCAGTTGTTGCTATAAATGATGCAAGTCCATTCAGAAGAGAGCACCATTTTAGACAACTTTGGTACAATAAATCTATGTAATTTTATTACAGCTATACAACTAATCTGAAAGGAACATAAGTCCTATTGTGGCAGATGTCCTCACTATACCCCTGCAGGTCCTGTCCACCTGTATTACTAATAAGACCTCTTCTACATGTCAGTGAAACAGTAATATCTCACATCATTTCAAAACAATTATGTTTTCTCCCACGTTTCATGTAACCCCCCCCCCCTCCCCAATGTGTATTTGGCTTTCGGGAATTTTGTGAAAACAATTGGCTCTTTGAAGCCCATGCCAAAATACACTGATTTGGTGACATGCCTTTGAATTTTACAAAGCAAGTAATTTATTCAAATTAATAACTTTGACTCACAGGTTCAAATGGTTATTTTATGTTGCAAACGTTTGTTCATCAGAAAGAAATGAAAGAGTTCCCTTCTAACTGAGCTTATTTCCACAGCTAACCTGGCTGCGACAGACATCATCTTCCTGGTGTGTTGTGTCCCGTTCACAGCCACTCTCTACCCGCTCCCTGGATGGATATTTGGGAACTTCATGTGTAAATTTGTTGCTTTTCTTCAGCAGGTAAATCATTTGAATAAAACATATTGCCTCTGGTCACAGACATACAGTATCTGTTTTTATATTTGCATATTAATGATGGCTTTTCTCACCACAATGCAATTTGGGTATCATTGCCCTCAACTGGATCCCTGAGATACTTTCTAGTTCTATTAGTCTGAAAAACTGTTCTGGTGCCTGACTGTACCCAATTAAATTACGTAACTGCAATATTGAATTTGAGGTGTCATTTAATTTATCCAGTAGAGGGTAGAGGTTCATGGTCATTTTTTATGGGCAACTTTGTATTTTTAAATGCAATTTGAGTACCAATATGTGTATTTTTTCATATAAAAACAATCCATTTGAAACTCCCAATAAATCTAAATTCAAGGCTTATCTGAGCATCATTCACTGTGGCCCTACTCCATTTGGCGAGACCTCATTGGTTAAGACTGGTTGGTTATGACTCATGACATGTAAGGGATTGTTGCAAGTGAGTGATGAATCACTGTCTATATAAAGAATGTCCTTTTTCCATTTGAAAAAAAAAATAGACAATCAGTCCATCAGGCTTCTTGCGATTAACTACAGCTTCAATCAAGCAGGTTCGAAAGATTAAAACTAATCTGTTGGGTTGGCAAATGACTAAAGCTCTGAGCATACTGTAGATGGACTCCTACGCTAGGATCCAATCTCAGAAGTCATCAAATCTCAGATGTCACGAGTGTTTCAATTTCACCACAGTAAGGAGAGGGATGAATACTTGTCAGCACACTGCACAACATGTCTCTAGACTCTGAAGCAGTCAAGTACGGTGAAATGCCTTTCTTGCAAGCTCTTTCCCATCAATGAAGTAATTCAATCAAAGTAAGCAGTAAGTCAATCAAAAATACCTTTAAATGCATAGTGCAAGGTGCAAAAATAGACTTATGATTGAGCAAGGCAGAAGAGAGGTGTCAGCATCATGCAGTATGCTATAGTCAGAGCTCTCTCATCTTCATCACGTGAACCATCAGCCACCAGGGGGATCTTGTGAGCTTCGATAATACCCTATGTCAATACCACACATCCTCTCAGTAAACCATGGCTTTCACTGACATTGGAATAAGTCGGTTATTGAGCCACAGGATGTGACCAACACATTTCATTGAACTGAACTCCATTGAAACAGAACTTGCCATTGGAAATCTATCTGAAATGTGTCAATTTAAAGCACGGTCCCCCAACTGCTTTAAAAATAAAAATATACATTGTTGGACATAAAAGCCTAAAAATACCAAGTGATTTTAATTTTGGAAATCTGTTCCCAAGTTTTCCCATGTATAATAGAAAGACAGGTGATCGTATACAAATGATTGTGTTTCAGTCAAACATTATACCTATTTGGGCGGTCAATTTGCAGTCTACAAATTATTTGTCACTATTTTCCAGACCATCCACTCAAGACAAAATCATCCCGCAGCTGAATCTAGTTGATAATCTTTTGGTATGTCAGCATTGTTTTGACCCATCAATTAAAATATATAAGGTTGAAGTCGGAAGTTTACATACACTTAGGTTGGAATCATTAAAACTCGTTTTTCTACCACTCCACACATTTCTTGTTAACAAACTATAGGTTTGGAAAGTCGGTTAGGACATCTACTTTGTGCATGACACAAGTAATTTTTCCAACAATTGTTTACAGACAGATTATTTCACTTATAATTCACTGTATCACAATTCCAGTGGGTCAGAAGTTTACATACACTAAGTTGACTGTGCCTTTAAACAGCTTGGAAAATTCCAGAAAATGATGTCATGGCTTTAGAAGCTTCTGCTAGGCTAATTTACATAATTTGAGTCAATTGGAGGTGTACCTGTGGATGTATTTCAAAGCCTACCTTCAAACTCAGTGCCTCTTTGCTTGACATCATGGGAAAATCAAAAGAAATCAGCCAAGACCTCAGAAAACAAATTGTAGACCTCCACAAGTCTGGTTCATCTTTGGGAGCAATTTCCAAACCCCTGAAGGTACCACATTCATCTGTACAAACAATAGTACGCAAGTATAAACACCATGGGTCCCTGCAGCCGTCATACCGCTCAGGAAGGAGACACCTTCTGTCTCCTAGAGATGAACGTACTTTGGTGAGAAAAGTGCAAATCAGTCCCAGAATGACAGCAAAGGATCTTGAAGATGCTGGTGGATACAACTACAAAAGTATCTATATCCACAGTAAAATGAGTCCTATATTGACATAACCTGAAATGCCGCTCAGCAAGGAAGATGCCAATGCTCCAAAACAGCCATAAAAAAGCCAGACTATGGTTTGCAACTGCACATGGGGACGAAGATCGTACATGGGGACAAAGATCGCACATGGGGACAAAGATCGTACGTCTGATGAAAGAAAAATAGAACTGTTTGGCCATATTGACCATCGTTATGTTTGGAGGATAAAGGGGGAAGCTTGCAAGCCGAAGAACACCATCCCAACCGTGAAGCACGGGGGTGGCAACATCATGTTGTGGGGGTGCTTTGCTGCAGGAGGGACTGGTGCCCTTCACAAAATAGATGGCATCATGAAGATGGAAAATTATGAGTATATATTGAAGAAACATCTCAAGACATCAGTCAGGAAGTTGAAGCTTGGTCACAAATGGGTCTTCCAAATGGACAATGACCCCAAGCATACTTCCAAAGTTGTGGCAAAATGGCTTAAGAACAACAAAGTCCATGTATTGGAGTGGCCATCTCAAAGCCCTGACCTCAAACCTTCAGAAAATTTGTGGACAGAACTGAAAAAGCGTGTGTCAGCCAGGAGGCCTACAAACCTGATTCAGTTACACCAGCTCTGTCAGGAGGAATGGGCCAAAATTCACCCAAGCTTGTTGAAGGCTACTCGAAACATTTGACCAAAATTCAACTATTTAAAGGCAATGCTAACAAATACTAATTGAGTGTATGTAAACTTCTGACCCACTGGGAATGTGATGAAAAAAATAAAAGCTGAAATAAATCATTCTCTCTACTATTATTCTGACATTTCACATTCTTAACATTAATTGGTGATCCTAACTGACCTAAAACAGGGAATGTTTACTAGGAATAAATGTCAGGAGTTGTGAAAAACTGAGTTTAAATGTATTTGGCTCAGGTATATGTAAACTTCCGAATTCAACTGTATATATCATTTACTTGGCCCTATTACTCTTCCATATCTTGAAAACTTGATTGCTGACATGCAAAATGTTTTGGGAGAGACAAACAGTCACATTTCATTTAATAAAGAAATGACATGGTTGCAAAAGCAGTCTTATGTGAAGGTTAGAAAATGACTGATGCTCAACAAAACTTCTACACAGATTCTAGTCCTCTGTTTAGATTTGTATTTTCATCAAAAGGACCAACTCTCTGTATGCTGTGTATTTTTGGTAGACTAATTGATAACTCACTCCCCCACATATTCATATATCACTGCTGCTGTACAGTGTGCAAGTGGGAGGATTCATTAAATCAGACTTTGTGAACTCATTTTAATATCCGTTGTAATTCTCAGCTTAATTTGTTTATATATATATATATATAGATGTTTACTATTTTCTTAAATCCTTTTTACTTGTTCAACCCACACGCAGTGCTCCTCTTCGTTCAAGAGACTCCTGCATTCTGTCCCTACATTATGACAAGAGTAGGGCACTTCGGATCAATGATGTACACCTGGTCAGTCTCTCTTTCGCACTTCAGTGAGAAACAAGGGCGTTGGATAGATCTCAAGTAGTGTAGTTACTGAACTGGGGTCACAAATCCTACTCTCCAACAGCATTATGTTGTTTAGAACCTGCTAATCTGTTATCACGGATGGTAACCAACTGTCAGAGGTTTTCTTTTTAATCGGGAAAGGATTTCAAACTCAACATTATTTTATGAATTATGTGTGAAAGAAACTTTATGGTTATATTTTTATCCTGGAAATGGGACAAAAACTATGGGCATGACACCTAACCCAGGAGGACGAGTTAATAATGTTTTGAGATAATGTCTTTCTAAAGTTACATTTTCTCATTATGCTCATCATTAATCATTCCTTCCCAGTGTGATGGCAGGCAGGTGCCATTTATTTACATAACTTTTACAGCATGTCTCTTATGTAAAATTGTTAATATGGTTTCACCTGTGAACAACCCAGAATGAAAGTCATTATTTTGTTCTTCTTTTTTCTTAGGTGACTGTTCAGGCTACATGCATCACCCTCACTGCCATTAGTGGGGATCGCTGCTATGTCACAGTGTACCCTCTAAAGTCCCTACGCCATCGCACTCCACGAGTCGCCATGATCGTTAGCATCTGTATATGGATCGGTAAGTCACATGCTAGCATTCCTGAACCAATTGCAAACCATTGATTTTGGCTCAAAGCATCATGAACACGTCTACATTTTCTATAAAGTTAAACTAATTCAATGTTTGTCTTTTTTTAAGGTTCCTTCATTCTATCCACCCCGATCTTCATGTACCAGAGGATTGAGGAGGGCTACTGGTATGGACCGAGACACTACTGCATGGAGAGGTTTCCCTCTAAGACCCTGGAGAGGGCTTTCATCCTGTACCAGTTCATAGCTGCCTACCTACTACCTGTCATTACCATCTCCTTCTGCTACACACTCATGCTGAAGAGGGTGGGCCAGCCGTCAGTTGAGCCAGTAGACAATAATTACCAGGTATGGAGAGACTATTACTTTGGGTGTTCTTCTTTATGACTTAGTTTAAAACATCAATAGGTGCACTCCTTTGTCAAGGTTACACAATGAAAGCATGAGTTCATATTTGGATCCCTTCCAAATTGCAGGTATACTACAGTATGTCATTAAAAACCCTCAGCCGGTGACCATGTTTTGAACTACATACAGTGTAGGTCATTTCGAAGCCCGTCACAGTAGTAGTGAGTTAACTTCAACATTTCTACCACAGGTCCACCTGTTGTCTGAGAGGACCGTCACACTGAGGAGTAAGATCTCCAAGATGGTGGTGGTGATTGTCCTCCTTTTCACCATCTGCTGGGGGCCTATACAGCTCTTCGCCCTGTTCCAGTCCTTCTACTCCAACTACAGGGTCAACTACGCCACCTATAAGATCAAGACCTGGGCTAACTGCATGTCCTACGCTAACTCCTCCATCAACCCAATCGTTTATGGCTTCATGGGAGACAGTTTCCGCAAGTCCTTCAAAAAGACTTTCCACTTCCTGTTCAAACACAAAGTGAGAGACAGCAGTGTCACGTCACGCACGGCTAATGCAGAAATCAAGTTAGTTGCTGCAGAGGAAGGCAACGACGAAGGGAAATGAGCCTTGGGCTGAGTGAGCTGCTGAGGGGGCAAAGCTGAGTGAGCTGCTGGGGGGGCAAAGCTGAGTGAGCTGCTGGGGGGGCAAAGCTGAGTGAGCTGCTGGGGGGGCAAAGCTGAGTGAGCTGCTGGGGGGGGGGGGGGGGGGAGCTGAGTGAGCTGCTGGGGGGGCAAAGCTGAGTGAGCTGCTGGGGGGGGGCAAATCTGAGTGAGCTGCTGGGGGGGGGGGGCAAAACTGAGTGAGCTGCTGGTGGGGGGGCAAAGCTGACTGAGCTGCTGGGGGGTGGGCAAAGCTGAGTGAGCTGCTGGGGGGGCAAAGCTGAGTGAGCTGCTGGGGGGGGGCAAGGCTGAGTGAGCTGCTGGGGGGGGGCAAAGCTGAGTGAGCTGCTGTGGGGGGGGGGCAAAGCTGAGTGAGCTGCTGGGGGGGGGGGGCAAAGCTGAGTGAGCTGCTGGTGGGGGTCAAAGCTGAGTGAGCTGCTGGGGGGGGGGGGGGCAAAGCTGAGTGAGCTGCTGGGAATCAGTTCACATTGGCACACAAACAGAAAAACACATGATAGACTGCTGCGAATGCACACTTTTCAGAAGGCAATGACACCCTGCTGGGAGCAGCATTTTAAAATGGCATTTGATGTGTTGTTTGCTTGCAATTCTACAAAAGCTGACTGATCCTGCTCTGTTCTGATATCACAGACAATGAAAGGACATTGTAAAAAATGTATAATGTTCAACACCTAGGCAGACTGCTCAGAATAATATGAAAATAATACAATTAGAACAAAAAAAGTTACTGGAAGTCACATACATGACGTGAAATCTAATAGACACTATGGTTACAAGAGCAGTCCAAGGTGACCTCAAAATGGGTTTGTGGACATTTTGTTATCAGATGTGCGCAGGTTGTTAACACGTTGTTAACACGTTGTTATCATTAACTCATCTCAAAGCTGTGAAGTGATTGCACCCGATATATATTTTTCAATGGAGAGATTTATGATGGTAGCTAGGAATTTCACATGAATGGCGTTACAAACCACTCAGGAGTTAAATTCCAGGCCAGTTCAATGGGTGTACAGCCAACAGTGATGTGTAGGAGCTTGCTCAGGTAGGGGCATAGTCAATGAGGCGTGGTGAGTGTTTACTTTACTACTATGTTCCAGACACACACTTACACCTCCCTTTACACACAGTGCACAGGTGGCGGGGGCCAGCCCTATCAGACTTTCACTGGCCAACCCTACATTCCCACAGCATTATCTTATGCGACTTAGTCACCCGATCGTTTCCTTTTCCTTTGACAGCGACGCTGTAAAAAAAGGACACAATCTGTGACTGACTTGTCCTGACAGTGCCTCCTCCCAATGTGCCGTGACTGTCTGTCCTTGTTTGAATTGCGGATCGAAACATCTGTACTGTTGGAAGTATCTGTGTTCTATCTGGCCCTACTTTAGCGTTGAGTTGAAAAGTTGACTTGAAAAAAGAAGAAAGTGTTTAGAAAGGTGGGATGATGAACAGAACTAAAGACCTTGGAAACAACGGAAAACTTTGAACAGATTTAGATTGAATTCTGTACAGAATGTTTTACTGCATACACACTTGAATGCAGTTTAGTCCATGTTTGATTGTAACGCTCCCTGTGAAAACATGTATTCTCTTCAGGCATTTCAGATGTCTGCACATTTTGTTTTGGTAATCACTCCACTTAAGTGTTTTATTATAGACTTTCCCTACAGTATTTGCACTATCTTTATTTATGAATAATATATTGATCTTACCCTAAGCTCTATGAATCTTGTAACATTCCCTGTATTGTAAATGCCTAACTACTGTAGGCCTACATGAATATCTACAGTACTGTGGATTTAACCACTGTGTTTGATTATTCATTTACTTTTAAGCTTTTTTGTGTTTAATCAGAAATGTGAAAAGTACATATCATTGCCTTTGTTACTAACACAGAATTCTACATTATTATACTTTTTATTTTTATTAGAAATGTTGCAGGATAAAATCTCTTCATGCACCATCTCCTTTTCAAGAGTGTCCCAAAAAATAAATACATATTAATAATAAAAATAATTAGTCATACTGTCTATTAATAATAATAATAAAAATAATTACATAATAATAATACATACAGACATATTTATATTTACATTTGAAAAAGGGCTTTCTTAAATTCACTGTGATTTAAATGCCCTGATTTCTATAGGTAAATGATTCCAGTCAGTTGGGTCTTTGTATCTGAAAGATCTTACTCTAACCTCATGCTGTACCCTTGGAATGTGTAATGGCTGCTGTTGTCTAAAGGAGTAGTGTGAGTCTTGCAAAGTTGGATGTTCCTACAGGGAAATGTAAACTGATACATTTAAAACGAAATTGGTATCAATGCAGTTGTCTTCTGTTTGGGAGTGACAGACAATTTACTGATTCATACGCGTGGTGTCTTATAACGGCATCCAAGAATCAATCTGCAAAGATTGTTATGAATCGAATTCACAGAGTAATGTCTTGGTTGTGTTTTGACAGATGATGTTGCCATAGTCTAAGATAGGTAGCAGCAGTTGGGTTACTAAGGTCTTTCTAATGGGTCTTTCTTTGTTTTATTTAAAAGCACATTTCTTGCTAGAAAACATTTTTGTAAAGTGTTACTAGCAACTCTCCAAGATGATTTTATCTGGAAATGATTTGAACCTGATGTATAGAGCACTCTATCATCATCACAAAAGTGAACATGGGTATTCTGACGAATTTGAGGCAATTAATTTATGAATATACAGAATTGTACATTGGGGTGGCAGGTAGCCTAGTGGTTAGAGCGTTGTGCCAGTAACTGAAAGGTTGCTGAATCGAAACCCTGAGCTGCCAAGGTAAAAATCTGCTGTTTTGCCCCTGAACAATGCAGTTTTCCCACTGTTCCCTGGTAGGCCGTCATTGTAAATAAGAATTTGTTCTTAACTGACTTGCCTAGTTAAATAAAGGGCCAATTAAATTTTGTTAAATAATAATAATATATATAGAGGAAAGGGGGGCAATACTGAGCCTTGAGGTACACCTTTTGAGGTATACCTTTCTATGAGGTACGCATTTTGTACAGCAAATACAGACAAGCAGAAAATAATGTACTGTAGCTTTAACACTGTTAGTTGTTCATTTGTTGCCCATAGTTTGCAACTTGGCATACAGTATACTGTACACAATAAAATGGATTGCTGTGTGTATTTTATTGCAAGATAACCAATGGAAGCTTTCCCTGGGCACATTTGTAACAGACCCAATATCTTCTTATGTCTGGCTAGATTTGATTACCTACCGCTTCAAAACCATTGAAGGATATACAGTTGAAGTCGGAAGTTTACATACACCTTAGCCAAATACATTTAAACTCAGTTTTTCACAATTCCTGACAGTTAATCCTAATAAATATTCCCTGTCTTAGGTCAGTTAGGATCACCAATTTATTTTAAGAATGTTAAATGTCAGAAACATAGTAGAGAGAATGATTTATTTCAGCTTTTATTTATTTCATCACATTCCCAGTGGGTCAGAAGTTTACATACACTCAATTAGTATTTGGTAGCATTGCCTTTAAATTGTTTAACTTGGGTCAAATGTTTCGGGTAGCCTTCAACAAGCTTCACACAATTAGTTGGGTCAATTTTGGCCCATTCCTCCTGACAGAGCTGGTGTAACTGAGTCAGGTTTGTAGAGCTACTTTCTCTCACACACACTTTTTCAGTTCTGCCCACACATTTTCTATAGGTTTGAGGTCAGGGCTTTGTGATGGCTACTCCAATACCTTGACTTTGTTGTCCTTAAGCCATTTTGCCACAACTTTGGAAGTATGCTTGGGGTCATTGTCCATTTGGAAGACCCATTTGCGACCAAGCTTTAACTTCCTGACTGATGTCTTGAAATGTTGCTTCAATATATCCACATAATTTTCCTTTCTCAAGATGCCATCTATTGTGTGAAGTGCACCAGTCCCTCCTGCAGCAAAGCACCCCCACAACATGATGCTGTCACTACCATGCATCATTGTTGGGATGGTGTTCTTCGGCTTACAAGTCTCCCCCTTTTTCCTCCACACATAACGATGGTCAATATGGCCAAACAGTTCTATTTTTGTTTCATCAGACCAGAGGACATTTCTCCAAAAAGTACGATCTTCGTCCCCATGTGCAGTTGCAAACCGTAGTCTGGCTTTTTTATGGCTGTTTTGGAGCAATGGCTTCTTCCTTGATGAGCGGCCTTTCAGGTTATGTCGATATAGGACTAGTTTTACTGTTGATATAGATACTTCTGTACCTGTTTCCTCCAGCATCTTCACAAGGTCCTTTGCTGTTGTTCTGGGATTGATTTGCACTTTTTGCACCAAAGTACGTTCGTCTCTAGGAGACAGAACGCATCTCCTTCCTGAGCGGTATGATGGCTGCGTGGTTGCATGGTGTGTATACCTGCGTACTATTGTTTGTACAGATGAACGTGGTACCTTCAGGCGTTTGGAAATTGCTCCCAAGGATGAACCAGACTTGTGGAGGTCTACAATTTTTTTTTTTTGAGGTCTTGGCTGATTTCTTTTGATTTTCCCATGATGTCAAGCAAAGAGGCACTGAGTTTGAAGGTAGGCATTGAAATACATCCACAGGTGTACCTCCAATTGACTCAAATGATGTCAATTAGCCTATCAGAAGCTTCTAAAGCCATGACATCATTTTCTGGAATTTTCCAAGCTGTTTAAAGGCACAGTCAACTTAGTGTATGTAAACTTCAGACCCACTGGAATTGTGATACAATGGTTAATAAACAATTGTTGGAAAAATGACTTGCGTCATGCACAAAGTAGATGTCCTAACCGACTTGCCAAAACTATAGCTTGTTAATAAGAAATTTGTGGAGTGGTTGAAAAACTAGTTTCAACTGTATGTACTGAACAGATACCTGCAGATAATGTAAGACTGACATAAGCAAACAACAAAATGGCAAACAACTGACTGAAAAGGTCACGTTTGCACTTGACCTGACTACCTTGATAGCATTGTTACGTGCCCGTTTTGGCCTTGCAGTCCTCTTATTGATAATCGTTATCCTGTTCAGTGACTTTATTATATCATAGGTAAAACATATTGTATGTACTGTAACTCCCCAGTAAGACAGTCCACCAATATCTCATGACTGATTTGTGATCAGTTCCACAATGACTCGACAAGGAGGCACATTCAGAGGGGTTGGGTTAAATGCGGAAGACACATTTCAGTTGAATTCATTCAGTTGTACAACTGACTAGATATCCCCCTTTCCCTTTCTATAGTCTTCATATAAGCAGAGAAAACACAACATTTAAAAAGTATACACCAAGCACTCTCCCTACTTGCTCGCACAAGTTCTCAACATTCTTTTAGGCTGACAGACCGTTTGGCTACTCCCAACACTGACTGCCGGCCGGTATTGTTATTTTCACAAGACACATGAAATATGCACGATATGCCACACCTCTCAGGTCATGCCCCACAGGTCATGCACTTAACAGACTTAACAGATAAGCCCTCCAGGGTGTCATCCAATCTGGACGATAGGGGTAGCATGCCAGGTGTGGCAGCACAGCAAGAGATGCAGCAGAGCATCTCTAGCCAGGTACGATGCTAATGTAACAAGACCGGATCTGCGAATCATCACCTTTAAATCAAATCCAACCAAATGTTATTTGTCAGAGTTATAAAAATAAATGTAGTAACACAAGATTAATAAAATTCACAAGAATGGAGCTAAACGTCCCTTTTTCAGGACCCTGTCTTTCAAAGATAATTCGTAAAAATCCAAATACCTTCACAGATCTTCATTGTAAAGGGGTTAAACACTGTTCCCGTGCTTCCCACAATTAATGAACATGCACCTGTGGAACAGTCGTTAAGACACTAACAGCTTACAGACGGTAGGCAATTAAGGTCACAGCTATGAAAACGTAGGACACTAAAGAGGCCTTTCTACTGACTCTGAAAAACACCAAAAGAAAGATGCCCAGGGTCCCTGCTCATCTGCTTGAACGTGCCTTAGGCATGCTGCAAGGAGGCTAGAGGACTGCAGATGTGGCCAGGGCAATAAATTGCAATGTCCGCACTGTGAGACGCCTACGACATCGCTACAGGGAGACAGGATGGACAGCTGATTGTCCTTGCAGTAGCAGACCATGTGTAACAACACCTGCACAGGATCAGTACATAAGGAACTTCACACCTGCGGGTGTGGCAACAACAACTGCCCGAGTTACACCAGGAACACACAATCCTTCCGTCAGTGCTCAGACTGTCCACAATAGGCTGACAGAGGCTGGATTGAGTGCTTGTAGGCCTGTTGTAAGGCAGGTCCTCACCAGACATCAGCGGCAACAACGTCGCCTATGGGCACAAAACCACCGTCGCTGGACCAGACAGGACTGGCAAAAGTGCTCTTCACTGATGAGTCACAGTTTTGTCTCAACAGGGGTGATGGTCGGATTCGTGTTTATTGTCAAAGGAATGAGCATTACTCTGGAGCAGGATCGATTTGGAGGTGGAGGTTCCGACGGCGGTGTGTCACAGCATCATCGGACTGAGCTTGTTGTCATTGCAGGCTTCCTCTTCCCTCATGTGGTACCCATCCTGCAGGCTAATCCTGACATGACCCTCCAGCATGACAATGCCACCAGCCATACTGCTCGTTCTGTGCATGATTCCTGCAAGCGGAGAATGTCAGTGTTCTGCCATGGCCAGCGAAGAGCCCGGATCTCAATCCCATTGTGCACGTCTGGGACCTATTGGATCGGAGGGTGAGGGCTAGGGCCATTCCCCCCCAGAAATGTCTGGGAACTTGCAGGTGCCTTGGTGGAAGAGTAGGGTAACATCTCACAGCAAGAACTGGCAAATCTGGCACAGTCCATGAGGAGGATATGCACTGCAGTACTTAATGCAGCTGGTGACCACACCAGATACTGACTGTTATTTGCTGAAAATAAACGCAGTTGACAGTGAGAGTTTATTTTTTTGCTGAGTTTACATACAGGGAGTACCAGTATCAGATCAATGTGGAGCTATATACAGGGAGTACCAGTACCAGATCAATGTGCAGGGATACGAGGTGTTTGAGGTAGATATGTACATGAAGGCAGGGTAAAGTGACTAGGCATCAGGACAGGTAATAATACTAGTAAAATAGAGAACAAGAGTAGCAGCAGCATATGATGAGTGTAAAAGTATGTGTGCGTGTGTATTTGTGTTGTGTCGGTATGCGTGTTTGTGTTGTGTGTGTGTGTGTGTGTGTGTGTGTGTGTGTGTGTGTGTGTGTGTGTGTGTGTGTGTGTGTGTGTGTGTGTGTGTGTGTGTGTGTGTGTGTGTGTATGTATGTGTGAATGTGTTTGGGTTTTGCGTGAGAGTGTCAATGTAGTGTGTGTATATAGTGTGTATATACAGCAGGTAGCCTGGCGGGTAGGAACGTTGGGCCAGTAACTGAAAGGTTGCTGGATCGAATCCTTGAGATGAGAAAGTAAAAATCTATCGTTCTGCCCCTGAGCAAGGCAGTTAACCCACTGTTCCCCGGGTGCCGAAGACGTGGATGTCGATTAAGGCAGCCCTCCACACCTCTCTGAGTCAGAGGGGTTGGGTTAAATGCGAAAGACACATTTCAGTTGAATGCATTCAGTTGTACAACTGACTAGGTATCACCCTTTCCCTGTATAGTCTTGTGGTGAGTGTGCATAGAGACAGTTCAAGATAGGGCCAGTGCAGATAGTCTGGGTAACTATTTAGCTTCAATCGTTCTATGTGGAAATAGAAACCAGTATAACGTGTCATTTTTGGTATATCAACAACAAAAAAGGTTAAATAAAAAAATATACATTATCAGTCAAAAGTTTGGACACACCTACTCATTCAAGGGTTCTTCTTTATTTTGTACTATTTTCTACATTGTAGAATAATAGTGAAGACATCAAAACTATGAAGTAACACATATGGAATCATGGAGCAAACAAAAAAGTGTTAAACAAATCAAAATAGATTCTTCAAAGTAGCCACCTCTTTCTTTGATGACAGATTTGCTCACTCTTTGCATTCTCTCAACCAGCTTCACCTGGAATTCTTTTCCAACAGTCTTGAAGGAGTTCCCACATATGCTGAGCACTTGATGGCTGCTTTTCCTTCACTCTGCGTTCCAACTTATCCCAAACAATCTCAATTGGGTTGAGGTCGGGTGATTGTGGAGGCCAGATCATCTGATGCAGTACCATCCCTCTCCTTCTTTGTCAAATAGCCCTTATACAGCCTGGAGGTGTGTTGCGTCATTGTCCTGTTAAAAAACAATTTTTTGTCCAACTAAGTGCTAACCAGATGGGATGGTGTATCGCTGCAGAATGCTGTGGTAGCCATGCAGGTTAAGTGTTCCTTGAATTCTAAATAAAGCACCCCCACACCATCACACCTTCTCCTCCATGCTTCACGGTGGGAACCACACATGCGGAGATCATCCGTTCACCTACTCTGTGTCTCACAAAGACACGGGGGTTGGAACCATAAATCTCAAATTTGGACTCCTCAGACCAAAGGACAGATTTTCACCGGTCTAATGTTTATTGCTTGTGTTTCTTGGCCCAAGCAAGTCTCTTCTTCTTATTGGTGTCCTTTAGTAGTGGTTTCTTTGCAGCAATTTGATCATGAAGGCCTGATTCACGCAGTCTCCTCTGAACAGTTGATGTTGAGATGTGTCTGTTAATTGAACTCTGTGAAGCATTTATTTGGGCTGCAATCTGAGGCGCAGTTAACTCTAATGAACTTATCCTCTGCAGCAGAGGAAACTCTGGGTCTTCCTTACCTGTGGCGGTCCTCATGAGAGCCAGTTTCATCATAATGCTTGATGGTTTTTGCGACTGCACTTGAAGAAACCTTCAAAGGTCTCGACATTTTTCAGGATTGACTGACCTTCATGTCTTAAAGTAATGATGGACTGTCGTTTCTCTTTGCTTATTTGAGCTGTTCCTGCCATAATATGGACTTGGTCTTTTACCAAATAGGGCTATCTTCTGTATACCACCCCTACCTTGTCACATGACAACTGATTGTCTCAAATGCATTAAGAAGGAAAGAAATTCCACAAATTAACTTTTAACAAGGCACACCTGTTAATTGAAATGCATTCCAGGTGACTACCTCATGAAGCTGGTTGAGAGAATGCCAAGCGTGTGCAAAGTCTCCATCAAGGCAAAGGGTGGCTACTTTGAAGAATTTGAAATATAAAATATATTTTGATTTGTTTAACACTTTTTTGGTTACTACATGATTCCTTATGTGTTATTTCATAGTTTTTATGTTTTCACTACTATTTTACAATGTAGTAAATAGTAAAAATAAAGAAAAACCCTGGAATGAGTAGGTGTGTCCAAACTTTTGACTGGTACTGTGTATCTAAGAATGGATTTGGAAGAATGTGTGATTCCCACAGGAAACTAAACTTTGTTTTTGAAGGGTAAGAAGAGGAATAGTGAAAATGGGCGGAGAGTAGTCGTCTCCCTGAGGATCACAGAACTGAGGGAAGCAGTTCTGGTCTGACAGCAATAGCCAGTAGCCTAAATTAAATGGTTGGAAATGTATTTTTGAAGTCAAACTGTGACAGGTATTGCACTCCCTGCTAGCGATGCATGTTCAACAGACAGGACTACAGTATAATTTCCACCCATAGCATTCCACCAACTGGGCACCCACTGGTTTCACGAAATTACATTGAACCAACGTGGAATGGACGTTGAATTGACATCTGTACCCAGCGGGCAGCCTCACTGTGTGTTCTACAGCAAATAAAGAGATACTCAAGTCATTCTAAGTAAACACTGACAGAGTAATGCAGGTGGGAAGATGAAACTCTTGTTGATGATGACAGTGGTGCTGTTCAGGGGAAAAATTATGATGATTCTGCAGTGAAAATATTGATATTGTTGCTATGGGGACTCCACAGCCAACAGTTGTTCTATATATATTTGTGGATGGACAAACAGTGTGTTTATCATTTACCGGGTTAAACAAATGTCAACACACTCATCTAATCAACCATCTAAAATAAATCATTAACGGTTCAGATGTGTGACACTGGAGTAGAAATACCATGAAATGAAACAATGCTGACAGCAATCAAAGACAATAGCCATTTTGTGCCGCTAATAGATTTCCTGGTTTTGTGACTAGACGATTACCCAGAACTCTATGGCATAGCTACTCTACATGTACTGTAGGAACATTGGCAGATACACCTGAGAATGTGATTGTAAGTAATGGATTGACCCATTCAACTCTGGACATTTTGGCATTTCCCAGAAGCCATTGTAGTTACTGACTACAGTCAAAACATAAGTCAAAGTGCATTACCCATGGCACTCTACAATGGCAATTGGGCATATTTATATTTAATGACATGTGAACTAGGTCCTTAAGAGAGAGATATCCTCATTCAGGGTGACAGACCATGAATTTAGGGACAAATAAGTTAATTGTCTTCTTTCCTGGGGCTTCCTGATGAGGGAGGCAGAGAGCCAAAGTAACTTCGGGACATTGCCCAGTGTTGAACAGCAGTAAATCACTTGGAGAAATAATAGGCGCAAAATGACCTGCTGAGGAGGCTAATCTACCGTAGGGGTTTTCTTGGCAAGACAATGTTCTTCGAGAGAGAAAAACACACGTTTAATTCATGTTTTTTGTGTTTTTAAAAGAGAGTTGGCTCATCTTGGGGACTGGCTCTAACTGGGAGAGAGACAGACAGTGCTGAGAGGACTTGTGTGGATATCACTCACTGCTGCTGTGCTGGCCCCAAAACCCACAACAGACTGATAGGGACCCAGTTGGATTGGGGGCCCTGTGTAGAGTAATAGACGGAGAATGAGAAGCGTCACACTCCTACTGTTCCTACTGTTTTTAGAATGGAGACTTGGACTAAAAATGTGGCTTGCTTTTTTTATTTTCATGACCACCCCCTTTCTCAAACAGCAGCCGGCAAATATGTCGTCTAACGGGGAGGAAAAACATTGTCAGACTCAGAGCTGGAAAGAGGAAAGGCAGCGTTGCAGCACAAAGAGCCCATTCTAACGGTCCGGGTGCCCCTCCACCCTGTGTCACAGTCAGAACACAGGCAGGAAACCAGTGTGCCTCTGGCACTGTGCGGGCCAGGCGGTGGAGGGCAGGGAGGGGCGTCAGGGGGCCCCTGGCTGGCTGCTGGCTGTAGCAGACTTAATGAAACTCTATAGTGAGGTTGTTTCAAAATAAACTCACCCGGCCATGTGGACATAAACAGAACAATGTATATATGGGGGAGGGGAAATTCTTGTTTTTATTTCTCCTGTTTATTTGGGCTGAATTTAATATTGTGCCCCGAAATATGAGCTGGACTCCATTTGGGCATTGCGTCTCTTAGTTCCTACAAATGCCTGCTGAGTACTGGCCTATTAAAATTGTGGTTAGAGCCATTCTGGTCTGATTAGCACCATCTTTGTTATTACTAGTGGTAGTAAATTTACGCTGGTGTGACCAAGCTAGTGAACCAACTGGGGCAAGTGTGAAATGTGAATAGTGCTGGTCGTATATTGCCAATCGCTGACCATGTTAGTTTCTTCCACTGCGACTTTGTCAGTGGCTCTGTGTTTGGGACTCATTGCCTTACCTTACTGTGTATTTGCAGCCCGGAGGCCGCCAAGCCACCTGGAGCAGGTATTATTAATGTGGGTGCCAGGAGACACTTAAAGTGCAGCCGCTCTGTCTAGCACAAACACGCCTGTCTGGGTGGAGATCACACATGGACACCTGCCTGACACACACACTGACGGCTCAGCCAGGGAGTCGGGCAGGGACGTTCCAACAACAGAATAGGGAGAGATCTTGCTACTCTGTGTCGGTGCCACTCCTGAAAAACTCCCCCTCATCACACTCTCTCTTTCCACTTGTTCTTTCATGTTTCAAACAGAGAGAGAACCACTGGAATGAAGGGCCGTGTTCATTTCACCTGGGAGGTGTCTAATTGCCACAGCTTCAACCGGATACATTGCCTTCACTTACAATCAAACAATGAACTTGGCTGGCCATTCTCTGTAAGAACTAGCATTACCTCTCAGAACATGCTGAGTTTTGAACAAAGGATGATAGCAGCATTTTGAATGAAAAACAATTACTGTAGAGTAGACTGTAGAGTATGTCAGACTAGACGCCCACAGAGAGTAAAGTGAGTTTTAAGCTTGTTGGGTAGTTCAATATGTCCGAGTTAATTAAGAGGCTGGTATACGGTACCAGTAATTATCTGCAGACTAACTCTGAAATTACCCAGACCCAAACAAAGTGACTAGGCCCCAATAGTGTTGCACTGTTCCCTTGGAAAGATTACGACATTTTCATCCCCCAGTGGATAATATTTCTTTCTTTCTCAAGCGTGGTACAAGTCTTTGTGTGTGTCCCAAATGGCACCTTTATAGTACAATACTTTTGACCAGGGGCAAGTGGGCTCTGGTCAAAAGTAATGAGCTATGAAGAGAATAGGGTGCCATTCGGGATGCAATCTTTGACTTCCTGGTGCCTTACAGTAACAAAACACTGAACATAGGACAGATATGAACTAAAACGGAAAACATGGCGCTGTCGAGGAAATTAGATCATTCTATATTTGATAACAATTCAAGATGTTATGACATGAATTTTGAAAGACATAATTAAATGTATCAAGTAATGAAAGTATGCCTGAATGTAACTTCATACCTTCTACTTGCTTACACACACAATATTAATGAAAACACTTTTAGTGTGATATCTGCCACAACCCAATCAAATTCTGTATTACTGTATTAAAGTGTAAAAAAATATAATAGTCTAACAATATTTAATTTCTTGCTACAATGTCACACAGCAGATTGTTCGAATTAATTGCTTTTTATTGAAGATCTCTACTGTATTAAAGAGCATGTAATTCCCTTTATTTTCAAAACCTAATAAAATAAAAATAATGAAATGTATACAACTGAACTTGATTAATTTAATGACAAATAAACACCATATGAAAGTAGAAAAGTATCAAAACTATCTTAGACAGTTAATTACAAATGATGTGTAATGACAACACCCAGTGTTATAAACATAAACCTAACTAACATCATCCATAATTTAAAAACTTTTAAAAGTTCTGAATTAATACATAATAGTTCTGAATTAATAATTGATTTATTAAATATGCTAATGGTGAGGCATTTTGATACGTTTCTAATATTGAGTAGGACGTCTTTCCACAGTGGCACAGCGGTCTAAGGCACTGCATCGCAGTGCTAGAGGCGTCACTACAGCATTACTCTCCACCTCTGTACCCTGTCATAAAGTCATTGCACAAAACGTAACGTAATAAAACAAGCTACGGCCATGTCCCAACTAATCCCGGTCGTTTCATGGAAATAACTAAACTGATCAGACTGAGCTAAGTCAAAAATATATATATTCCTACTAATGTGAAAGAATGGAACCAGTTAAATGTGTTCTTTGATCTGGTGGACTTACTAAACACAAATGCATATTTTGTAAATAATGTCTGAGTGTTGGAGTGTGCCCCTGGCTATCCATACATTTTAAAAACAAGACAATGGTGCTGTCTGCTTTACTTAATATAAGGAATTTGAAATTAATTATACTTTTATTTTTACTTTTGATACTTAAGTGTATTTAAAACAAAATAGTTTTAGACTTTTACTCAAGTAGAATTTTACTGGGGTACTTTCACTTTTACTTGATTAACTTTCTATTAAGGTAACTTATACTTTTACTAAAGTATGATGATTGTGTACTATTTCCACGACTGTTACCCATAGATAGAGGGGCTTGAAATGTTTTACCAATTTCATTTTTTTTGTGAAGCTTGCGTTCAATTGCCACTCCCTGTTGCACACAACAAGCTTCCATTCCCCCAGTCATGAGGGGATTTATGGCTCATTTAAGATGAAATCATCAACCCTGTTATGGTCAAGCCTGTTACTTTATTTGGCACTTAATTAATAGGCACTTAGAGGGACAAAGATCGAGTAGAGGTTAATAGGAACTTACTATAGTATTTTTTACATTTAACCTCATGAGATGGGAAAACATTTTTATTAAGTTAATCAGGTGCCCTTTAAGAGAGAACGTACAAATTTGGTGAAATTCAACATATTTTTTAATATATATATATTTTTTTACAATTTACTCTTCTCAAAAGGCAACAAATTGGTGGAACGACCCAGTGGTCAAAGAAAAGACAACCTGATTGCACCTGAAATCTGTACCATCATTCAATACACAGAATGTACAGCCAAGCAAGTCCATTTTCGAGCTTGTGTTGGTGTGTATAGCCACAACAAGTCAAAAGGTTACTCAGTACAAATACATACGGGGGTGGATACATTACAGTTTGATGGAAATTGTTATTTTCTTTAATATGAGGATGGAAATAAAATAAGATTATAGCCTATTGCAAAGTCCCCTTTCCATGGAGTCATTCATGATAATTTCTGAGTGTGGATTACATCTTGAGCACTCAGGATGTACTAAGAAGACGGCTTAATTGCTGATCAGAAACAGTAGCGCCACATTAACCTGAACACAAAGCATGTTTATTCAGTCAACACAATTATTCTGATTTATTGTTAAAGAGTGAAAATCGTAAAATGTTAAGATGCCAAAGCAGCATGACTTGAATAGCACTACGCTTCTCATGCATATGACAACACAGTTCTGAGAGTGGTTTATTTTCTGTTGGCAAGACAAAAAGGCACAGCAGTCTCTCCTTCAAAACATTGTCACCCAAAACATTCCTCCACCTAAACTTGACATCTCACTTCACCCAGACTGAGACCTGGAGCAGGCATTGAAACACGGTTTAATGGGCAATTACTTGATGTCAATTATCTCTGGTTTCAGAAACACGGTATATGGGCAATTACATGATATCAATTATCTCTGGTTTCAGAAACACTGGAGAACAAGATGATCTATATATTTTCTTCACCTTGAGAGCGACACAGCATCACTCTTCATTTGAGCCCTTATTTATTGGCAATTGCCAAACAAGCCCCTTGGAATAGCAGGAGTGGTCACACCATTCCTCTTTGTTTTCATCTTCCTGTGTGACTCACGGCAGCATTGTGGCACACTCAACAAGTGCCTCATTACCAGCTACATGTTGACATATACATCCTGCTTCAAATGGACCTTTATTTTAATACTCACGGTGTAAAATATGTTTCATAAAAACCCCAATGGCAACTTAACCTCCATGTTCCAAATGTATTTTGATTTGTATTTTTGCGTAAGGTGGCTTTAATTACGGTGGTGGTGGTGGTAGAGGCAGAGGCAGAGGGGGAAGCATATCTATTGGAACTAAAGGAAGATCCCAGCAGGCCTCAGCCCTGTGCTGTGAGTCATTCACCTTGAACAAGAACATAGCTGATCACTGAGTCACCGTGGGTTACACCCCTCCAACATAGCCCCAGCCCAGTCACACAACCAGTTATCTCTCTCACAGTCACATACCCAAGCTACCCCACTCCATGTTGAACCAAATCAATGGCCTTTTAGTGGAATCATAAGCCACCCTATCATTCAATATTGTATTCTGAGTGTAGTTTAAGGGCCAAATATAATAGAAAGCCAGGCTGTAATACTAGACCCAACACTGCAAATGCGATTGCAAATGCACACACTTCAAGACATGTTTCCGTAACATCAGGCACTTATGATTGGAGGGACGCAACTTCTGATCAAATCCATCATGTACTCTATGTACTGTACGCCTGCCACTAGGCCTACATTGCAGGATTTCAATATAAATGGCATATTGATGTTGTTTCCGTTAGCAATTTCAATCTGTAATGTAGCCAACATCTAGGCCTATATACTGTAGGTACTGAGCTGTTTCTCGTAAAGCTTTTTTTTGCTACAGTAATCCCCTGGACTCAATACAAACTGTACAGTATGTGATTGCAATGTGTGGAGACACATATCAGTCTTGAATCACGTTCTGATTTCCATCTGAATATACAAATAGAAATACTGAAAACAACACAAATCCTTGAAACGCCCGCCTTGTCAAACACTCAGCTTTAAATGCCAACCACAGTTTGGAAAATAATATTATTCAAAATGTATTTTTGGATGACCCTGTCAAGATGCAACCATCAAGTCATTACAGAACCTCCTACTAACCGAATTCATATCCAAGTTCACAAGATGCCTTCATACTGTATAAAACAATGAATTAAAATGATGGGTGGATTCGTTTTTTTACTTGGAAACTCCAGCAGGTCTTTTCTTTGACATCTCTGTGGAGCAATACGAGCACCAGACCCACAAGACAATTCCATCCTGAACCAAGTTTTCCACATGATGGATGTGGCTATTCCAGTAAGAGACTGGCATCACTCGCATATTTTCCATTTTACAGACTTAGAGGAATTAAGGAGGGAGAGAAATGCAATGACGTGATTTAAGGGTGTGGACAGCGGGTGATAAATGTGTTTTTAGGTCACTAACTGTCGCTCCTATTAAGTTGTCTCTAGTTTTACTGAAAATATTGTCTGACAAAATAATGACACTTCTGTTATATATATCAATGTACATTTTCTAAACCTTTGTAAAAACCCATTTAACAGATGCAATACATTGAATCTGAATACAACATTAGGATAGCTGTATCGTAAAGCGTGAGAACATTTCAGAATTGTTGGCTTTGGTATTCCACAAGGAATTTTTATATTTAAAAATATCAATAGTGGACAATGTGGTTCTTTGTGATATGTTCTAATTTAGAGATCACATGCTTGTGAATCATCAAGCCTGGGTAACACACTTACTTAAGCAGGACATCATTTATTCCATAAGAGCCGTGTTTTCTGTGCCAAAGACCCAGAATTGAGGTCTGACCAGAAGTTTCCTCTGCTTAGTTGCACTCGGTGACGCGCTGCACATGAATGATTCTGGGAACTATTATAGAGTCCGAGAAGCACGAGGCTAGGATGAGGAGTTAACACTACCAAGTAAGTCAGTTCCACCTTTGTGTTCTGTGCTCTGAGACACAGAATCACTATGTGGCACATGGCTATTACCTGGTGTAACAGTTCAGTCAACGTCAAACAGAGTTTAGCATTGGCATGCCAGTCTATGGAGTTAAAAAAATGTTATCATGAGAATCATAGTAAAGGGAAAGGGTGATACCTAGTCAGTTGTACAACTGAATGCATTCGACTGAAATGTGTCTTCCGCATTTAACCCAACTTAATCGACGTCCATGTCATCAGCACCCAGGGAACAGTTGTTATTGGGGGTTTACTGCCTTGCTCAAGGGCAGAAAGACAGATTTTAAACTTGTCAGATCGGGGATTTGATCCAGCAACCTTCCGGTTACTGGCCCAACACTCCTACCCCTCAACGCATCCAATTCTACCCAGTTTTACAGATCAGAGAAAAACACAATTCTGTGCATGCAACTCTAATGTTTACAATGTTCTTGTCAGAACCAATGTTCCAACATCAAGGGTGTGCTGGCACCAGGAATACAATTTGCCTGTGTGTCTGGGGCGGATCTCCTCTACCTCCCTGTAATGAGAGCTGACTTGAGGAAGAGTACTGCGCTCTGGCTAACGTTACCCTGAGGAACTCTATACCATTCATTATGCATTGACAATAAAGATGAAACAGTTAACTGCCTCTGCGGGGTTGGCACTCTCATGACCACCCAAATGAACGCCAATATCCTAAGTGTTGCAGCTGCTGCACTGTAATCTTAATGATGATAATGGCAATTTCTCATACTACGGGCCGGTTTCCTGGACACCAATTAAGCATAGGCCTGGAATAAAAAGCTATTTTAATGAAGATTCTCCAGTCCTTGACTAGGCTTGATCTCTGCCAGGGAAACCACCCAGGGATCCACTCTGAAAACAGACAACTATCATACAATACCACACCGTGATAAGTGGACCCACTCCGACAGCTTGCTACTAATCCACTGAGACAGAGAACATGACATGGGTCCATCCCAAATGGCACCCTATTCCCTATATAGTGCACTAATTTTGATGGGGGCCTATTGGGCTTTTGGACGCAAACCATGTGTTTACAATAAGCCAGGTAGTGCTAATGAAAACCAGGTAGTATGTTATTTTACCCGCTACTCCTCCACTGTCTGACACGTTTGGAAGTGATCATTTATCCCAGTAACCTAGTTAACCTAACCTATCCGTCTGCCACACAGTAGGCCAGAAATGTCACGGTTCAGACAGCCCTATGGGTAGTGCACTATAAAGGGAATAGGGTGCCAGTTGGGACGGATAGAGAGAACAATGTGGCTCTAAAAGGAGGAAGGGTGGACATGCTTCATTCAGATCAGAGAGGCCATCTCAGGTCATTAGGCCTCTCCCTGTGCAGAGGTAGACATCTTAAACTGTCATCTGAAAGCCCCTCAAGCCCACTCTGTTGAGTGTTGAGTTGTTATACTGTTTCTATACTACTATGATCTCCCACTGTCTCCCCTGTGTCTTCTCTAAACTTTTAACCCACATTTGATTTCATGTCTGTTCTGGAAGTCTTAGTCAGTCACCGCTTGATCCCCGGTCCAAACCACACGGTGACTCATGGGGGAAATGAGTGAGCGGTGAGTGGAGGACAGAAACCGATATTAAGTCGGGGGAACGATTTGGGGGTGAGAATCAAAGAAAGAGAAAATGAACTGTAGTACTGGAGAAACGGTTCAGCGAGGAGCCTGGAACGATAAATTGGAGCTGTCAGATGAGCATGGTGGTCTGACAAAAATTGCATTTTAATTTAGCTTAGTTTTTTGGGAGAACCTCCAGTATCCTGTGAAAGTATCATATTATGAATGATAAATGCTGGTGGTGGATTTTTAAAACAAGCTTTATTTTCATTCACATTAAATGAAAAATACATATATTTATTATTCATAAGATAATTACTTACTACTGTATAAGGCACATTATTTTGGCCTTTGTTGGTTTCATATTATCCACTTCAAGGTTTTCATTAAATAGTGAATTCATATTTCTCTATATGATACGCAGTGTAGAAAGAATGGCATACTACAAGATCACATTATATCTCGTTATTTGAATATTATCCACAGAATATCTCCAGAAACTTTACATTTAAATAGTCCTGACTAAAGGTATTTTGTCATTCATTTAGAATTAACAATAACTTTCTGTTAAAGTGTGTTACGTTCCAGTGTGTGCTTTTCTATATGGCTATTTTTCCTCTGTCTGTAACTACATGTTTACCAATTTTCTTTTTCAAATATTAATTGAAACCAGTAACTACCCTCAATGTTCTCTCTGAACATTTAATGACTCTAGGACCAAGAACATTTATTCAAAATAGCTTCTGAAGTTTCATAATTCTATGTTTGTTAATGGGAAAATATAGTCATTTCTTTGGCGATGAGGTTTTCATCAGAAAGCGACGAGAGGCTACTGCAAATTAACTGTAAACCTAAAGCCCTGCTTACACTCTCGCAGTCAATACATTCTCATTTCATCACAAAGGAAGCTAGGCGTAATAGGCCAGGGACATTAGTGATGAGGGAGAGAGAGAGAGTTATCCTTCAACACTGGGCTTTGTGCCTTAATCACAAAGGAAAGAAAGCAGAGACACCAGTCACTTTAGACTCATTTTTACACCGGATGTCATGTAACTTTAATGTACACAACATTGCTTTGTTCACCTTGCCAGGTTGAGATGTTCAGCTGTAGAGACTAGTCTACGCATTTCAGCTGGCCAAACAAAGGACTACGTGATTCATCATTCTAACTAAAAGGTGATACTACTAAGCGACACACTTTAAACAAATATGACCTATAGACTCTCTGAGCTATAATAGCTAGCTGATATAAGAGCTATAGCTGATCAATGGAGCTATAATGTAGTATTAAGAATCACAATCTTGTCGGTTGCCTTAGTGACCAGATCATTATGATGAATGCCTTCTGTACAGCGACAGCGTGGGCGTTCCACTTTGAAGTCAGTCTCTGTGCGCCTTATGAAATTAGGCCATTGTCTGAGGGGTCAACGGAGGTAGAGGCCTATGACTAACTAACTGAGGATGCACAGCTCCACAGAAGCACACACCATCTGGCCATTATCAGTGAGAGCGATGGCCTGTTGATAACGAGGCCCAGCTGTCTACCATGCCAGACCAGAGGAGGCTAGGGTCTGAGACTGAGTGTGGGAAAACAACATGGTTGTAGCAGCCCTGCCGCTCTCCGCTCTGCTTAGTCCGGGGCATGGACAGTGGCCATAACAATAGTCTACTTACAGTGTAGCCCACACCAGCCAGCCATAAAGAGTTGCCTGCCCCAGGGGCATGACTCATGGTTTAAGCCTTCCTGCCTGTGACATGGCCAAAGGAAATCAGATCCACATGCCGAGATATATCCATAGACACATGGCGGCAGGCTCACACGGCAGGCTCACACGACACACAGACCCTCAGCCCGCTCCACTACACTGAACAATCTGTGCCACAGACAATGTCACCAGCGAAACTTGCTATATGCCCTTTTGGCTTTGTGTTTTTGATTAATATATCCCAATTAGTTTATTCCAATGTAAAATGCCACTGATCTGGGTCAGGTGCATTTCAAAGGGATGATCTGGGATGGATGCATTTTAATTTGGTGACGATAGTTGCAGTACAATTCCTGGAAGAGAGATTACCCAACTGAGTCACGACAGCAGATTTTTTTCCTGATACATCTCCATTGACGTAATAACATCGGATCGAGGTTGTCAATGCCAACAAGGGAACAAAACAAAGAATGAGGTGTTCTTTCTAGTCACACTCTGGCTGGTTTCATCCCCAGAGAGAACAGGCAAATTGCAAGATCTTTTGACTCTGGACTCTGGGTTCTGGACATTGTCATCCTTGAAATTGGTCCATTTCATCGCTATTGTCATATTGGATATTAACTTAGTGCTGTGAGACTTTCATCTTCATCTTCCTGCTCTCGATGTACCCAATGATCTTTAGACAAATGACATTGAACAACACAAAGTCTTCCACAGACTAACAGTACTGCAATCATTCAATACAAAATGGCAGCTATTTTTGTATAGAGTATATTCAATGCAGAGGCACAATGATACTTATTAGATTAATGCTCCCTTTCGTTAAAACAGAATTAGATTTTTTTTGGTTCATGCAGAATGTAACACGAACAAGTCACCAGGATCATTTCTGAGTAGAAAATCAATCTTCCATGAACACTGTTTATTGAATTTGTACCTGGTGTACACTGGGGTGAACTGAAGACTAACCAGTGTAAAAACAAGTTGCTTGTAATGCAGGATAGAGGCAGAGGGGTCCTTCACCTGTAAAGGTTGCCCTTTACCCACACTGTACGTGTAGATGCACGATTTGAGAGCCTCCATAAAATGTCAACGAAGTATAACTCGAGGCAGCGAGGATGAAACAAATAAAGGGGCAACACCCGGCTATATCACATTAATAATCATCCAATGAATGTTGCCTTCAAAATGTTTGTCCACGAATCTCTGGTAATTTATTTAGCAGAGTATTACATCCCAATGGAATCTATTAAAAATAAAAGCACCTAAATCAAAGACAATTTAGAGGATGAATGATGATCAACCACAGCTGCCATGTCTGGTTTTATCCTTTGTCATGAATTATAAGGAACAAAGTGACTAGACCTATAATGACTAGACCTATAAGTTTATCTTGACGAGACCTATAATCAATGTATCTTACTGTGGTTGACATTATCACAGAAGATATACCTTAGCGGTGGGGGATTATTAGCAGATATAGTGAAGATATGGTTTTGTGAAATTGTTCTACATTCTCGTTATATTATAATACCGTATACCCTATGTTTTCTACTAAACAATTAGTTTATCTTCAACCTCTGGGTTCAAACATCATCTTGAAGAATGCAGACAGTGTGGTTATGCAGTTCATGGATTTTCCTGAGATGCTTGAATTAATTTATTAATGAAGCACATTATTTTTTCAGACCTAGATTTGTATGGAGAATGCGTCAGAACCAATCTTGATATATTGTTTGCTTTTAACAAAGTCACCACAAACAATACATCTATATAATACAACACAAGAATAAGAACATCAGGAATTTTGATCTGTTACCTTAAGTTGAAGTTATGCTCAAACTATTATATTAACAAACTAAGATCTTCTACAATAATTATCCATTACCATTTGAAACCTAGCTGACGTTGAAGTGTGAGCCAGAAACAAGTATTGTATTACAATAGAGGTAGTATTCTGTCAGCCAGTCACGGGTAAATTGGTCCAAGTTTAAAGTCGACGACCCCTGCTATTGTTTGTTCAGCATGGTCTCTTTAACTTGACATGTGCCCTCATGTGAATAATTGTGAATAATTGTGTTTGCATTTTCCTCACAGTCTTATTTTAGATCTTATAACTCGTCCCACAATAGACAGATAATCAATCAATCAATACAATTAATTTTTATAAAGCCCTTTTTACATCAGCAGTTGTCACAAAGTGCTATACAGATACCCAGCCTAAACCCCGTAGAGCAAGTCAGGGTAGCGTCAGTAGGGCGTGGCTAAGACAAATGACACCTCATTCATTGCCATCATCACCATAATGTTGAAACGTGTCCACTCAGTTTAGCTGCTAATTCCTTACTTCTGCATTAAGGTTGAATATGTCCTTTGAGTAGATGGCAAACAAGGCATTTTTTTCTTCATATAGCTGATAGTGAAGCAAATACTACAAAGGTGTGTCTTTTGTCTTATTCACTCACAGATTCAACATGCACTCTTTATTCATTTTGGTACACTGGATTAGCCAGAAAACAACCACAGTGACGACACATCTGGAAGTAAAACTCCTCAAATGTGTCTACATACTGTACCATAGAACGCTTGTGCAATGTTTACACATCATTCATAGCTATATATTAGCATAGACAGCTGCAGTAACTTCAAAATGATATTAAATCTAGTTTTATGACAAAGCGAATTGGACCTCAATATAAACAAAAATAGTCATAGCGGGCTTTGTGGACTGCGGTTGTACACGTCTGCTGGAGCACACAAGCCTCTGTTTAATTGTTTCCATATTGCCAGCCTGCCTTGAAGTTTGATTTTACATTTGACCTCTGCCTTACAATCCACATAATGGAACATCTACTGTGCTGTGTGTGCACTCAGGCCATGTAAACTCAAGCAGCCTCATTTTGTTTATGTATTTAGTGCGTCTGAGCATAAGAGACTGTTGTGATTCGGATAAAGAGCAGCAGTGTGTATCCATGCAGTATAGTTCATTCATTTAGAAATGCTAAAGCAAAGATGAATGCCAATGAACTCTTAATTAATGGGTCAAAATGAGACACAAAGGCATGCAGATGTGGATGGCAGGCTAAACTGAATAGAAGGGGGGAGGAATGGATG